>NC_090382.1:21827117-22150265 GCF_036365525.1 Heterodontus francisci
GCTGCTGGAAAGTTGGATGACACTTTGAAAATAGCGGCTGCATTGGAAGCAGTGGATGGACAAGTTCCCAGCATGAAACTTGGTCCCATTTCTGCCATCGGCACAACCAAATCTGAGGTTATTCAAGTGACACAATGGAATCCAGGCACACATAAACATAAACAGCAAAAGTCTGAGAGAGAGTGTTTCAGATGTGGCAACTTCGGGCACTGTGGAAGAGACGATTGCTGCCCTTTCAAAGAAAATGTGGGGGCAGAGACCATTTTGCCAAGAAGTGCAGAAGCAAAGCTGAACAGAGTGGGAAGCCTGGCAAACCATGTAAACGAAAGAGAGATGGAAGTAGTACAACTGTGAGACGAGTTGAAGAAGATGCAATGAGTGAGGACATGAATAGCATTCATGGATACATGTTTTCTGTCAATGGAAGCAACCATGAGAAAGTTCCAATGATTGTTGGGGGTGTTAAAGTGAGCATTATTGTGGATTCAGGCAGTGGCAGGAATGTCATCAGCAGAGCACTGTGGGAGGAACTGAAGACAGAGAATGAAGTGCACATCTCAGAAGTGTGCCAAAAAGCTTTATCCTTACACATCTAAAACCCCATTTCAAACTGTTAGATGCTTCACTGCGAGTGTGAGAGCTGGAGATCAGAGTGTGGAAGCAGAATTCGTCGTGATTGAGGAGGATGGTGAGCCTCTTCTGAGTAGAGAAACTAGCCAACCCTTGGCAGTGCTACACGTTGGATTGAAAGTGAATTCTGTGAAATCCTATGCAGAGTTTTGAGAGGGGTTTGCACCAGTGTTTCAAGGAATTGAGAAGTTGCACAACATCCAATTGAGATTAAAAATTGACGAGAATATGAAGCCTGTAGCTCAGCCTGTACGGAGAAAACCTTTTGGTCTGAGAGACAAAGTTGAGGCAAAGATCAAGGAACTGGTTGACCAAGACATCATAAAGGACAAACACACAGATTTTCAGAGAAGGAAGCTGAATCATTCGTGTGATTTGTGGCAGTTCATGCTACACGGAGAACAAAACAACTAGAGAGACTGAAAGATCCACAATTGAATGACATCGGTCAAAGAAACCAAGCTGGAAGTTGGGAGAATTGCCCATTCAACACGTACATCGTTATACGCGATGAACTGTGCACAGTTGGGAAGTGTGTTCTCAGACGTAACAGAACAAAAACTTAGGCCTAGACTGGTGATGCTAGCTCATGAGGGTCATTTGGGAGTGGCTGGTACTAAGCAAAACTTACGAACTAAAGTATGGTGGCCAGGGATGGATAAAGATATGGAGCAGTTTGTCAAAACATGTCATGGATGTCAACTGGTCAGTAGACCCAATCCACCAGAACCAGTACGCAGCACACTGTTACTGGCTGGATTATGGGAGGATGTAGAAGTTTACCACTTAGGCCCATTTCCATCAGGAGAGCCTATACTAGTGGTGATTGACTATTTCTGCCGTTATTATGAGTATGTGTTAATGAAGTCTACAACGGCAAAGAAAATTGTGTTTGTATTGACTGAAATATTTGCAAGGCATGGTCTACCAGTCACTTTGTATTCAAACAATGGGCTACAATTCATTTCACAGGCCTTTGCAGATTGCATGCAAGTTACAGGTATTCACCATCACAGAGTAACCCCTAAATGGCCACAGGTAAATGGAGAAAATGGCAAGACAAAACCAATCCTTAGAGAAATGGTTGTGGATTGCTCAGGCTGAGGGTAAAGACTGAAAGGAGGTGTTTTGTCATATGTGGCCATGTATAGAGCAACTATACACACAGACTATGATCTACACACACTAATTCTTCAGAATCTATTCTTTTTTCTTCTTTCTTCTTTCTTTGGCCTCCTTGTCTCGAGAGACAATGGGTAAGCACCTGGAGATGCTCAGTGGTTTATGAAGCAGCGCCTGGACTGGCTGTAAAGGCCAATCCTAGAGTGACAGCTTTCCTGCGTGGAAATGGTTGGTATATGGGAGAGCTATAACAGTGGAAGTGATTTGGGAGGAAGTTTAGTTGATAGAGGAATAGATAGAGTACTAAGAAGGTGTGGCTGATCACAGGACTATCATGATAGTGTAGACAACGATCAGGTGGTTGGAATGTTATGATGAAGAGTATGAGCGTGTGGGTTTGGATACAGTGGAGGTGTAATGGAATGCAGAGGAGGGGATCTGATGACGGCTGCAGTTAATGAGCAATGGAAGATATGACTTCAATGATTAGAATAGTAGATGGCTGGATGATGCAGTGGGATGTAGTAGTCTGGAAGGGTGTCTGCCTAGAAGGAATAAGGTATTGGAGAACCTGTTGCCTGAAGGGTTTCGGAGAGAGAGTGGGATGGATGAGTAGGAGTCGCATTGGTGACATAGGTTGTACAGGCTGTGATAGGCAGGTACTGAGGACAATGGATGAACATGAGGACATTGAGTGGTGCATGCCATTTTCCCACATCTTGGCCAGTCGGGACATAGCAGCCGACGCCTTTCCCATGTGCTTGTTGATGTCTGCATTGAGAGACAGGTTACTGGTGATAGTTGAGCCTAGGTAGGTGAACTCTTGAACCACTTCCAGAGCGTGGTCGCCGATATTGATGGATGGAGCATTTCTGACGTCCTGTCTCATGATGTTCGTTTTCTTGAGGCTGATGGTTCGGCCAAATTCGTTGCAGGCAGCCGCAATCCTGTCGATGAGTCTCTGCAGACACTCTTCTGTGTGGGATGTTAATGCAGCATCGTCAGCAAAGAGGAGTTCCCTGATGAGGACTTTCCGTACTTTGGTCTTCGCTCTAAGATGGGCAAGGTTGAATAACCTGCCATCTGATCTTGTGTGGAGGAAAATTCCTTCTTTTGAAGACCTGAACGCATGTGAGAGCAGCAGTTAGAAGAAAGGAAAGGACAGCATTACCCCTGAAATAATCAAGAATGCCAAGCCTGCTATACTCTCAGCACTACATGAACTACTTTGCCTGTGCTGGATGAGGGAGCAGTACCACAGGACATGCATGATGCCAATATCATCACCCTCTATAAGAACAAGGGTGACCGCGGTGACTGCAACAACTACCGTGGAATCTCTCTGCCCAGCATAGTGGGGAAAGTCTTCGCTCGAGTCATTTTAAACAGACTCTAGAAGCTGGCTGAGGCTGTCTACCCTGAGGCACAGTGTGGCTTTCAAGCAGAGCGATCCACCATTGACATGCTGTTCTGCGTTCGCCAGCTACAGGAGAAATGCCACAAACAACAGATGCCCCTCAATGTTGCTTTCATCGATCTCACCAAAACCTTTGACCTCGTTAGCAGACATGGTCTCTTCAGACTACTAGCAAAGATCAGATGTCCACCAAAGCTACTAAGTATCATCACCTCATTCCATGACAATATGAAAGGCAATGTTCAGCATGGTGGTGCCTCATCAGACCCCTTTCCTATCCTGAGTGGCGTGAAACAGGGCTGTGTTCTCGCACCTATCCTGTTTGGGATCTTCTTCTCACTGCTGCTCTCACATGTGTTCAAGTCTTCAGAAAAATCTATTCTAAAGGATGTGATAAATGGACACTTGGGTAATAATGTTCTGATTGGGCATGGTCAATATGAATTTATGAATGAGAAATCATGTTTGACAAACCTGTTGGAGTTTTTTGAGAATGTTACTAACAGAATTGATAAAGGATAGTCGGTAGACACAGTATACTTGGATTTTCAGAAGGAATTTGATAAAGTCCTCCACAGGACGTTGGTTAGCAAAATTAAAGCACATGGGATAGGAGTAATATACTGGCATGGATTAAGGATTGGTTAACAGGCAGAAAACAGAGAGTAGGAATAAACGGGTCATTCTCACATTAGTAGGCTGTGACTAGTGGGATACCACAAGAATCAGTACTTGGGCCCCAGATATATATCAGTGTGGCAGATGGAATATAATGTGGAACAATGTGAGATTATCCACTTTGGTAGGAGGAATAGATGTGCAGAGTATTTTAAATGGTAAGAGATTAGAAAGCGTAGATGTACAAAGGGACCTGGGTGTCCTCATCAATAAGTCACTGAAAGCTAATATACAGGTGCAACAAGCAATTAGGAAGGCTAATGGTTTGTTAGCCTTTATCGCAAGAGGATTTGAGTATAGCAGTAGCGAAGTCTTACTTCAATTGTATAGAACCTTGGTTAGACTGCACCTGGAGTACTGTGTGCAGATTTGGTCCCCTTACCTTAGGAAGGATATTATTGCCATAGAGAGAGTGCAACAAAGGTTCACCAGACTTGTTCCCGGGATGGCTAGACTGTCCTGTGAAGAGAGATTGAGGAAACTGGGCCTGTATTCTCCAGAGTTTCAAAGAATGAGGGGTGATCTCATTGAAACCTACAAAATACTGAAAGGGATAGACAGAGTAGATGCAGGTAAGATGTTTCCCCTGGTTGGGGAGTCTAGAACCAGGGGACACAATTTCAAAATAAGGGGGAAGCCACTTAGGACAGAGATCAGGAGAAATTTCTTTACTCAGAGGGTTGTGAATCTTTGGAATTCTCTACCCCAGAGGGCTGTGGAAGCTCAGTCATTGAGTATGTTTAAAGTAGAGATTGACAGATCTCTAAATGCCAATGACATAAAGAGATATGGGGATAGTGTGGAAAAAAGGCATTGAAGTGGATGATCAGTATGATCGTATTGAATGGTGGAGCAGGCTCAATGGGTTGAATGGCCTCCTCCTGTTCCTATGCTCCTATGTTTTTATGTTCCTACGATGGGAAAGAGCCCAGCTGAGTAGTTGTTTGGACACAAAATGCGTACCAAGATACCAGAGCTGAGGAACATTAGAGTTGATCAGGAGGTTCGAGAGCGTGATGCTGAGAAAAAGGATGCTGCAAAGTTTTATGCAGACCACAGAAGGCGAGCTAGACAGTCTGATATGATGCCTGGTAATGAAGTATTGCTGAGACAGTAGAGTTTGAATAAGATGGATACACCATATTATCCCAAGCCATTCTCAGTTATTGCCAAGAATGGAAACAGTGTGACTGTGCAGGAATACAGTATGACAGAAATTCTTCATGCGTTAAAAAGTATCAGTGTGACAAAGACACAGCAGCAGATGAACCAGATGTAGGAGCTGAGGTGAAGCTGCTTTTCCAGCAATTCAGATGTCCAAGTCAGTGATGCTGATGGCAGGCAGACAGCTTGGTATCCAGAGGGAAAAACATCGGTTCCAGAGGGGCCGACGACATTCCCTAATCTTGACATGGTAACCAGAGTTCCTGAGAAAACAGGAAGATCACGGCATGGGAGGAGACCACCAAAATAATATGAAGGTTATATGTTGTGATTAGGTTCAAAACAAAATTGGTGTCCGCCAAACGCTGCCCTTGAAAGCAAATGTAATTGAAGAAATTCATTTACTCAGTGAGTTAGGAAAATAATGATTTGTTACAAAATTTATGACAGAATGTTTGGTAAGAGATGGAATTTAAACTACATACACCAAGCAGTAAAATCATGGACATGTTTTAGTTTGATAAGGGAGGAATGTCATGATTGTATGTGTGGGCTTGAGTATTCGAGACTATACGGTACTTGGAAGAGAAACTGTAAGTAATTTTGTATTTTGGGGAAAACACCTGACCTGGGGTTGTTGTAAGGTCAGATAGGCATATGTAGCAGCAGTGAACAGAGGTCTTTATTAAACACTTATTAAATTTTAGTTAAAGTTAAATCTGTGACTTCAAGTGTGATTCTTTGAGCCTGAAATATGACACTACCCACTGAGCCACAGCTGACACTATAAATGTGGCACCTTTCTTTGTACCAGATTAAGCATTTGAAAGCTCTACACACAACTTAATTATTGAAACCAGTGGTTCCTGACAGATCTTGTGTAGTTCTAACTGGAATAATGTATTTGACATAATACAAATACAAATGTGTTTTCAAATGAGTCTAGAATAATAGAAGCACAGAAGGAGGCCGTTTGGCTCATCATGTCTCTGTTGAATCTTTGCTAGAACAATCTGAATCTTTCTCCCTGCTTTTCTTTAACATGCAACTGCAATTTGAGCACTCCTAATATTTTTGTATTCCAACCAGTTATCACACTTTGAAAAAAGGAGTGCCAACGAATATCTTTTCAGCAATTTAAATTTAGGCCCTCAGTTGCCACTTTCACCTATAAGTGTAGAACTAAACCTGATTATATCCCAACTGCACACACACTGGCATGGATTCCCATTCCTAGAAGCTTATCAAAAACAATTCCTTACTGCTTTAACATGAAGATGTATAGTTTGGATCTTCTATAATCTCATTTCTGAGGACCCCCGCTGCAATGTATATTATTTATCCCTATACGCTGTTATCATTATACTTTTAGTTTCTGTATTGACGGGTTTGGATTTTGGTGCTCATTAGTCTACTTCATGGTGTCATGGACATATTGTGCCTTTCCCGAAGTGCTGGGTGACTTTATCACCTGTTTACTTTATTTTTGGGTGTTATGTTCTGGAGTTTTCACCGTTTTGCCATAGAAAAAAGATGGAAATTAATTACATTTGAGCTGTAATGTTTAAAATTAAAGTGCATTTGCACGGACATAAAATTCTCCTTGCAGTTGTATTCTGGAGCCGTTGAGGCAAAAGAAGTTTATATATTAATGTGCCAGGCATTGGCAATGTGTTCCTGGAAATATTCGGGTAAACAGGTATTCTGTTACCATGTTATCATGTTTCAGACTTTCTACAAACATCCACACCTCTTATGATTTGGAATAACCTCAGTCATTATAAAAAAAACTTGTATTTATATAGTGCCTTTCACGAACTCAGGACGTCATAAAATATTTTACAGCCAATGAAGTACAGCATTATAGTGCAGCTTGGGGTTTCTGCGGAGAATCCAGTGGGGATGATGAAAGGGGGTTATTGACGAGCCTGCTGGTATATCACCGAATGGAGGAAAAGTCAATTCCTGTGGTTAGGAATGATTTAAAAAAAATGCAGTTCTGTTTGGTGGAAGATTTTGAAGAGAAACATTCCTTGGATATTCGTGCCAACTTCGCCTGGAGAGATCTAGTCAGATTCAATAGTAGCGCTGACCGGAAAAGGTTAAATGAGGCTGCTAATAAGGATGGTGTGATGTATTTCATTATTTTATTGGGTACAGAATCAAATCATAATGTGGTGAGAGTTACTACAAATGTTTATTTATTTACTTAAAAATTGCAAAATGAAGTAGTTTGTGGAACTGCAATCGCTTGTCTCAGCCTGCCCTTCAAAAGATTGGAAGCCAAATGGGGGGTTGGGAGCACATCAGGAGGGCCTATTGTTACATCCCTGGGTTGTGCTTTCGTATATTAAGATATTCGGAAGTCCAGGCACCTCCCTAAACTTACAATACTTATGACACTTAAAGGAATGACCATCACTGCTGAACCCTAGCCAGGCAGACCTGAAGTTTGTAACAAAGGGCAAGATTGCTACCAGCTCCCACACTATACTTCATCTCTTTCCTTTAATAGAAAAATATCACAAACATACTCACCCCATCTTCTAATCACTTCAATAATTTCTTCATGCAAGACCTGATGCACTCTGCTAGGAATTATATTTTACTGCCCAACTGAATTCATGTGTAACACAATCTCTCTCTCTCCCTCCCATCTCTGTTTCACCACTCTCTCTCCATCTCCCTCTCCTTCTCTCCATCTTCCTCTCCATATCGTTCTCTTTCTCGCCATCTGATGGATTTCCATTGCTGTCTGAGATTGTACTTCCTCTTTAACTCGGATGTTGCAGTGCTTACGTTGTCCCTTCCTAATTCCCTCAGCACCCATATATTTAAGGTTATTGATTCAGTTTTTAAAAAATCACTGTGCATCCTTTCACTAACAAAGCCTTGATAGCTCCGAGTTATGGAAAGAAAAATGACTGGGTAACAGTGGTGTCTATTTCCACATTTGTAAGATGTTCCCCAAAGTCTTGCGCCTTAACTCTTGCGAATTACCAAAACGAAAAGACGCTTTATTAAATGAAACAGAAAAATCTGTCGGTCTTGGAGTCTTAACTTGTCTGCTTAGCTGACAAATATAATCTTGTATTCAGCTCAAGAACCTACGTTTCAGTAGCTCTCTTTACTTTACGTTGATTATATGGAGCTTTGGCACTGGCTAATTAACTCATTGCTTACATGGTGGGATTAAATGATGATGCACATCCTTGTATGTGGATCCCATTAATATAATTGGGCATTAATGGATTAAAATGCTGCTTGTGTAGTAGACAGACACTGAAAAAAAGAACACTGGCAACCCCTTCCCCACACCCACCCACCTCCTTCTGCTAAACAATCACTATTTGAATTTGTAATGCTGGGAGTAATGTTTCAGTGCAGGAATTATTTTAAAAATAAAGCTGCAGATGCTATGAACACAACACATCTACCGGCAGCTGAAAGGCAAAAGATGTGTGAACTTTGCAGTTTGTGTGCACTCTCCATCAGACTACCTTGAGATGACCAGGTGTTTTCAGCACCTTCAGATGTTGGCTGAGCTTGTGCTAGAATTTTCATTTTATTTCAGAAATTACCCAAGGCTCTTTTTGTAATTTTTTGGGAGAAAACAGGAATTCTTGCCTATTGTAAATGTCTGGGTAATTAAAAAACTTCATATTTTAGATAAATAAATAAGATTTAATCCCCCTGTGGTTCTTAAAGTGTTAAACTGAAATTCTCAGATATCCTAAGAAAACCATTTAAAAAGGATAGCACTGTATGACAAATTTAAACTGCTTCAGTTTCATTTACATTTTTAAAGAGAACAATAATCTTCACCCTTGTTTCATTAAACAAAGCTGTAAATTGATTAGATGAATTTCATGTTACTCATTTATAATTTCAGCACTGATATGTGAGTTCAGCGTGGTCTACACTGGTTTATGTGGATGTATGAGACTGTGATTAATATACTGTTGTATTACAGTGATTGCTTCACAGCCTGAAGTGTTAGCTGCTAAGAAATATTATTTGATTTTGCCACTAGTATTTATGTCTCCGGTAAGAGTATTACACAAAGTACATAATTATAACATCCTCTGAGATTTTCATAATGCCTGTTATAATTACAGCATCATAACAGGATGATTCTTATGAAAATATTTATCACAACAAGAAGTGCTTATTTAATTTTCCTTGCCATTAGTAATGGTTGGTGGGCTGGGACAGCAAGGAACCAAGTTACAGGAAATTGGTGATTGACGAAAATGCAAATTAGATGTCAATTGTATGACAACAGCTTCCATATACAACAAATCCAGGGTAACCAATGAAGTCTGCTATGTGCGGGTTTTCTCCCCAGTGTTCCTCTTCCTCCCCCTGTGGAGGAGAGTATTTTGGGTGCTGGTCACTGTCCAGTACTTCCTTCATCGAGCCGTTCTTAATGCGCAGGCCTAACCGTGAGTGGTGAGCTATTCAACAGTGGAGGGCATCTTAGCATCCGTCGAGAGCTCCTGCCATTAGAGGCCAACAAGAGACCATTGATTAGCTGGAGCATATAGATTACATAGAATCTACAGCACAGAAATCGGGTCAACCGGTTCATGCCAATGTTTATGCTCCACATGAACAACAATGACAACAACAACTTGTATTTACATAGTGCCTTTAATGTAATGAAATGTCCTAAGGTGCTACACAGGAAAGTTATAATGCAAAATTTGACACCGAGCCACACAAGGTGATATTATGGCAGATGGACAAAAGTTTGATCGAAGAGATAGGTTTAAAGGAGTGTCTTAAAGGAGGAAAGGGAGGTGGAGAGGTGCCGAGATTAAGGGAAGGAATTCCAGAGTTTAGGGCCTAGGCAGCTGAAGGCATGGCCACCAAGGGTGGAGAAATTAACATTTGGGATGCTTAAGAGGCCAGAATTAGATAAACGCAAAGGATTGTGGGACTGGTGGAGATTACAGAGATAGGGAGGGCAAGGCCATGGAGAGATTTGAAAACAAAGATGAGAATTTTAAAATCAAGGCATTGCTTGACTGGGAGCCATTATAGGTCAGCGAGCACAGGGGCGATGGTGAACAGAATTTTGTGAGAGTTAGGACACAGGTAGCAGAGTTTTGGATAACCTGAAGTTTACAGAGGGTAGGATGTGGGAGGTGTTGGAATAGTCAAATCTAGAGGTTTGCCAGAATGGACATGATGGGTTGAATGGCCTTCTGTGCTGTAACGATTCTATGTTTCTATGTAACAAAGGTATTGTGGAAGGTTTCAGCAGCAGGTGAGTGAAGGCAGGAGCAGAGTCAGATGATGTAACAGAGGTGAAAATAGACTGTCTTAGTGATGGCACGAATATGTGGTTGGAAGTTCATCTCGGGGTCAGATATGACACCAAAGTTGTGAACAGTCTGGTTCAGCCTCAGACAGTTGCAGGGAGAGGAATGGCGTCGGTGGCTAGGAATTGGTGTTTGTTGTGGGGACCAAAGGCAATGATTTGATTCTTCACAATGTTTAGTTGGAGAAAATGTCTGTTCACCCAGTACTGGATGTCAGATAAGCAGCAGTCTGATAATTTAGCGACAGTGGAGGACTCGATATAGGTCGTGATGAGGTCAAGCTGGGTGTTGTCAGCACACATGTGAAAACTGTGTTTTTGGATGATGTCACCGAGGGGCAGCATGTCGATGAAAAAGACCTCAATTTTAAAATTCTCAAGCTTGTTTTCAAACCACTCCATGGTCTCACAGAATCACAGCATTGTTACAGCGCAGAAGGAGGCCATTCAGCCCATCGTGTCTGCACCAGCTCTCCTAATGAGCATTTCACCTCGTGCCATTCCCCTGCCTTCTCCACGTAATCCTGCACATTCTTCCTTTTTATATAACTCTCTAATTCCCTTTTGAATGCCTTGCCCCTCCTATCTCTGTAACCTCTTCCAGCCACATAACATTCCGAGATCTCTGTACTCCTCCAAATCTGGCCTCTTGCACATCCCAGATTTTAATCGCTCCACCATTGGTGGCCTTGCCTTCAGTTGCCGATGACCCAAGCTCTGGCACTCCCTTCCTACAGCTCTCCACCTCTCTACCTCTCTCTTCTCCTTTAAGAAGCGCCTTTAAACCTACCTCTTTGTTCAATCATTTGCTCATTTCCCCTAATGTCTCCTTATACAGTTGTGTGTCAAATGTCATTTGGTAACGCTCCTGTCAAGCACCTTGAGATGTCTTACTGTGTTAAAGGTGTTATATAAATGCAAGTTTTTGTTGTGTGTTGAATTGTACAGGACTAAAAATAGCATATATAGTTCAAGCAGAATAATGAAGTAACTTGCATTTTTAAAGGATTTAAATATTAGAAGGTCTGTTGGAGGAATGTGATTTCAGGAACAGAGTGGAACAAACATTTCTTCAATGTATGTCATCTTGGGATGGAGACAACATTAACAGGCAGTATTTATTGCACAAATCTAGGTGTCCTGAGGACATTAAAATTCAACTATGCAACAACAGTAAAAACTTGCATTTATATAGCAGCTTTAATGTTGTAAAACGCCCCAAGACACCTTACAGAGTATTGTCCAAGAAAATTTGACACCGAGCCACGAGATATTTTTTTAAAAATTTGTTCATGGGATGTGGGCATCGCTGGCAAGGCCAGCATTTATTACCTGTCCCTAATTGCCCTTGAGACGGTAGGAGTGAGCCGCTTTCTTGAACAGCTGCTGTCCATGTGGTGAAGGCTCGCCCACAGTGCTGCTAGGTAGGCAGTTCCAGGATTTTGACCCAATGCTGAAGAAGGAATGGCAATATAGCTCCAAATTAAAGTGTTGTGTTACTTGGAGGGGAATTTACAGGTGTTGGTGTTTCCATGTGCTTAGCATTCTTGTCCTTCTAAGTCGCAGAGGATGTGGGTTTGGAAGGAGCCTTGGCAAGTAGCTGCAGTGCATCTCGTAGATGATACACACTGCGGCCACGTTGCATTAGTGGTGAAGGGAGTGAATGTTTAAGGTATTGGATGAGGTGCTACTCAAGCGGGCTACTTTGTCCTGGTTGGTGTTGAGCTTCTTGTGTGTTGTTGGAGCTACACCCATCCAGGCAAGTGGAGAGTATTCCATCACACTTTTGACTTGTGCCTTGTTGATAGTGGACAGGCTTTGGGGAGTCAGGAGGTGAGTTACTCGGTGCAGAATTCCCAGCCTCTGACCAGCTTTTGTAGCCACAGCATTTATGTGGCAGTTAAGTTTCTGTTCAGTGGTGACCCTTGGATGTCGATGGTGTGTTATGATTCCTGTGGAGATCAACAAACCAAAAGAACCGAATGTACCAAATGACCTCAGTAGAAAAACCAAATGGACAAGGTTTCACTTTCATAACTTTTACTTTAACAATTAAACCAAAATCCACATAAATTAAACATGAATTAATAGACAAATCACAGTCAATATATATAATGAATTACACATTAACTATCAATGTGTTAAACTATTAAAATGTTAAAAAATGTTAAAACTGAGGCATTACTAGACTAGGTAGGTCAACAAGCACAGGGCTAATAGGTGAACGGGACTTGGTCTGAATTAGGATATGGACAGCAGAGTTTTAGATGGAATAGAATTATGGAATGGTTACAGCACAGAAGGAGGCCATTTGACCCATCATGTGCGTGCCGGTTCTATGCAAGAACAGCTCAGCGAGTTCTACTCCCTTGCTCTTTCCCCGTAGCCCTGGAAATATTTTTCCCTTTAGGTGTTTATCCAATTCCCCTCTGAAAGCCTCCACCACACTCTCAGGTAGTAGATTCCAGATCCTAAACACTCCTGTATGAAAAGATTTCCTCATGTCGCTGTTAGTTCTTTTGCCAATCGCCTTAAATCTGTGTCCTCTGGTTCTCAACCCTTTCTCCAATGGGAACAGTTTTTCTCTATCTACTCTATCTAGACCCCTCATAATTTTGAACACTTCTATCAAATCTCCTCGCAACCTTCTCTTCTGTAAGGAGAACAACCCCAGCTTCTCTATTCTATCTACATAACTGAAGTCGCTCATCCCTGGAACCAATCCTCTAAATCTGTTCTGTGACATAGTGGCGCAGTGGTTAGCACCGCAGCCTCACAGCTCCAGCAACCCGGGTTCAGTTCTGGGTACTGCCTGTGTGGAGTTTGCAAGTTCTTCCTGTGACCGCGTGGGCTTCCGGCGGGTGCTCCGGTTTCCTCTCACAGTCAAAGACTTGAAGGTTGATAGGTAAATTGGCCATTGTAAATTGTCCCTAGTGTAGGTAGGTGGTAGGAGAATTGAGGGAAGGTGGGGATGTGGTGGGGAATATGGGATTTAATATAGGATTAGTATAAGTGGGTGGTTGTTGGTCGGCATAGACTCGGTGGGCCGAAGGGCCTGTTTGATTGCTGTATCTTTCTGTGATCTATGATCCTCTCTAAAGGCTTCAGGTCTTTCCGAAAGTGCGGTGCCCAGAATTAGACACAGTACTCCACTTGAGGCTGAAGCAGAGTGTTACAAAGGTTCATCATAACTTCCTTGCTTTTGTGCTCAGTCCCTCCATTTATAAAGCCCAGGATCCCATATGCCTTTTTAACCACATTCTCAACCTGCCCTGCTGCCTTCAACGATTTGTGCATATGTACCCGCTGGTCCCTGTGCTCCTGCAGCTTCTTTAGAATTGTGCCTTTTATTTTATGTTGCCTCTCCTCATTCTTTCTACCAAAATGAATCACTTCACACTTTTCTGCGTTAAATTTCATCTGCTACTTGTCCAGCCATTCCACCAGCCTGTGTATGTCCTCTATCACTGTCCTCCTCACAGTTCACAATACTTCCAAGTATGTATCATCTGCAAATTTTGAAATTGTGCCCTGCATTCCAAGCCTGCGCCGATCTTGATGCCTGCCTAAACTAAAATCTTCTGCACTTCCGGGGACCATATCCCTCTATTCCCATCCTATTCATGTATTTGTCAAGATACCTCTGAAACATCGCTATCGTACCTGCTTCCACCACCTCCCCGGGCAACTCACCACCCTCTGTGTAAAGAACTTGCCTCGCACATCCCCTCTAAACTTTGCCCCTCGCACCTTAAACCTATGTCCCCTAGTAACTGACTCTTCCACCCTGGGAAAAAGCTTCTGACTATCCACTCTGTCCATGCCACTCATAACTTTGTAAACCTCTATAATGTCGCCCCTCCACCTCTGTCGTTCCAGTGAAAACAATCCGGGTTTATCCAACCTCTCCTCATAGCTAATGCCCTCCAGACTAGGCAACATCCTGGTAAACCTCTTCTGTACCCTCTCCAAAGCCTCCACATCCTTCTGGTAGTGTGGTGACCAGAATTGCACGCAATATTCTAAGTGTGGTCGAACTAAAGTTCTGTACAGCTGCAGCATGACTTGCCAATTTTTATACTCTATACCACAGCCGATGAAGGCAAGAATACCATATGCCTTCTTGACTACCTTATCCACCTGCGTTGCCACTTTCAGTGACCTGTGGACCTGTACGCCCAGATCTCTCTGCCTGTCAATACTCCTAAGGGTTCTGCCATTTCAGGGCAGCACAGTGGCACAGTGGTTAGCACCGCAGCCTCACAGCTCCAGTGACCCGGGTTCAATTCTGGGTACTGCCTGTGTGGAGTTTGCAAGTTCTCCCTGTGTCTGCGTGGGTTTCCTCCGGGTGCTCTGGTTTCCTCCCACATGCCAAAAACTTGCAGGTTGATAGGTAAATTGGCCATTATAAATTGCCCCTAGTATAAGTAGGTGGTAGGGAAATATAGGGACAGGTGGGGATGTGGGAGGAATATGGAATTAGTGCAGGATTAGTATAAATGGGTGGTTGATGGTCGGCACAGACTCGGTGGGCCGAAGGGCCTGTTTCGGTGCTGTATCTCTAAACTAAACTAAACTAAACTAATTTACTGTATACTTCCCACCTGTATTAGATCTTCCAAAATGCTTTACCTCACGTTTGTCCGGATTAAACTCCATCTGCCATTTCTCTGCCCAAGTCTCCAACCGATCTATATCCTGCTGTATCCTCTGACAATCCTCATCACTATCCGCAACTCCACAAACCTTTGTGTCGTCCGCAAACTTACTAATCAGACCAGCTACATTTTCCTCCAAATCATTTATATATGCTACAACCAGCCAAGGTCCCAGCACTGATCCCTGCGGAACACCACAAGTCACAGCCCTCCATTCAGAAAAGCACCCTTCCACTGCTACCCTCTGTCTTCTATGACCAAGCCAGTTCTGTATCCATCTTGCCAGCTCACCTCTGATCCCGTGTGACTTCACCTTTTGTACCAGTCTGCCATGAGGGACCTTGTCAAAGCCTTTACTGAAGTCCATATGGACAACATCCACTGCCCTGCCTTCATCAATCATCTTCGTCACTTCCTCGAAAAACTCAATCAAGTTAGTGAGACACGACCTCCCCTTCACAAATCCATGCTGCCTCTCGCTAATAAGTTCATTTGTTTCCAAATGGGAGTAAATCCTGCCCGAAGAATCCTCTCTAATAATTTCCCTACCACTGACGTAAGGCTCACCGGCCTATAATTTCCTGGATTATCCTTGCTACCTTTCTTAAACAAAGGAACAACATTGGCTATTCTCCAGTCCTCTGGGACCTCACCTGTAGCCAATGAGGATACAAAGATTTCTGTCAAGGCCCCAGCAATTTCTTCCCTTGTCTCCCTCAGTATTCTGGGGTAGATTCCATCAGGCCCTGGGGACTTATCTACCTTAATGATTTGCAAGACGCCCAACACCTCCTTTTTGATAACGACATGACCCAGACCATCTACACTCCCTCCCCTAGACTCATCATCCACCAAGTCCTTCTCTTTGGTGAATACTGATGCAAAGTACTCATTTAGTACCTCGCCCATTTCCTCTGACTCCACACACAGATTCCCTCCTCTGTCCTTGAGTGGGCCAACCCTTTCCCTGGTTACCCTCTTGCTCTTTATATACGTATAAAAAGCCTTGGAATTCTCCTTAATCCTGTTTGCCAATGACTTTTCATGACCCCTTTTAGCCCTCCTGACTCCTTGCTTAAGTTCCTTCCTACTTTCTTTATATTCCTCAAGGGCTTCATCTGTTCCCTGCCTTCGAGCCCTTACGAATGCTTCCTTTTTCTTTTTGACTAGGCTCACAATATCCCTCGTTATCCAAGGTTCCCGAAACTTGCCAAGCTTATCCTTCTTCCTCACAGGAACATGCTGGTCCTGGATTCTAATCAACTGACGTTTGAAAGACTCCCACATGTCAGATGTTGATTTACCCTCAAACAGCCGCCGCCAGTTTAAATTTTTCAGTTCTTGCCTAATATTGTTATAATTAGCCTTCCCCCAATTTAGCACCTTCACCCGAGGACTACTCTTATCCTTATCCACAAGTACCTTAATACTTACGGAATTATGGTCACTGTTCCCAAAATGCTCCCCTACTGAAATTTCGACCACCTGGCCGGGCTCATTCCCCAATACCAGGTCCAGTACGGCCCCATCCTTAGTTGGACTATCCACATATTGTTTCAAGAAGCCCTCCTAGATGCTCCTTACAAATTCTGCCCCATCAAAGCCCCTACCACTACGTGACTCCCAGTCAATGTAGGGGAAGTTAAAATCACCCACCACTACAACCCTGTCACCTTTACATCTTTCCAAAATCTGTCTACATATCTGCTCCTCTACCTCCCGCTGGCTGTTGGGAGGCCCAACATTGTGACTGCACCCTTCCTATTCCTGAGCTCCACCCATATTGCCTCGCTACTTGACCCCTCCAAGGTGTCCTCCCGCAATACAGCTGTGATATTCTCCTGAACCAGTAATGCAACTCCCCCACCCCTTTTACATCCCCCCCTATCCCGCCTGAAGCTTCTAAATCCCGGAACATTTAGCTGCCAATCCTGTCCTTCCCTCAACCAAGTCTCTGTAATTGCAACAACATCATAGTTCCAAGTACTAATCCAAGCTTTAAGTTCATCTGCCTTATCTGTTATACTTCTCTCATTGAAACAAATGCACTTCAGACCACCAGTCCCGCTGTGCTCAGCAACATCTCCCTGCCTGCTCTTCCTCTCAGTCGTACTGTCCTTATTCACTAGTTCTCCCTCATTTATTTCACCTGCTGTCCTACTGCTCTGGTTCCCACCCCCCTGCCACATTAGTTTAAACCCTCCCGAGTGACGCTAGCAAACCTCGCAGCCAGGATTTTTGTGCCCCTCCAGTTTAGATGCAACCTGTCCTTCTTGTACAGGTCCCACCTGTCCCGGAAGAGATCCCAATGATCCAGATATCTGAAACGCTCCCTCCTACACCAGCTGTTCAGCCACGTGTTTAGCTGCACTATCTTCCTATTTCTAGCCTCAATGGCACATGGCACAGGGAGTAATCCCGAGATTACAACCCTCGAGGTCCTGTCTTTTAACTTTCTACCTAACTCCCTAAAATCCCCCTGCAGGGCGGCACAGTGGCGCAGTGGTTAGCACTGCAGCCTCACAGTTCCAGGGACCCTGTTTCGATTCTGGGTACTGCCTGTGCGGAGTTTGCAAGTTCTCCCTGTGTCTGCGTGGGTTTCCTCCGGGTGCTCCGGTTTCCTCCCACATGCCAAAGACTTGCAGGTTGATAGGTTAATTGGCCATTATAAATTGACCCTAGTATAGGTAGGTGGTAGGGAAATATATAGGGACAGGTGGGGCTGTGATAGGAATACGGGATTAGTGTAGGATTAGTATAAATGGGTGGTTGATGGTCGGCACAGACTCGGTGGGCCGAAGGGCCTGTTTCAGTGCTGTATCTCTAAACTAGACTAAACTAAACTCTTCCTGCCTATGTCATTGGTAGCAATGTGTACCACAACCTCTGGCTGTTCACCCTTCCCCTTCAGAATGCCCCCTGTCCGTTCAGAGACATCCTTGACCCTGGCACCAGGGAGGCAACATTCCATCCTGGAGTCTCTGTCACATCCACAGAAGTGCCTATCTTTGCCCCGGACTATAGAGTCCCCCATAACTATTGCTCTTCTGCGCTTTGTCCCTCCCTGCTGAACAACAGAGCCAGCCGTGGCGCCACTGCTCTGGCTGCTGCTGTTGTTTTTCCCTGACAGGCCACCCCCCCCCCAGAAGTATCCAAAATGGTATACTTGTTAGTGAGGGGGATAGCCACAGGGGATTCCTGCACTGACTGCCTGCCCCTTCTAGCGGTCACCCATCTATCTGCCTGCACCTTGGGTGTAACCACTTCTCTAAAATACCTGTCCATGACGCTTTCTGCCACCTGCATGCTCCTAAGTGCATCCAGTTGCTGCTCCAACCGATCCATGCGGTCTGTGAGGAGCTGCAACTGGGTACACTTCCGGCAGATGTAGTTGTCCAGAACGCTGGAAGCGTCACGGACCTCCCACATTTCACAGGTGAAGCACTTTACCCCTCTGACTGACATTTCTAGCATTAATTAATAAATTAATTTAAAATAAATAAATACTTATTAAATCCTCACTAATTATGTTACAATTAACTATATGGTCCCTAGTGCTAGATTTCTACTATAAATATTAAATGCTAACTAAATACAGTAATCTCCTCCCTCTGGTTTAGTTACTCTACTTATTAATTAATTAGTTAATTAAGGTTTTAATCAATTTTTATCAATGTTTTATTTTCAAATTCAGTGCAAATTCCCTACCAGCCAATCAGGTCACAGCTTT
Organism: Heterodontus francisci; assembly: GCF_036365525.1. Taxonomy (NCBI): domain Eukaryota; kingdom Metazoa; phylum Chordata; class Chondrichthyes; order Heterodontiformes; family Heterodontidae; genus Heterodontus; species Heterodontus francisci. The sequence goes on from NC_090382.1 coordinate 21,845,843, forward strand.
CCTGTGATGTCATTTTTTCAGGGTTTTTTTTCAGTTTTTTTTTAACCAGAGGTAAGTTTTTTATACTTACCGGTCCGGAACTCCACCCTCCGAGTCTTCTCCTAGGATGTAGGCTGCGAATCCCCGAGGTAAGTTTTTTATACATACTGGTCCGGAACTCCACCCTCCGAGTCTTCTCCCTGGATGTTCTCAGTATTCTCGATGCATCCCATCTGATCCTGGTAGCTTCTCAACTTTTAGTATGGCCAGCTTTTCTAATACCTCCTCTTTATTAATTTTTAGTCCATCCATATTTTAACTAACTCCTGTTTCACTATGACGTCTCTCACTGACATTTGACCGACTTAACACACCTTATTCCTCAAAACCAGATCCAGCAATGCCTTCTTCCTAATTAGGCCAGTAACACACTAATCAAGAAAAGATGAGCGCAAATTTACAGAGGGTGGGAGGCTGGCCTGGAGTGCTTTGGAATAGCGGAGCCTGGAGATAACTGGGTAGTTCTGGAATCATGTGGAGGACAGATCGGGTAGAAGTGCATGTTTTAAAAATGGTTTTTCTTCAAAAATTATTTTATGTCAAAGACATATGATTAACACTTGATGAGAATTGGAGACGTGGGTTTTTTCTGAAAACACTTATGATTGGTGCTGTTTAACCATTTGATATTCTGCACTCTTTGTAATAGAGAATTTGAGTGGGGTAGCAGATAAGTAATAGTTTCATTGGAATTATATACATTGTTTTTTGGAGAGGAGAAGACTTTCACACATTCAGTTCTGAAGGTTGTGAAGCTATTTCCCACAGGAATTTTTTGTTTGCTTTTTTTGATTTGCAAATGTAAAAAAACCTTCATCCCGTTCTGCTTGTAACTATTCCCTGTCAATAAAGCATTTCAGTGCTGTGAGATTTCAAGCAAATGTCATTTCACTCCTCAATGTGCAACATTAGCAATTCTCAACAGCATTGCCAATGACCTCCTGCCAAAACGAAGGATCTTTGAGTGCAACAGTAGAGAAAAGGCAGTTGACCTAATGAGCCCATTCCCTGCACAGATTCTAAGCCGTTTACTCTGTTACATAATCTATTCAGATTAATCAGGCTTTTGGAATGAAAGCACTCTGGTTGTGGGTTCAAGCCCAACTCCACAGACTTGAGTACATAATCTAGGCTGATATTTCAGTGCAGTACTGAGGGACTGCTGCACTGTTGGAGGTGCCGTCTTTTGGTTAAACTGATTCTCCATCTGTCCTCTCAGGTGGATCTATTCTGATTATAGCACTATTTGAAGAGGAGGTGAGTTCTCCAAATTTCTTGGCCAACTTTTATCCTTCATTTAACACCTGAAAAAACAGATTAGGTGGTCCTGATTGTGGAATCTTGCTGTGCACAAATTGGTGCTGTCTTTCCTACATTACAATCGTGACTAAGTTCCATTAAAAAAGTACTTCATTGGCTGTGAAGTACTTTGGAGCATCCTGAGGCTGTGAAAGGCACTATATAAAAGCAAGGCTTTCTTTGTCAACCTAGATCAATATAATAGGAAAATACTTACGTGACGTTAATTCCTACATTAATCATCCTGCTCTTCCTTTGCCTGATGGTAGCTTTATTCCAGCAGCTAATGGAACATCATGTCCCACACAACATTCCATTATATCCCGCTATACCTACACTTATAATCTTCTGAACCAGTTAGCAGGAGTTGTAGAGTCATTATGGCACAGAAGGAGATCATTCAGTTCATAGAGTCCATGCCGGCTCTCTGTAGAGCAAACTGGTCAGTCCCATTCCTCAATTCTATCCCCAATAGAATCACAGAGATAAAAGATGATTCAGGTTAAATAGCTTGTCTTGTACGTGTGAGCTACTGGATATGAGTGTAAATGAACAAATCTCATGGAAGGTTGAGATGGGAATGAATTTCCTTCTCAATTTGTGGAATAGATTCTTGGCACAGGAAAGCAAGGAACAGTGCATTTATATGGTGCTCTATGTTAGAGATACTTCCAAGCCTGTTTGTGCAGAAGCCAGAGACTGGGGTGCTTTGGTGGAGATTGTTTATTGCTTATCATAGAGCTTACTTCTACACTCCTAACAACACCCACAGTCAGTGCTGGCTGGCTCGTCTTTATATATGCACACTTGAATACAATTAACTAATTAATACCCAACACCTGTTCACTTTATTATCTTGAACTACCAGGTATTTATCATCCATTAACAGAACTTCAAACCCTAACACCTTATCACATCTTTCAGAAACATCCCAAAACACTTCATGTAAAACAAATTGCAAAGTAAATGGACTACTTAGATAGATGTGGCAGTCTGTTTGCACAATTAATCCCCCAAAGAGCACTGACATGAATGACCAGTTAATTTCTTTTATTTATGGTGGTGCTGGTTCAGGGATTAACTTCTATAGAACACTGGGAGAGCTTCTTGCTTTTTCAATGATGCCATGGGGTACTTAACATTCACTTTAACCAGCAGATGAAACCTCAGTTGGTGCTTCATTTGAAAGCTAGCACGTCTGACAGTCCAGCACACCCTCAGTACTGCACTGAAGTCTCAGCCTAGATTATGTCCTGAAGTTTTGGAGTGGGACATGAACCCAGAACCCGCCTCACTCCAGCTAAGTGAATACTGCTAACTGAGCTAAGCTGACACAAATCAATTAATATACTGGCAAACATCTTTTCCCAAACAACACGTTAGTGAATATCTGACGAGGAACAGGCTTGAGGGTTATAAGGATAACTACAGACAGAGATAATTGAATGCTGTATGAAACAGGATCGTCTCTGAGCTCTTTGATTCATCCAAGTAAGAAAGATCAGGATGAATAATGTAAGAAGTAAAATTCCATAAATATTTTACCAGTGTAGCAGGGAAGAACTTTGCAAAACCTTTCTTCTGATATCAAATGAGCAGAGTAGAGTCTGGATTGGTGAAGGGAGTGGGCTTGATGGGCTGAGTAACCTTTTCTAACATTGCCCTCAGAAGTCACTATGTTAAAGGGACTGTATAAATGCAACTGTTGTATTTCCAGAGCAGGGAACATAGGAACATAGGAAATAGGAGCAGGAGTAGGCCATTCGGCCCATCGAGCCCGCTCTGCCATTAAAACAGATCATGGCTGATAATCTAACTCTAAGCCATTTTTCCCCACTATCCCCATATCCCTTGATGTCATTAGTGTTCAGAAATCTATCAATTTCTGTCTTGAACATGCTCAATGATTGAGCTTCCACAGCCCTCTGGAATAGAGAATTGCAAAGATTCACCATCATCTGAGTGAAGACATTCCTCTTTATCTCAGTCTTAAATGGTCTGCCCCTCATTCTGAGACTGCATCCCCTGGTTCTAGACTCACCAGCCAGAGGAAACATCTCATCTACATCCACCTGTCACATCCTGGAAGAATTTTGTAAGTTTCAATGAGATCACCTTTCATTCTTCGAAACTCTAGAGAATACAAGCCTAGTTTCTGCAATCTCTCCTCATAAGACAGTCCCGCCATCCCAGCGATTAGTCTGGTGAACCTCCGTTGCACTCCCTCTATGGCAAGTATATCCTTCCTTAGATAAGGAGACCAAAACTGTCCACAGTACTCCAGCTGCAGTCTCACCAAGGCTTTATGCAATTGCAGCAAGACATCTTTACTGCTATACTCAAATCCCCTTGCAATGAAGGCCAACATACTGTCAGGCAAACCCCCCATCTGCCAGATTGAGGCACACAGGATTTTACCACATGAACATTAAAATTTAAAAATTGCAAGTTCCTGACTGGAAAGACATTTGCATAGTAACAGACGGTCTTGAAACAATGGGGACCCAGTAGTTGCTTCCCCAATACACAGAAGTGGTCAGACCAGTTTTAGTCACATGACTAACTAGCTGTCGCAGAGGTTTGAACTGAGAGTTTTAAATTGGAGAAAACAGTACTTGAGATCAGAAAACTCCTGGCTCCTGGTTTGAGAAGACCGCCCCTCTTCTGCCTGTCTCCATCTCTTTCTCATGGAACTGAATCTTGTGAAGACACGTAAACTCAAAGAGAGAACAGTCTCCTACGTGAACAAGATTTAAGATGAATACTGGGCCCCAGAGAAACGCAAGACCATATCTTCAATCAAGGACTACAACGAGTTCGAGAAACAGTAACAAGATATTGCCTCAAACTGTTCTACTTATCTTTTCTTCTGCTCTTTTCTGTCCCTATTTGCATGTGTGTATCATATGTGCATGCTAGCATAGGCATGTCTTCTATCCGTAGGTGTGAACTGTATTAGAGTTTAAGTTTTAACTTTGAATAACATTTCATCTTCTTTAAACCTGAGAAAGCCTGTGTGAATTGGTTTCTTTGTCTTGTAATTGGAAAACTGTGAACAAGGATTCACAAAAAGGGAGCTCAAAACACAGTGTGTTTAAAATTAAACCCTGTTACAATAAGACCAGGTGAAGATAGTAACAGAGCCCTAGACACCTTTCACACCTGGTCATAACAATACCATTGCCTTCCTAATTGCTTGCTGCATACTAGCTTTTAGTGATTCATGAACAGGAAGACCCAGGTCTTTTTGGACATCAACACTTCCCAACCTCTCACCATTTAAGAATACTCTGCCTTTCTGTTTTTCCTACCAAAGTGGATCACTTTCAGTCTTATTCACAATATATTCCATCTGCTATGTTCTTGCCCATTCACTTAGCCTCCTTGCAAGTTCCTCACAACTTACATTCCCACCTAGTTTTGTATAATCAGCAAATTTGGAAATATTACATTTGGTCCCACATTCAAATCATTTATATAGATTGTGAACAGCTGTACCCCATGGGTAACAGCCTGCCATCCTGAGAATGACCTGTTTATTCCTACTCTCAGCTTTCTGTCTGTTAACCAATTCTCAATCCATAGCAGTATATTACCCCCAATCCCAAGTGCTCTAATTTTGTTTACAAACCTGCTGCATGGGACCTGATCAAAAGCCTTCGAAAATCCAAATACACCACAGGCTGGATTTTACCAGCCCATCGACGTCGTGGCTGGGAGGCGCCTAAAATGCTTTCGGGAGCAGACCACCACAACCCATGACGGCGAGAAGGCCCTGTTGGATATTAGCGGCGGTGGTGGGGCCTTCATTAAAATATTAAAATGAGGTTAATAAAAATGCAAATCAACTTACCTGCTCCCTGTGGCCATCCCACGCCTACTTTATGGTCGCCAGCCGCAGCCCGCGCGCCTTTGAATCTCCATATGGAGTTCCGAGGCGGGACACTGGTGGGGAGGGGGGAGGAATAAAATTATCAGGGCGGGGGAAGCGGGACAAACAATCCTTATTGGCTGTGGGGATGTTGGGAAGGGGTTTAGGGTCAAAGGGAATAAAGTTCGGGGGGAAAGGTCGTGAGTGAGAACTCACCTTTTTGGGGGGGATCGGGCATAAAACTAAGTATTTATGCTTTGGAGGGGTAGGAGAGGGGATTGCAGGTGTGGACAAATCTTTTTTGAAATTTTTATGGACCAGCACCTTTAAATATTTAAATCTTTCCTGAAGGGCTTGAAGCCCTTTAAAAATGGCGGTGGCGCCGGACGCCGTTGCCGGGAATGTGGCGGCCGCCTCCTCTAAGTCATCGGGGGCGTCGCTCCACACCCTCCATTTAAATGAGCTCCCGCGCATAATATCGCGGTGGCTCTGCGGCGGCTGCTCAGTTCGGGCAGGCCACCGACTTCAAAGCGCTAGTAAAATTCAGCCCCACATCCACTGGTTCTCCTTTATCTATGCTACAAGTAATATAGAGTAACAGGGGGAGGCAGTGCCTTTGAGGTTTGCTAATATCAGGTAGTTTAGGTGTAGAGTGACATTTTCTTGAAATCTCTGTGTTGAGAACACAGTTAGGATCAGAATAATGTGAGTTTTTGTTTGCAAGGCATCAAAAGAAAAGTAATCCAGTGATGAAACTAAACTTTGATAACCTTGTTTAATGTGGATGTCTATTTCCTCGCTGGATTTGGAAGAGGTTTTTTTTATTTGATCTTGGTATGTGTTCAATATTGTCAAGGCAGTAGCTATCGCCCACTCTGGTTTCCCTGAAGGAATGAATAATTAGACACATAGCATTGGATGGGAGTCACAGGTAGGCAGAAGGTAGTGGTGGGAGGTTCTCCTTCCCAAAGGATATTTAGTAAACCAATTGGGCTTTTACAACAATCTGGTAGCTTTTATGGGAATTTTATCTACAGTTAGCAAATTAGTAGATTTACTGAATTTGATTTCCTAGTTTTCCATGACCTCTGATAATGAAAGCAAAGAAGATTTGGATTTATATAGTGCTTTTCATGACCTCAGGACATCCCAAAGTGCTTTACAGCCAATGATGTATTTTTATAGTGTTGTCACTGTTGTAAAATAGAAAATATGACAGCCAATTTGCGCACAGCAAGCACCCACAAACAGCAGTGTGAAACCATGATCAGATGGCCCAGAAGGAGGCCATTCGGCCCATTGTCGCTGTACCTGCTCTTTGAAAGAGCTATCCAGTTAGTTCCATTTCCCATCGCTTTTCCCACAGCCTGCAAATTAATCCCTTTCAAGTATATATCCCTTTTGAAAGTTACTATTGAATCTGCTTCTAACACCCTTTCAGGCAGTTAATTCCAGATCGTAGCAACTTGCTGCGTAAAAAAGTTCCCCTTATCTCCCCTCTGGAATCTTTTGCCAATTATTTTAATTCTATGCCCTCTGATTACTGACCAACTCTGTAAGCGGAAACAGGTTCTCCTTATTTACTGTTTGTCTTGTTAGTCCAGTACCATTGCCACAAGGTTACCCTTTACACAGTCCGTACTAAAGGAAGTGGCCATGTCGTAATTCTTTTTGCCAATTTCCTCCTGTCCCAAAGGTTGATGTTTCCATTTGAATCCTGACACCTCAACCAAATGGCTGTTCCTATAGGTGAGGCTGGATACAGAACATCAGCCGTAGTCTGACCACAGCTGAGCTCAGTCCTCACCTGATCTTCATGCATGCTCATTTTCTAGCAGGTATCGCTATAAGGTGACCAAAAGCTGAACCCTGATTGTGTTTCCCCTTGCCCCTAGCCCAAGGACATTAAGGCCATTTGTAGAGTCCTGCTATTGCCTTGATTAAATTTGGCTCACTCAGCACAGACCATGGATTCAATCTGGAGCCTTCCTGGTAAAGTTTCTTACCAGGAAGATTTCATTTGATAAGATTTGATTTCATTTAGCATTTCACAGTTCTGCTTTATTAAAAAACGATTAGAATGTATTCCTCATCTCATCTGTGTCATAGTTCCACATGAAATGAGCAGCTTTTGTTTCTTGTATCATTTATAGTCCTTTGACTTTGTCTCATTCTGAAAGCCTCCCTGTTAATTAACAATACATTTTTCATGCATTAGTGCTTGACTTTTTTTTTGCTAATTGGAGAAGACACAGAACTGGTTTGGATTTTTCATTGTCGTCCACTTTGTCTTCATGTTTCAGAATGGTGATACTATCATTCAGAATGATCGGATCCATTTTCAGCCTTGCCTCTCCGTCACTTGTGTCTTTGGGTTGGTTTACCAGGCTGTAATTCAGTCCTGAGCTGTTCAAGGACGCTATTATGAGGCAGGCATATGTTCCTCATCCAACACTGATAGAACCATGGTTTTTATCTGTATTTTATTTTTCTTTCTTGGGGAAGTACCTGGTCTCCAACTGGCAATTATCGTGATTGAAATCAGGAGCTCACTGCATGAAGAATCGCAATCCCAGTTCCTGATCCCATTAGTCCATGCTGCAGCATTTCCAATGTGATGCTTGAACTAGACATTACAACAACAACTTATCTTTATGTAGCGATATTCAAGTAGTAAAATATCTCTCGCTGCTTCACACGAACGTAATCAGTCACTGAGTCAATGAAGGGGATATTTGGACAGGACAAGCTTGGCAAAAGAAGGAGGTTCTAAGGAGCTTTTTGAAGGAAGAGAGGAGGTAAAGAGGCGGAGAGGTTTAGGGAGGGAATTCCAGGAATGTCTTTGAGAAGGTTACCTTGAAACTGGTGGAAGGGAAATTTGGAACTGATGACAAGAGGATTTTGTTGGCCAAGAGAGCTGGAATAGACCTCTGGGTTTGCGTAGTGAAGGCAGGCATCTTGGAGTCGATTCAGAGATAACGGATGATGTGCTGGGAGATTGCAGGTCTGTCCTGGATGGATGAACCAAATGATTTTTTTCATCCATATCTAACCTGAGATGACATTGCTAGCAGGATAGAATGCTCCAAGAAATAGTCCATTCTGATGATAAAACTGTTAAAAAATCATGGGCTTATCATTTTTAAAGAAGATTTCACCCCTTTGTAGTTCATTGGAGAGCTAATCAGATTCCAGAATTTTGCAGAAAAGAGAGTGGGGACCAAGTATTTTGTTAACTAATCGGATTTTCTCCAGCAGGTTTGAAATTTTCCATGTCGAGAGAGGATTCACGGCAAAGTTTAAATACTAATGGAATTTTGAGTCTCTGCATAATCAGACGGGATTAAAGATGTTTGGCTTTATATTAATGTGAAGGAGACTAGTCCTGTGCGAGTGTGTAAAAACATTTGCACAGAAGTCAAAAATTAGCTTATAGTTTGAAGGGGCTTTAAGCTTGTGGGTGTATATTTGTGCATATTTTAGATTATGATATAAATTTGATCTGTCACACTGTGACAATACCAATATATGTATTTACCTAGAAATAAAGCTTGCATGTCATCAAAATCATTGGTTATTAACTCCTTCCTGGACTGGCGCCTATAAATACAGCAACAAACTTGCAGTTATATCAAAATTGTACCTAAAGAAACATCCCCGGGTTTCATCAAGGATTAAAAATCGAACTGAGTGAAAATGTGGGGAGGTGACCAAAGGTGTGGTCCACAGATAGGTTTTGAGAAGGTTTTAATGACAGCGATGGAGGAAATAAAGCGGAGGAGTATAGGCAGGGAGTTCTGGAGATGAGGGCAGGGTCTTGCCTGATGGTAGAATGGAAGCAGGGGCCAGTTGCGTAGGATGTCAGAATTACAGGAACGAAGGGCTCAAGATGAAATTGGAGGAGGTCACATAGTTAGTATAAGGTCAAGCATAAGATGAATTTGTTAAATAGCATCGAAGATCTTTTGAAGAACATCTGGAGAAATGGACAGAAGCAGCATTTCACTTGAGAAAGCCATTAAAACCTGAAGTATGATGAATCGGGCAGGGAGTGGGTGGTAGGGAGAAGTTAATCTGTTTCAAAGCCTGCAAGCTATTGTTTCAAAGCCTGCAAGCTTTGCAATTCTAATTCTAAAGGCATAGTTTAGATGTGTATTAGATGAACCAGGTTATAACTGTTGGCCATTTAAATGATGCAAAACTGGTAGACATGGTTAGAATGTTGTTCAGCAAAGCTGTCCAGTCAGGAAAAGTAAAGCTCTGTGCATTCCTGCACACATGAATGTGCACAGCTCCATTTACTGACATCTAAATGTCCTACATTTTAATCGAGCAAGGAGATTGTGGAACACATGCCAGGGTGACCTATTTTGCAAATTAAATGTTTCCTCCAAGACCCAACCACGTTTAGAAAACCTCACTAGATGATGCCTCGCCCTTCCCCTTTCCAAGATTCCAACTAATTCCCGCCAATGCATCTCCACCCTCGATACCATGACTGCTTCCAGATCAAAAGGCAAAACAATGGACCATAAAGAAGCCTGAATACTTACTCTACTGAGTAAAGAGGAAGAACTGGGACAAGTATGGAAGCAATAACCATCTGCAGTCAAATGCTCAAGGACAAGTTCAGGATAATATTCTGATCCTGAGCACCCCACACTTGCTTACAGCCAGAGTGGATATACTGCACTTCACGTTCTGGTCCTGCCCCTTCATTTAACTTCTCTGGGCAATAATCCATAAGGTCACAAAGAGCATGGCAAACCTTAGTCATTGCAGATCTAAGTGCATAACTGGCTGGACTTAACTCATCAAGTAGCTAATTACCCCTAAAAGATGCAGACTTGACTAACTTATCACTTATGGCTACAAGGTGATGCATTCCCCCTTAATGGCAGAGCACAGCCCTCCCTACAGCAATTATTAATAAAACGTCTGTGGATTACTTAGAAATCCTGCCAAAGATACTTGAAAATCAAGAGGTGAAAGGGAGGGAGGAACTTAAACAATCACCAGGGAAAAGGTGCTGGGAAAACTATTTGACCTAACGGCTGACAAGTTCCCAGGACCAGATGGCCTGAATCCTATGGTCTCAAAAGAAGTGGCTGCAGAGATCATAGAGGCTTTGGTTATAATCTTCCAAAATTCCTTAGATTCTGGAAGGGTCCCGGCAGATTGGAAAATAGCAAATGTAACACCTTTATTCAAGAAAGGAGGGAGACAGAAAGCAGGAAATTATGGGCCAGTTAGCCTAACATCTGTCATAGGGAAATTACTAGAATCCATTATTAAGGAGGCTATAGCAGGATACTTAGAACATCATAATAGGATCAGACAGAGTCAACATGGTTTTGTGAAAGGGAAATTGTGTTCAACTAATTTATTAGAGTTCTTCTAGGAAATAACAAGCAAAGTGGATAAAGGGGAACCTGTAGATCTAGTGTACTTATCTATCCAAAAGGCATTTGATAAGGTGCCACATCAAAGATTACTACACAAGGTAAGAGCACATAGTGTAGGAGGTAACATTTTAGCATGGATAAAGGACTGGTTAGCCAACAGGCAGCAGTGAGTAGGGGTTTTGTGCATTGGCAAGCTGTAACTAGTGGAGTGCCACAGGGATCAGTGCTTGGGCCTCAACTTTTTACTATTTATATCAATAATTTGGATGACGGGACCGAATGTATGGGAGCTAAATTTGCTGATGGCACGAAAGTAGGAAAGAAAGTAAGTTATAAAGAGGAGGTAAAGAGTCTACAAACGGATATAGATTGGTTAAGTGAGGCAAAAATTTGGCAGATGGAGAATAATGTGGGTAAGTGTGAACTTGTCCACATTGGCAAGAAGAATAGAAAAGCTGTATACTATTTAAATGGAGAGAGATTGCAGAACTTGGTGTTACAGAGGGATCTGGGTGCCTTGGTACATGAATCACAAAAGGTTAGTACGCAGGTACAGCTAGTGATTAGGAAGACAAATGGAATGTTGGCGTTTATTGTAAGGGGAATCGAGTATAAAAGTAGGGAAGATTAACTGTAGCTGTACAGGACCTTGGTGAGACCGCATCTGGAGTACTGTGTATAGTTCTGGTCTCCTTATTTGTAAAAAGGATATAATTGCATTAGAAGCAGTTCAGTGAAGGTTCACTTGGCTAATTCCAGGAACGAAGGGCATATCTTATGAAGAAAGGTTGAACAGGTTGGGCCTATATCCATTGGAGTTTAGAAGAATGAGAAGTGATCTTATTGAAACATACAAGATCCTGAGGGGACTTGATAGAGTGGATACTGGGAGGATGTTTCCTTTTGTGGGGGAGACTAGAACTAGGGGACACAGCTTAAGAATAACAGGTCTCCCTTTTAAGATGGAGATGAGGAGAATTTTTTTTTCTCAAAGGGTTGTTAGTCTGTGTAATTCTCATCCCCAGAAAGCAGTGGCGGCTGGGTCATTGAATTTAGTCAAGGCCGAGTTAGATAGATTTTTGATAGACAAGGGAGTCAAGGATTATGGGGGAAGACAGGAAAGTGGAGTTGAGACCACAACCAGATCAGCCATAATCTTATTGAGTGGCAAAGCAGGTTCGAAGGGCCAAATGGCTTACTCCTGCTCCTATGTCCCTATGGTGTATGGATTCCATCTAGAATCCAGGGAACATATCAGGCAGTCTGGAACTCAGTTTTGGAAGCCAACCCAGCCCAGACACTTCCTACCCACACTACCCTTAAAGAAAGACAAAGGGAAACCGAAAACTACCAACACCCTTAATGCTCCTCAGAGGACAAGGTTTGAGTCCAAAAAGGTCCAACATTGACAACTCACCCATCCCCCAACTGCCATACAATCTTACACATCATAGTCAAATAACATCGCAACTAAGGTGGGGGTACAATACACTGACTCCAATGTATCTTGTATTGAAACTATACAATGACTTCATAAAATATATGGGTGTACCTTTTTAGTCAAGAAAGAATTATTCAAAAGAGATTGAAAAGTTTGAGAACTTTTAAAGGTGTATAATTTACAATGCAACGGGGTAGATTTTACCTTTGTAAGACTGTGTAAAATGAATGATAGTAAGTCAGCAACAGGTTTTATGGGCTGAACCTTCTGTTTGGGGTTGGGACCCAGATGTCGGGATCAAATGCGGGTCTCGACCCTGTGACCGTGTCAAGAATAGGCTCCCTCCTATTGGTCCTCCAGCGGTGCAAAAGCTGCAGCCTGCCATTGCAGGTCAGAGAGAGAGAGAGAGAGAGAGTGAGCGCCTCAAGATGGAGGCACCCTCTCAGCACTTTAAAAATGTATAAAAGTAAAAATGGCCACAGCTGCCAGACCACCTTTGTGGAGCGGGAACAGCGGCTGCAGCTGTGGCCATTTTTCATCATCGGCAATGGAGGGGGTGGGGGTGTGGGGTTCAAAAGCAGTCAGGAGCGCTGGCGCCCCTAATCTGCCACGGGCAGGCAGCCTCCTTTCTCTGGCTGTGTTTCAGTCACAGCAGGGAGTCCGCCTGCCAAGTGGAACCTTTCAGCCGGTGAGGAAGAGGGGCTTTGATAGGTCCCTTAATTGGCTCGATAGACTGTTTGCAGGCGGGTATGCGTTCCCCACCCAGCCTCCTGGAAAATGACTGGGAGTCTGGACTGTGCTTGGAAACTGGCACAGCAATTGGCGTGTGGAAATTCTGGGCCCACCCATCTCCGTTTCCACTCCCATCTCAGCATGAAAATCCTGCCCTATGTCTCTCCTGATTTTCTTTACAGTGTAGTCAAAGGAAATAAAAATCAGAAGAGATGTAAAACAGGCTGCGGATTCACTATCACCCATTTTATACGACCATGTAGCAGCAAGATTAAACCGGGCCAGTATGAAGCTGATGCAATGAAAAATTGCCTCCTGGCTTCAGTTTCACACGATGTGCCTATAATTTCAGTTTGTACTTAGGTTGTGCCACACACTTCGGCGTAATTGCAAAGCTGAATGTGCTTTGCAATAATGCAAACTCTGTAGCACAGTTGATGCATGAAGTATAATCTGAGCCTGTGAGTTGAATTGCTCTTTTTTGTGTTGTTTGAGATTCCATTTTTTGCTGACTGTGTATTTTTCTAAATTTGCTAAGTATTTCTTCCAGACCATTTGATCTGCAGCTTAACCATTTATTTTTAATCACAGTCACTTTAATATGAAGATCCTTTACACCATGGAACATGTCCCTGTATGTCAACCATTTTTTTTTTTAAAGGTGCCACTTTTATAGAAAAGATGTGTGGAACTACAGACATTACTATGCAAAGGACAAAAATTAATGGGTTTTTTCAAAATGGCTATAAATTTTATTGGGGAATTTGTATTCCAAATTCATTTCAGAATAGATCTAAAGAAAATATATTATTACAGAAACTGCAAATGAAGCCACTTTTCTTTGTTTTTGGCAATATGCAAAATGGATTTCAAACTCAATTTGTGGGGACGTTAGATTGAAGCATTGACTGACTTAATTCAATTTTACAGCTAGAAGTGACAAAATAACAGGTACACAGAACAAAATCTACATTCAACGGAAATCCACATTTGAATGTCTCGTTCAACATAGATCAAGACATCTGCTTGCATTGTGTGTCCTCTTAACAGGAGACTGATAACATCCTAAATATCTGACTACAGTGTCTTTTAAATTAATATTTTAGTCTGAGTATCCAACTTCTTTGAAATCTTTTTCCATCTGTGTCTGGTTATACATATAATGAAAATCTAGCAATAGAACCAGAGGGGAGTTGAGAATACTGAAAGGGTGGTGGAAGAAGATTAAATAGTAACTTTGAAAAAGGAATTGAATATATGTTTGAGAAGAAAGAATTTGCAGAGCTATGGGGAAAGGGCAAGGGGAGTAGGACTCGGGATTGGATAGGATTGAGTAGGATTGGATTGCTCTTTCAAAGGGCATGCACAGGCGAGATGGGCTAACTTGTCTCCTTCTGTGCTGTAAGATTCTGTGACTGCAAATTTGGCTCTTTAACAATTCTTTTTTTGGTGCTACGAGATCCATTTGCCCCCAAAATGGCTTCGCGGCACATGCGCACATGTCTGATGCAAGTCATGCCTGACGTCATTTTAGAGAGGATAATAGTGCCTTATTGGAGTTCAATGCTTCAGCTAATTCCCTCTCTTAACCTCACACAGCTGAACATGTGTTCAGCAGCAGGAAGGAACCCTCTCCAGTGCTATTTAAAAGGATCATCAACTACTTTTAGGTTAGTTACTGATTGATTTCTATTAGGCTTTCCTGTGATTGTAGAAGTATTTGGTTTCAAGCATTGTTTAAAGTTACTGAAGTCTACAGGGAGTGGTGTAGCACGTGCTGAAGGATTTTGTCCTAAATCCAAGGATACCGCACAAGCCACTTGTGTTCAGACATGGGTGCAGTAATATGCAACCGCCTTGCACTACAACATGATAGGGAGAATGAGCAGAGGTGACACAGAATAGGACAAACTGCTGGAGGAGGAGGAGGAGTGGTGGGAGAAAGGCTCTCAGTAGGAGGCCACATCCACACAGGATGTTCAGAGAGCAATTCTCCTACATGAACCTCAGCAAGGAACTGTATGTCAGACCTCTGCTCTTCAGTAAGGGCGTTTGCAATGAAAGCTGTCATCTGTTGCAGCTACAACTGCTGTCTCAGAGCAGGCAAGGATGGCATTGCCAATGGCTGTGAAGGTGACTGTCACCATGAACTTTTATGTGCCTGGCTCCTTTCAGGATGTAGCAGGGGATATTTGCAACATCTCCCAGTTTGCTGCTCACTGTTGCATAAGGGAGGTCCCTGAGGTTCTGTATTCCAAAAGAGCTGAATACATTACATTCCCTCTTGCTAGAGAGAAGCAGGCGGAGTGAACACACAGCTTTGTGAGGATTGCGGGCTTGCCCATGTTGCAGGGTGCCATTGACATCATGTTGCGAATACCGCATGTCAACTCTGAGAAGTATTGCAAGCGAAAGGGATTCCATTCCCTTAACGCCCAGCTAGTGTGCGACCATACTCAGTGTATCCTGCAGGTCAGTGCCTGGTATTCTGGCAGCAGTCCATGATACCTTCGTTCTGTGGCAGTCTGTTGTGCCAGTTGCATTTCAGACAAACCAGAGGGTGGCAACTGGTCGACAAGGGCTATGCTATGACTACATGGCTCGTGATTCCGGTGTCCAACGTACATGTGGACAGTATTCATATAACAAAAGCCATGCTGCCACACAAAATGTGATAGAGCAGATTATGGGCATACTTAAACAATGCTTCTGCTGCCTGGAATGCTCTGGAAGAATCCTGCAGTACTCGGCGGGCCACATGATAAGATTTGTTGTGGTCTGCTGCATGCTACACAATCCTGCCATCATGAAGGCAGAGCCCTTGCCACCAGCTATATGACGACCAGCTGATGAAGTGAAGGGGTAAGACAAGGAGGAGGAGGAAGAAGGGCAATGGCAGTCACCACGGCCCTTTTCTGTCTGTACTGTCCATGATTGACTCATCCGACTGCAATACCAGTAAAGGCGACCCCAATTCCCCATTCACCAGCAGTTCTGCACCTTCCCTTCCCTTCCCTCTCCTCTACTGACCATCACAGCGTCCCCTTGACCACAATACTAAAATAAAGCCACTACAAAATAAACATTCATAACCAACTTTATAAATCATTCCATGCTATATTGCATACAAAAGACAACTGGTCACCCTTGTACATTCCCTTAGTGTCTATCTTCTGTCTGCCTTTATCTGTCCTCGTGCTCCTTTACAGTGGAACCCCAATGGCTGCAGCATGGCTGCTGGAAGGCTGCTGAGTTTCACTGGAGAGACTGCAGATAGCTTTGCAGGACAACCTTAGACAGCTCTGGCCCTAGAAAGCCCAGCTTTGAACTGCACCATCTCGACATGGGCGGCAGCAGCAGCCTGAGCTGGCTGTCTATCAGGCAACAGCAATGGCACTGGCAGAATGACAGTGTTGGGAGAATGAATGCTGTCATCCTGAGAGAGGACAGCAGGTTTGTGCTCCATGGAGCCACTGCCACTACGGCACCTCAGCAATCCTAGTGATCTGTTGGAGGACAGATTTCTGGATTGTTGTGACACCCTGCAAGCTTCTTTGAACACTGGCATTCACAGCCATGATGGCAGTGGTCTGAACCTGCATGGCAGCAAGCTGACCTTGCATGACTTCAGTCTGAGCTTCCACAGCAACATCCAGAAATTGGGTGGCTTCTGCTTGTGCTGCAATGGAAGCTGAGATATCAGCCATCACACGCTGCATCATGGTTGGGTCCACCAATGTGCCAATGGAGTTGGCCATTGCCTCCACACTGGAGAGGATGGGCTCCAAGCTCTGCGCAAAGCTCTATACCACGTTGGTGTCAGACTCCTCCATGCTCCTTCACGTTGACCGTAGACTTTCTGACAGGCCTGCCAGTGCCACCAAGCATTTCACTGTACATACCCATCAGCCTTCTGTAGGCCGCCGCATTAAAGTCCTCATATGAGCTCTCTGCAGCAGAACCTGTGTGTGATCTCGTCCTCTGGCACCAGCACCCTTGTTCCCTGCTCTGGCTGCAGGCCACTCATACCCAATGTCTCATCACATGTAGATTCCACCTCTAAGCTATCCTCTGAAGTATGTGCATTGTCAGTATCTGAGCTGGTGGCAGCGAGTGTGAGAATGAATGATGGTGTACCTTCTTCATCACTGTCTTCCTGCTCTTCCACCTCTTGCTGTTCCACCACTGCCTGCCATGATTGTAGTTCCTGGCTATCTGAAAGGAGAAAGGCACAAGGGCAGAGTTGTGGTGTGGGGAAGGGGGAAAAGTAAGAGGTAGATGTTTACCTCATCTGCAGCCTGTAAATCAGAAGCATTGTGTGAGACTGGTAGTGCAGTTGGTAGGATATGGCATTTAAAGATACATTCACTGATTTTGATCACTTGTGTGAAGTCATTGAACATTTTCTGGCTTTGCATCCAGGCCCTTGGGGCTAGACTCCTGGCATTGACCACCATGGTTATCTGGTCCCAGTGCCTTCTCAAAGTTTGTCTGGAGGGCCTTTCGGCTCCCTTTGGATAGATGACATCCCTCCTCCTCCACCGCCTGAACCAAGGCCTCCGGTGCTGCATCGGAAAATCCTGGCGCCTGCTCTCTGCCATGTTGTGCCATTATTAAGTGTTCCCCAGGTCAAAATCACTTTCAGAATGACTTCCAGCACCTGCTCCAGCCAATTGCACCTCCCCTTTAAGAGGTGCAGTCCAGCTTGAACTCATGCTAATCTGTCAGGATTTTGCGCCCTCTGCTCAGCTGTGCAGTCACTCAACAGCGTGCTTTGCACTGGCTGCATGCTACAATCATTTAAAATATCAGTCAGCAGTAAGTTTGCGTTCTGCCTGCGTTGGAAGCAATGGGTGCAGGGTAATGGTGCATTATGATCCCCATGCCCATTTTCGGGCCCTATCCAATTTCACAGCCTCTGATTCTATATTGGCTGAAGACCTGTTACGGGAAGAGAGTTTCCATGATTTATTGACAGTTGGGGTGGGCAGTCTCCGGAGAGTGGTATTAGGAGATAACACAGAAGAGGCCACAGATATGACAAAACGCACCCCTTAACAGCAGATGTAACACAAATATTAACTTCAGACAAGAGCTAAAGTGATAAAACAACAACAATGTGTATTTCTGTAGCACCTTTAAAATAGTAAAACCTTCCATGGCACTCCTAGGGCCATTATCAAACAAGGTTTGACACCGAACCACATAAGGAAATAAGGGGCTGAATGTTCCCAGCCATTTGGAGATGGGTTGGGAGGTGGGAGGGCTGGCAATATAGCAGGGGAAGGCGTGGGAGGGGAGCCCAACGTTTTCCCACTGCTGTGGCATACTGCCAGTGGCAGGAACCTTAGTGGCTCTACCACCCTCTTAGTGGCCAATTGAGACACTTTTGGGCCCAATTCCTTTTCTTTGGCCTCCTTGTCTCGAGAGACAATGGGTAAGTGCCTAGAGGTGGTCAGTGGTTTGTGGAGCAGCACCTGGAGTGGTTATAAAGGTCAATATTAGAGCAACAGACTCTTCCAAAGGCACTGCAGATAAATTGGTTGTCAGGGCTGTTACACAGTTGGCTCTCTCCTTGCGCTTCTGTCTTTTTTCCTGCCAACAGCTCAGTCTCTTCGACTCGCCACTCTTTAGCCCTGCCTTTATGGCTGTCCGCCAGCTCTGGTGATCACTGGCAACTGACTCCCACAACTTGTGATCAGTGTCACAGGACTTCATGTCGTGTTTGCAGGCGTTTTTAAAGCGGAGACATGGACCGCCGGTGGGACTGATACCAGTGACGAGCTCGCTTTACAATGCGTCCTTGGGGATCCTGCCATCTTCCATGCGGCTCACATGGCTCCTTGATGGAAAATCCATGCCCACGAAGTGGCTCCCCCGGCAGCAATGGCTGCCTCCACGCCTAACTCACCGTCGCAGCAATAACTCACCCCAACCCCCACTGCCCAGATCACTGGGGACTGCCTCCCTGGTCCTAGGCTCCAAAGAACCTAATTATCTTTGATTAGACTGACAGCTCCAGGGGGCTGGTCATCCTCAATTGGCAGCCCCAGTAGAAGCCAATTAATGCCACCCCAGGGTCACACTGCCCACCGGAGTGGGGTTGGCTTCCACTTTTGGCCCTGGCGACAGGACTTTTTCGGGGCTGACAAAATTCAGCCGACTAGGACAGGTGGTCAAGAGCTTGGTTTTAAGGAAAATCTTAAAGGAGGAGAGAGAGGCAGAGAGATTTAGGGAGGGAATCCCAGATCTTAGGCCCTAGACAGTTGAAGACACAACTGCCAATGGTGGTTCAAAGGGAGTTGGGGTGCACAAGATGCCAGAGTTGGAGAGTTATAAGAGGGTTGTAGGCCTGAAGGAGGTTACAAAGATAGGGAGAGATGAGGCCTTGGAGGGATTTGAAGATAATGATGTGAATTTTAATATCATCATATAGGATAAGAATAGACCATTGAACACATCAAACCCATTCCTTCCATGTAATCTGCTCCATTATGGAATTCACACACCTCATGAAGAAGGTTTCTACAACTCAGACATCCCACATGTAACTTGACCAAACTTCCTTTGACACCCCGTATAATGTTAAATCATACATTATTCATCAATTTCTTCCTAGATTCTAATTCATTATCACTTGAAGAGTCACTGGCCTCAGAGCTCCTAAATTAAGCACCAACTGCAAATGTGTGCATTAGGTACAGGGCCTGACTAGGTTTCAGTAAGACTCTCATGGTAGAGTAGCTTACCTTTGCTCCTCCTGCAGGCATCAGTGAAGGTAAAGAGCAGCCGGTGCTCCTGGACTCATCCCAGTGAGCGAACAGCATCTTCAGCAAAGGAAGCGAGAAAACTGAAAATGAAGTAGAAGAAATGTCATGTTCGACACTTAGCAAGGTTGCGTCTGTGAGGATTTTAATCCCAGCGTTAAGGAGGAATGGGATTCTGCTGATGATTTGTCTGCTGGTTTGCATTAAGTTTAAAACAAGACTCACTAAACCAGCACAAATGCAATGGGGCAAAATGTCTCTATCTCTCTCTCTTGCTCTACATGTAGAATTAAAAATTGGCCTTTGGTAATAAGTATGATTGAATATTTATTAATTCATGACATGACTCTGCAACAAATGATCAATGGGGAGCAGCTCTTAAATATGGCCTAATAGAAGTGGGAAATTGCTAATGCAGAAAACATTTGCCAGTGTTCGATGCTGAAGAAAAACATGGATATGATACATCACTGGTATAATTTGACCATGTCTGCAGATGGTTGATACTTTCAGCTGCTGCTCCGTTTTCCTCCAGCTTTCTCCTTTCCTCTCCTGAAAGTGAGAGCTTGCGGCAGGCTACAGACCCATAAGCATCAGCTGGCTTTGTTCAAGTGGCCATTCTTCATGTATTGGGGCCAAGACATTGGATCTCAGCGGTGAGCTCAAAAAATGGTGGCCTACCCACGCGGGCCCGCATGCCAAAAAGCTACCGCAATCTCAAGCCGGGGCAGCCCATCGCCCCCAATCACATGGGGGGGGGGGGTGGTGGTGGTGCGGGCTGTCCATCCCCGGCAATGACGTCAGCTGCCTGCGCAGTCAGCCCTGCTGGGATATTTAAATATTTAAAGAGCTAAAATTAAATAAATACATTTCTTTGCCCCTTTCCCACCCTCCCAATAATAATTATGATGACTATTTGCCCTTCCCCCACCAATACACATATCTTTTACATCTGACCTTCCCCCTCCCAAACTGCACAAAGTTTAAGGTTCAACCCTTCCCATCATCCCCTACACCCATGACATTTATTTAACCCTGTTTCCCACCCCCCCCCCCCCCACACTGATAAATGTACCTCCTTCCCCCTCCCCACCAGTGTCGCGCCTTGTTTCCCTGGATGGGGATCTGAAGGCGTGGGAGTGCTGGCCGCTGCGCCGAAGTTCGCGGTGGGCCCTCAAGATCTGAGGTAAATGCATGTTAATGTATAAATTTCATTTTAGTTTGAATATGTTGATTGTGGTACCGTCACCCAACTGCTGGCGGGCCATCACGGAGACTTGCCACCGCCGGGAGGATTGGGACAAACCCTGCCGGCGTCGAGGTTCTTGGTGAGCCTCATCCGGAGCCACCTTCAGGACCCCTGCCATGGAACGTAACCTTGAGCGCTGCTAAACATCTATCCCATAGTGTTGTAGGCTATTCAACAATGGTTAGCATCACAGCTGAATCTGATCCTGTCATCAGAAGAGCCAAAATATTTGTTTTACTCTGCAGATAGCGCATGCTTGGAATTAGCAGAGAGACGAGTGAAGTGAAACTGGCTCAATTAAATTTCAGTGGGGTTGTGGGAGAGAATGAGAAATGAGAGTTTTATGGATAAAAGGGCAATTGGAGAAAAAATTATGAATAGAACCACTTTGGGAAAGGTTCAAAATAGAAATATGGAAGGAGTTAATTTGGTGGGGTGGGTGGTTGGGGGGAGCGCGCTTTTGGGGTACAGTGAATTTCACCAAATGTAGAGTTGAAGCAAGCAGGTCATGAGAGAAAATATTGACAATGTTTGAGTGAGAATGTTTAAAAAAAACTAAGTTACACTGCTAGAACCAGAACCTTGTTATTTGTGAATTTGTGCGTTCATCAGGCGAAAGAATGTTGGTGCGAGGGAATAGGTCACTTTGAAGTGATTTATGACTTTAACCCCTTTTAGGGACTAAACCAAATTTGGAGTACATCCCTATGAATCTCCTTTAATTAAGTTCAAACCAGACAGACTCTTATAGACACTTATTTGGGTCCAAAGAATTGAACTAGTTTTCCCTCAAAGAAAGAAAACTAACAGAGAATATTACCATCTTTCGGATGGCCTATTTTAAAAATAATTATGGCTAAGTCATAAATATCCCAGATATTATAAGGGTCTGGGAAACTCTCTTCAATATGTATCTCTCTACTTAAAGAGACACAGAGAGGGGGTTCTTGTAGTTGTATACAGAATGCTACATGAGACGATTTATTAATTTTTATGTATTTATTAAATAATTTAACATGCAATACACTTTTAAGTGGATAAGTATACTACAATCTCAAAGATTTCTAAGAGATGTAAAACATAATCTTATTTCTAAAATAGAATCCAAAAGTTCAACCTTGACAATGTTACAGCAAATTATCTTAGAATATCCATCAAAATTCAAAGTAAACCGTTACCTCAAATTCCCCAAGCAAGGCTCCTTAACAAGACAAAACACTCTCGGTTAAGAGCAGAATTCTCTTGTCATGCAGTCAGCCGTTCTTACCATAGGTTGAGAAGCATTGATGAGGAATTTCAATACTTCTGATTTTTTGATCCAAAACTCTCATGTTTATACTGTTTCTCATCTATTAACTCATCTTTTGGAATGTAGGTGTTACCTTTCTCTGTGCTTTTCCCACTTTCATTATCCATATATGGTAATATCATTAGCTACTTATTCCCAATTAATTATCTGCTGAGAATTCCCTTTTCATGAAGTTGTGAGCTTTTATCTGGTCAAAATGTTTGTAGTGTTTTATAGTAACACTAAGACTTAACTTTATCAATGTGTTTTATACTTAAAAGATTTTTAATTAAATTTGTACTATATCTGTTTTTTCCTTTTTGGGTTAAATTGGGTGTTTTGTAGGTAACATTCCATTTTGTGATTGATCATCTGTGATGGTTCTTTGATGGTACCTTGTACCATCTCCTTAAGTCAATCTGTCTATATCATTAACATTATCAACTAATTAGGATTATAGTTACCAGTACGGACCACATATAGCCTGTCTTGGTATGTTTCCAATGTAGCAGAGACCTTGGAATGGATTAACTTAAAAGGTGTTTCTGGTACACATTCAATTGTAACAGGGGTGTTCATGGATTTTCAACTCTGCCCTTAAAGGGAATTTCAGTGAGTCTTGAAAACTGACCATTTATTCAGTCGTATTAATTATATCTAAATTCTACCTAATTAAGCCTATTATACCTATATTTCATCACAGCTTGGCCAGCTTTAATCATTCCAGTTTAGCATTGAGCACTTGCCAGGTCCAGAATGCAAAGCAACATGGATTAACCCAATCTCAGATGAGCAACCTTACTGTACCAGTATTAGTTATCCCACTTCCCACATTCACCATTCCTTTTGATATCTCAAAAATTGGCAATTTAGTATCAATAAATTTTGAACTTCAGTGTTCTCAGAATCTCTTCATGCCTCGCCCCTCCTCTTAGAGCTCTCAGAGATCTCTGTGTTCCTCCGTTGCACATCCCCAATTTTCTCCACTACACCATTGGCAGCCATGACTTCAGCCCTAAGCTCTGGAATTTCCTCCCTAGACCTCTCCACCTCTTCATGTCTCTCTCATCCTTTAAGTCGCTTCTTAAAACCTACCTCTTTGACCCAAGGTTTGGTCACCTGTCCCAATATCTCCCCATGAACCTTGATATCAAATTTGGCTAATAATGGCCCTGTGAAGCACTTGTGGATGTTTTACTACATTGAATGCATGAAATAAATGCGTAAAATAAATACAAGTTGTTGGGTATCATTGGAGCTGGCTTGAGATTGTCCAAACTCTTTTCACAGAAATGTTACACCCAGTACACAAGGCAGCTTTGGACACAGGTACCAATGCCCAAAGGAACTTGTATTGATGGCAGCAATCAGACCCTAGGTGTTGTGTTTGGAACAAATTAGGAATTTTCACATCTTGAGGAAAAAAGTGGAGAATTGTGGTCATGTGACAAATTGATCTGTATAATACTTTTCACTGAAAACCTCTTTAAACTTCTTTGCAGGTGGAACTGTGGATGCTAAGAAAGGAGTGAGGGGGGCTGAAGATTGGGAAGGGGACTGGGGGCATAATCAGAGGGGTGTCTTTCCAAGTGGGGAGAGTGCAAGCAAGGCAAAATAAGTGAGGGATTCTGAGAAGTTAAAAGCAACGAAGAGCCTTCAAAACAAGAGCAAAATGAAACATTAAAATTCAAAACATCTAATCAAAAAAATAACTAACTTGCATTTATTTAGAGCCTTTTACAACCTCAGGACATCCCAAAGCACTTTCATAGTATAGGAAAGGCAGCAGCCAATTTTTGCTCAGCAAGCTCCCACAGACAGCAATGAGAAGCGTGATTAGATAATCATAAAAAACAGCTCATGTTGTTTGCCTCAAAAATGCATGTTAACCTCTGAATTTAGAATTGCTACTGACTGGAAAAGGGCAGATGCACAGCTGCCAAATGTCAGTCCCATAAAGGAGAGTGTTTCAATTTTTCTGAGTAGTTTTCAATTTAGTATCCACTATTTCTCTCTACATCCACCCCCACTCCCCAACCACTCCACCCCAGAACCTTGACTTGAGCCATTGTCAAGTTGGCCAATATTATTCAGCCCTCAACATGGGGAGGACTTATGACAGTGTTCGACTGTGTATGTTGCTAACTGTGGGAAACCTTCCCATAAGCATTAGCCTGTCATGTTAAGCAGATTGCCTTGCTTTGGCTGTTGTGTCAGTGCCTCCCTGCTGTGCTTCACAGGGTGATGGATCGTGACAAATGGCTCTTACGTGCTTCAGAAGAACATCACAACGTTTCTACAACATGTTGACCTACTTACTAGGGAAATGTCTGCACTTCCCTAATCCTGTTCCTGACCTACTTACAGAGGAGCTTAATCATGCTTATGACTCTATGTCCACGAAAATTACTAAATGTAAGCTAGAATTGTTGTCAACTATTTTTAGAGAACTGTTCTGTTATATTTAGTACTGTAGTTGATTTGTGAATCAAAGGTGCAGTGTGGAGCCAATGTCTAGTCATTCTGTAAGCAGCAGACTAAAGATCATTGCTTGAACAAACTCACTTTACCAGTATAGGTCAGGTCATGTTTATTGATCATATGACTGATGCCTTGTGGAGCTTACTGATAACAGAGACAGAACTTAAGATGGCCTCCATTCAGGGAGAATGGTTATTTTATTACCCATATCACTGTGCACTGAGGTATCTCAGGACATTTCGAACATTTTATTCATTACCATTGAAAGGTCTCCTGATGTTTGTTGACGTGAGTGTTTCACTTTAAACCAGTCTTTTGAGTCTGCTCCTGCTCAGGAGGTGCCTGGTGAGGTTGTGCCTTGTAAATCAGAAAGACTCTGAAGCTTGATTCATGTCTGTGCTGAAAATACTTCGCTCAGCTTTTAGCAGCACAACAGTTGGTCTACTTTTCCCGAGGCTTCAATCAACCAGAATTCTCACTCTACATTGCTATCTTGTGCCTGGTATATGTGGAATAAAAACAGAAAATTCTGGAAATACTCAACAGGTCAGGCAGCATCTGTGGAGAGAGAAACCGATTTAATGTTTCAGGTCTGTGACTTTTCATCAGAATTGTGTGTGGACATTGAGCAAGGACAGGATTAGCCTTGGCTATGAGGCCCGGCATTTCTTCCTCCTACCCTTACCCTCAGTCTGCTGACATTGTTTAGGGTGGTACATGAAGAATGGCAGAGTAGATGTGGTTACTGCAGTTTAGGTCAAAAAGGAGAAAAAGTCTTTTGTTCTTGAATGTACATAATCCCACAAATTCAAAGTGTGTATTTATGGTAGTGAAAGTTTCCAGTACTTTTTTTGATTCTTTCATGGGATGTGGGTGTCGCTGGCAAGGACAGCATTTGTTGTCGATCCCTAATTGCCCTTGAACTGAGTGGCTTGCTATGCCATTTCAGAGGGCAGTTAAGATTTAACCACATTGCTATGGGTCTGGAGTCACATGTAGGTCAGACCAGGAAAGGGTGGCAGTATGGGGGGGTCATGGAGGTCATGGCAGGTGATGGAATTTGAATTCAATTGATAAAAAAATCTGGAATTAAAAAAGCAAGCTAGTCTAATGGTGAACATGAAATCATTGTTGATTGTTTTAAAATCCCATCTGATTCACTAATGTCCTTCAGAGAAGGAAATCTGCTGTCCTTACCTGATTTGGACTAAATCGGATTCCATGCCCTCAGCAATGTGGTTGACTCTTAAATGCCCTCTGAAATGGCCCAGCAAGCCACTCAGTTGAACCAAAGTCTAAGAAAAGGAATGAAACCAGACGGACCACCCGGCATCGACCTAGGCACTGGAAACGACAGTGGCAAACCCAGCCCTGTCGACCCTGCAAAGGCCCCCTTACTAACATCTGGGGGCTTGTGCCAAAATTAGGAAAGCTGTCCCACAGACTAGTCAAGCAACAGTAGAGACGAATGGGTATGATTTCGTGGCGATTACTGACACGTGGTTGCAGGGAAACCAAGTTTGGGAAGTGAATATCCAAGGGTACTGAGTGTTTTGGAAGGATAGGCAGGAAGGAAAAGAAGGTGGTGTAGCTTTGTTAGTAAAGGAAGAGATTAGTGCTGCAGTGAGAAATGATATAGGCACTGGAGATCAAGACGTAGAATCAGTCTGGGTAGAAATAAGAAATAGCAAGGGAAAGAAGTCCCTGGTAGGAGTAATCTATTGGTCCCCAACAATAGTGCCGCAGTGGGGCGCACTATAAACCAAGAAATACTGGGGACTTGTAAGAAAGGTACGGCAATAATCATGGGTCATTTTAATATGCATATAGACTGGATTAATCAAATTGGCATGTGAATGATGGATCTCTCTGCTCGAAAGCCACACTGTGCCTCAGGGTAGATAGGCTCAGCCATCTTCTGGAGCCTGTTTAAAACGACTCGAGCAAAGACTTTCCTCACTATGCTGAGCAGGAAGATTCCACGGTAGTTGTTGCAGTCACCGCGGTCACCCTTGTTCTTATAGAGGGTGAGGATATTGGCATGGCGCATGTTCTGTGGTACTGCTCCCTCATCCCAGCACAGGCAAAGCAGTTCATGGAGTGCTGAGAGTCATCTTAAACAGGCTCCAGAAGCTGGCTGAGCGTGACTACCCTGAGGCACAATGTGGCTTTCGAGCAGAGAGATCCACCATTGACATGCTGATCTCCCTTCGCCAGCTACAGGAGAAATGCCATGAACAGCAGATGCCCCTCTACGTTGCTTTCATAGATCTCACCAAAGCCTTTGACCTCGTCAGCAGACATGGTCTCTTCAGACTACTAGCAAAGATCGAATGTCCACCAAAACTACTAAGTGTCATCACCTCATTCCATGACAATATGAAAGGCACGATTCAGCATAGCGGTGCCTCATCAGACCCCTTTTCTATCCTGAGTGGCGTGAAACAGGGCTGTGATCTTGCACCTACACTGTTTGGGATCTTCTTCTCCCTGCTACTCTCACATGCATTCAAGACGAAGGAATTTTCCTCTCCACAAGATCAGATGGCAGGTTGTTCAACCTTGCCCATCTAAGAGCGAAGACCAAAGTATGGAAGGTCCTCATCAGGGAACTCCTCTTTGCTGACGATGCTGCACTAACATCCCACACAGAAGGGTGTCTGCAGAGACTCATCGACAGGATTGCGGCTGCCTGCAACGAATTTGGCCTAACCATCAGCCTCAAGAAAATGAACATCATGGGACAGAAATGCTCCATCCATCAAGATCGGTGACCACGCTCTGGAAGTGGTTCAAGAGTTCACCTACCTAGGCTCAACTATCACCAGTAACCTGTCTCTCGATGCAGAAATCAATAAGCGCATGGGAAAGGCGTCCGGTGCTATGTCCAGACTGGCCAAGAGAGTGTGGGAAAATGGCACACTGACACGGAACACAAAAGTCCGAGTGTATCAAGCCTGTGTCCTCAGTACCTTGCTCTACGGCAGCGAGGCCTGGACAACTTATGTCAGCCAAGAGCGACGTCTCAATTCATTCCATCTTCACTGCCTCCGGAGAATCCTTGGCATCAGGTGGCAGGACCGTATCTCCAACGCAGAAGTCCTCGAGGCGGCCAACATCCCCAGCATATACACCCTACTGAGCCAGCGGCGCATGAGATGGCTTGGCCATGTGAGCCGCATGGAAGATGGCAGGATCCCCAAGGACACATTGTACAACGAGCTCGTCACTGGTATCAGACCCACCGGCCGTCCATGTCTCCGCTTTAAAGACGTCTGCAAACGCGACATGAAGTCCTGTGACACGGATCACAAGTTGTGGGAGTCAGTTGTCAGCGATCACCAGAGCTGCCGGACAGCCATAAAGGCGGGGCTAAAGAGTGGTGAGTCGAAGAGACTTAGCTGTTGGCAGGAAAAAAAGACAGAAGCGCAAGGAGAGAGCCAACTGTGTAACAGCCTGACAACCAATTTTATCTGCAGCGCCTGTGGAAGAGTCTGTCACTCTAGTATTGACCTTTATAGCCACTCCAGGCGCTGCTCCACAAACCACTGACCACCTCCAGGCTCTCGAGACAAGGAGGCCGAAGAAGAAAAAGAATCAAATTGGCAAGGGTAGCCTCGAGAGAGAGTTCATTAAAGGTATTAGAGATTGTTTATTGGAGCAATATGTTGTGGAACCAACCAGGGAGCAGGCTATTCTAGATTTGGTATTGTGTAATGAGGTGGGATTCATTAATGATCTCATACTTAAGGATCCTCCAGGAAAGAGAGATCAGAGCATGCTAGAATTTCAAGTTCAGTTTGAGGGCGAGAAACTGGAGTCCCACACTAGCGTTCTGGAGTTAAATAAAGGTAATTACATAGACATGAGGTCAAATTTGGCCGTAGTGGACTGGGCAGGAAGACTAAAAGGTAGGACAGTTGATGAGCAGTGGCGAATGTTTAAGGAGATATTCAATTCCTCCCAACTAAAATATATTCCAGAGAGGAAGAAAGATTGTAAGAGGGGGAAAAACATGCATGGCTGAGCAAGGAAGTTAAGGATAACATAAAGACAAAAACTAAGGCACACCATATTGCAAAGGCCAGTGGCAGGCTGGAAGATTGGGAAACTTTTAAAGATCAAAGGGTTACCAAAAAAGTAATAAAAAGAGCAAAGGTAAATGATGAAAGAAAACTAGCGCAAAATATAAAAATGGATAACAAAAGCTTCTATAAGTATATAAAAGGGAAGGGAGTAGCTAAAGTGAATGTTGGTCCCTTGGAGGATATGACTGGGGAGTTAATAGAGGGGAACACAGAAATGGCAGAGACACTAAATCAGTATTTTTCCTCCGTTTTCACAGTAGAGGGCACTAGTACCATCCCAATAGTAACAGGTAATGCAGAGGTGATAGAATGGGAGGAACTTAGAACAAGCATCATCACTAGGGAAAAAGTACTGAGCAAACTATTGGGATTGAAGGCAGCCAAGTCCCCTGGGCCTGATGGCCTACATCCTAGAGTCTTAAAGGAAGTGGCAACAGAGATAGTGGATCCATTGGTTATAATATTCCAAAATTCCCTGGATGCGGGAAAGGTTCCAGTGGATTGGAAAAATGTTAATATAACGCTCTTATTCAAAAAGAGAGGGAGGCAGAAAGTAGGAAACTATAGACCAGTTAGTTTAACATCTGTCATTCGGAAATTGTTAGAATCCATTATTAAGGAAGTAATAACAGGACATTTAGAAAGTCAAAACGCAATCCATCAGAGTCAGCATGGTTTTATGAAGGGTTTGACTAATTGCTAGAGTTCTTTGAAGATGTAACAAGCAAAGTGGATAGTGGGGATCCTGTAGATGTAGTATATCTGGACGTCCAGAAGGCATTTGATAAGGTGCCGCACAAAAGGTTAATACATAAGGTAAGATCACATGGGGTTGTGGCAACTTATTGGCTTGGACAGAGGATTGGATAACCAGCAGAAAACAGAGAGTCGGGATAAATGGGTCTTTTTCTGGTTGACAAAATGTAACTAGTGGGGTGCCACAGGGTTTGGTTCTCAGGCCCCAACTATTTACAATCTGTATTGATGACTTGGTTGCGGGGATAGAAGGCACTATAGCCAAATTTGCAGATGATACTAAAATAGGTGGGATAGTAAGTTGGAATAAAGAAATAAGAAATTTACAAATGGATATGGATAGGTTAGGTGACTGGGCCAAAATTTGGCAGATGGGGTTGAACGTGGATAAGTATGAGGTTATCCATTTTGGTCGAAAGAATAGAAAGGCAAATTATTATCTAAATGGAGAGAAACGTCAGAGTGCTTCGGTGCAGAGGGATCTGGGTGTCCTCGTGCATGAATCGCAGAAAACTAGTATGCAGGTACAGCAGGTAATAAGGAAGGCAAATAGAATTTTGGCATTTATTGCTAAAGGAATAGAGTATAACAGTAGGGAAGTGTTGCTGCAACTGTACAAGGCATTAGTGAGACGGGTCCATGCACGATGAGGATGATTGGGACTGTGAAGATGATGCAGAGGTGCAGCAGGAGAGCCTGCAAAAATTCTCCAGTAGAGATTACATAATTGAGCCACCAATCTTCAACACACTGAAAAGATATTGGAGTATTGCGTACAGTTTTGGTCCCCTTACTTGAGGAGGGATGTAGTTGCATTGGAGGCAGTTCAGAGGAGGTTCACTAGATTGATTCCAGCGATGAGGGGTTTGTCTTATGAAGAGAGATTGAGCAGTTTTGGCCTGTACTCAAGAGTTTAGAAGAATGAGAGGAGATCTAATTGAGGTATATAAGATGATTAACAGGATTGATAACGTAGACGTAGAGAGATGTTTCCTCTTGTGGGGCAATCTAGAATGAGAGGTCATAGTTTTAGGATAAGTGGTAGCAGATTTAAAACAAAGATGAGGAGAAATTACTTCTCTCAAAGGGTCATGAGTCTGTGGAATTCACTACCCCAGAGTGCGGTGGATGCTGGGACATAGAGTAAATTTAAGGAGGAGACAGACGGATGTTTAATTATTAATGGGTTGAAGGGTTATGGAGAATGGGCAGGAAAGTGGAGTTGAGGCCGAGGTGAGATCAGCCATGATCATATTGAATGGCGGGGCAGGCTCAAGGGGCTGAATTGCCTACTCCTGCTCCTAGTTCTTATGTTCTTTTGTTCTTATGCAACAGCCTGACATAGTCATACTCACAGAATCGTACTTTACAGACAATGTCCCAGATGCCATCATCACCATTCCTGGATATGTCCTGTCGCACTGGCAGGACAGACCCACCAAAGGTGGCGGCACAGTGGTACACAGCCAGGAGGGAGTTGTCCTGGGAGTCCTCAAAATTGACTTCGGGCCCCATGAAGTCTCATGGCATCAGGTCAAACATGGGCACAGAGATCTCCTGCTGATCACCACCTACCGCGCCCCCTCTCAGCTGATGAATCAATGCTTCTCCATGTTGAACACCAGTTGGAAGAAGCACTGAAGTTAGCAAGGGCACAGAATGTATTCTGGGCATGGGACTTGAATGTCAAGCAGTAGCAGGATTGTATTCAACCACAATCTGTAACCTCATGGCCTGACATATCCCCCACTCTACCATTACCATTAAACTGGGGGACCAACCCTGGTTCAATGAAGATTGCAGGGGGCCATGCCAGGAGCAGCACCAGGCATACCTAAAAATGAGGTGTTAGTCCGGTGAAGCTACAACACAGGACTACTTGCATGCCAAACAGCAGTAGCAGCATGTGATAGATAGAGCTAAGCAAGCACACAACCAATGGATTAGATCGAAGCTCTGCAGTCCTGCCACATCCAGTCAGGAATGGTGTGGACAATTAAACAACTAACAGGAGGAGGAGGCTCCACAAATATCCCCATCCTCAACAATACTTGAACATATTAGCATTGTAAGGGAGGAAGTATTAGCTGTTTTAGCGCGCTTAAAAGTGGATAAATCCCCAGGCCCAGACGAGATGTATCCCAGGCTGTTATGTGAGGCAAGGGATGAGATAGCAGGGGCTCTGACACAAATTTTCAAATCTCTAGCCACAGGAGAGGTACCAGAAGATTGGAGGACATCGAATGTGGTACCATTATTCAAGAAGGGTAGTAGGGATAAACCAGATAATTACAGGCCGGTGAATCTAACATCAGTGGTTGGAAACTATTGGAAAACATTCTGAGGGACAGGATTAATCTCCACTTGGAGAGGCAAGGATTAATCAGGGATAGTCAGCATGGCTTTGTCAGGTGGAGATCGTGTCTAACTAACTTGATTGAATTTTTCGAACCGGTGACTAGGTGTGTAGATGAGGGTAAAGCAGTTCATGTAATCTACATGGACTTCAGTAAGGCTTTTGATAAGGTCTCACATGGGAGATTGGTTAAGAAAGTAAGACCCCATTGGATCCAGGGCAATTTGGCAAATTGGATCCAAAATTGGCTTAGTGGCAGGAGGCAGAGGGTGATGGTCGAGGGTTGTTTTTGCGAGTGGAAGCCTGTGACCAGTGGTGTGCCACAGGGATTGGTGCTGGGACCTTTGCTGTTTGTAGGCTACATTGATGATTTAGATGTGAATATAGGAGGTATGAGCAGTAAGTTCGCTGACAACACGAAAATTGGTGGTGTCGTAAATAGTGAGGAGGAAAGCCTTGGATTACAAGGCGATATAGATGGGCTGGTAAGATGGACGGAGCAGTGGCAAATGGAATTTAATCCTGAGACGTGTGAGGTGATGCATTTTGGGAGGAATAACAAGGCAAGGGAATATATGATGGATGGTGGGACCCTAGGAAGTACAGAGGGTTAGAGGGACCTTGGTGTACTTGTCCATAGATCACTGAAGGCAGCAACACAGGTAGATCAGGTGGTTCAGAAGGCATATGGGATGCTTGTCTTTATTAGCCGAGACATAGACTATAAGAACAGGGAGGTTATGATATAGCTGTATAAAACGCTAGTTAGGCCACAGCTGGAGTACTGTGTTCTAGGCACCACACTATGGGAAGGATGTGATTGCACTGGAGAGGGTGCAGAGGAGATTCACCAGGATGTTGCCTGGGCTGGAACATTTCAGCTATGAAGAGAGACTGGATTGGCTAGGGTTGTTTTCTTTAGAGCAGAGAAGGCTGAGGGGGGACCTGATTGAGGTATACAAAATTATGAGGGGCATTGATAGGATTTTTTTTAGAACATTACAGCGCAGTACAGGCCCTTCGGCCCTCGATGTTGCGCCGACCTGTGAAACCATCTGACCTACACTATTCCATTTTCATCCATATGTCTATCCAATGACCACTTAAATGCCCTGAAAGTTGGCGAGTCTACTACTGCTGCAGGCAGGGCGTTCCACGCCCCTACTACTCTCTGAGTAAAGAAACTACCTCTGACATCTGTCCTATATCTATCACCCCTCAACCTAAAGCTATGTCCCCTCGTGTTTGCCATCACCATCCGAGGAAAAAGACTCTCACTATCCACTCTATCTAACCCTCTGATTATCTTATATGTCTCTATTAAGTCACCTCTCCTCCTCCTTCTCTCCAACGAAAACAACCTCAAGTCCCTCAGCCTTTCCTCGTAAGACCTTCCCTCCATACCAGGCAACATCCTAGTAAATCTCCTCTGAACCCTTTCCATAGCTTCCACATCCTTCCTATAATGCGGTGACCAGAACTGCACGCAATACTCAAGGTGCGGCCTCACCAGAGTCTTGTACAGCTGCAGCATGACCTCGTGGCTCCGAAACTCGATCCCCCTACTAATAAAAGCTAACACACCATATGCCTTCTTAACAGCCCTATTAACCTGGGTAGCAACCTTCAGGGATTTATGCACCTGGACACCAAGATCTCTCTGTTCATCTACACTACCAAGAATCTTCCCATTAGCCCAGTACTCTGCATTCCTGTTACTCCTTCCAAAGTGAATCACCTCGCACTTTTCCGCATTAAACTCCATTTGCCATCTCTCAGCCCAGCTCTGCAGCCTATCTATGTCCCTCTGTACCCTACAACATCCTTCGGCACTATCCACAACTCCACCGACCTTAGTGTCATCCGCAAATTTACTAACCCACCCTTCTACACCCTCTTCCAGGTCATTTATAAAAATGACAAACAGCAGTGGCCCCAAAACAGATCCTTGCGGTACACCACTCGTAACTAAACTCCAGGATGAACATTTGCCATCAACCACCACCCTCTGTCTTCTTTCAGCTAGCCAATTTCTGATCCAAAGCTCTAAATCACCTTCAACCCCATACTTCCGTATTTTCTGCAATAGCCTACCGTGGGGAACCTTATCAAATGCCTTACTGAAATCCATATACACCACATCCACTGCTTTACCCTCATCCACCTGTTTGGTCACCTTCTCGAAAAACTCAATAAGGTTTGTGAGGCACGACCTACCCGTCACAAAACCGTGCTGACTATCTCTAATGAACTTATTCTTTTCAAGATGATTATAAATCCTGTCTCTTATATTTTCCAACATTTTACCCACAACCGAAGTAAGGCTCACAGGTCTATAATTACCAGGGCTGTCTCTACTCCCCTTCTTGAACAAGGGGACAACATTTGCTATCCTCCAGTCTTCCGGCACTATTCCTGTCGACAATGATGACATAAAGATCAAGGACAAAGGCTCTGCAATTTCCTCCCTAGCTTCCCAGAGAATCCTAGGATAAATCCCACCTGGCCCAGGGGACTTATCTATTTTCACACTTTCCAAAATTGATAACACCTCCTCCTTGTGAACCTCAATCCCATCTAGCCTAGTAGCCTGAATCTCAGTATTCTCCTCGACAACATTTTCTTTCTCTACTGTAAATACTGACGCAAAATATTCATTTAACACTTCCCCTATCTCCTCTGATTCCACACACAACTTCCCACTACTATCCTTGATTGGCCCTAATCTAACTCTAGTCATTCTTTTATTCCTGATATACCTATAGAAAGCCTTAGGGTTTTCCCTGATCCTATCCGCCAATGACTTCTCGTGTCCTCTCCTTGCTCTTCTTAGCCCTCCCTTTAGATCCTTCCTGGCTAGCTTGTAACTCTCAAGCGCCCTAACTGAGCCTTCACGTCTCATCCGAACATAAGCCTTCTTCTTCCTCTTGACAAGCGCTTCAACTTCTTTAGTAAACCACGGCTCCCTCGCTCGACAACTTCCTCCCTGCCTCACAGGTACATACTTATCAAGGACACGCAGTAGCTGCTCCTTGAATAAGCTCCACATTTTGATTGTTCCCATCCCCTGCAGTTTCCTTCCCCATCCTACGCATCCTAAATCTTGCCTAATCGCATCATAATTTCCTTTCCCCCAGCTATAATTTTTGCCCTGCGGTATATACCTGTCCCTGCCCATCGCTAAGGTAAACCTAACCGAATTGTGATCACTATCACCAAAGTGCTCACCTACATCTAAATCTAACACCTGGCCGGGTTCATTACCCAGTACCAAATCCAATGTGGCATCGCCCCTGGTTGGCCTGTCTACATACTGTGTCAGAAAACCCTCCTGCACACACTGGCCAAAAACTGACCCATCTAAAGTACTCGAACTATAGATAGGAAGAAACGTTTTCCCTTAGCGGAGTGGTCAGTAACCAGGGGGCATAGATTTAAGGTAAGGGGCAGGAGGTTTAGAGGAGATTTGAGAAAAAAAAATTTCATTCAGAGGGTGGTTGGAATCTGGAACACACTGCCTGAAGAGCTGGTAGAGGCAGGAACCCTCACAACATTTAAGAAGTATTTAGATAAGCACTTGAAATGCCATTGCGTACAAGACTACGGGCCAAGTGCTGTAAAATGGGATTAGAATGGTCAGGTGCTTGATGGCCGGCACAGACACGATGGGCCAAGGGGCCTATTTCTGTGCTGTATAACTCTATGACCCTATGATGGGAGAGCCCAGCACATCAGTGCAACAGAAAAGGCTGAAGCGTTTGCATCCATCTTCAGCCAGAAGTGCCTTCTGTGGTCCCCAGCATCACAGATGCTAATCTTCAGCCAATCCGATTCACTCCACGTGATATCAAGAAATGGCTGAAGGCATTGGATACTGCAAAGGCTATGAGCCCTGACAACATTCTGGCAATAGTACTGAAGACTTGTGCTCCAGAACTAGCTGTGCCCCTAGCCAAGCTGTTCCAGTACAGCTACAACACTGGCATCTAGACGGCAATGTGGAAAATTGCCCAGGTATGTCCTGTACACAGAAAGCAGGATAAATCCAACCTGGCCAGTTACCACCCTATCAGTCTACTCTCGATCATCAGTAACGTGATGGAAGGGCTCGTTGACAGTGCTATCAAGCGGCACTTGCTCAGCAATAACCTGCCCATTGACGCTCAGTTTTGGTTCCGCCAGGGTCACTTAGCTCCTGACCTCCTTACAGCCTTTGTCCAAACATGATCAAAAGAGCTGAACTCCAGAGGTGAGGTTAGAGAGACTGTTCTTGACATCAAGGCAGCATTTGACTGAGAATGGCATCAAGGAACCCTAGCAAAACTGGAGTCAATGGGAATCAGGGAGAAAACACTCCACTGGCTGGAGTCATACCTAGCACAAAAGAAGATAGTTGACTGAGGTCAATCATCTCAGTCCCAGGACATCACTGCAGGAGTTCCTCAGGGTAGTGTCCTAGGCCCAACCATCTTCAGCTGCTTCATAAATGACCTTCCTGCCATCATAAAGTCACAAGCGGGGATGTTCGCTGATGATTGCACAATGTTCAGTATCATTCGTGACTTCTCATATACTGAAGCAGCCCATGTCCAAATGCAGCAAGACCTGGACAACATCCAGGTTTGGGCTGATAAGTGGCAAGTAACATTCACGCCACACAAGTGCCAGGCAATGACCATCTCAAACAAGAGAAAATCTAACCATCTCCCTTTGACATTCAATGGCATTACCATCGCTGAATTCCCCACTATCAACATCCTGGGGGTTACCATTGACGTGAAACTAAACTGGACCAGCCACATAAATGCTGTGGGTACAAAAGCTGGTCAGAGGCTGGGAATTCTGCACCGAGTAACTCGCCTCCTGACTCCCCAAAACCTGTCCACCATCGACAAGGCACATGTCAGGAGTGTGATGGAATACTCTCCACTTGCCTGGATGGGTGCAGCTCCAACAACACTCAAGAAGTAAAAGCAAAATACTGCAGATGCAGGAAATCTGAAATAAAAACAAGAAATGCTGGAATACTCAGCAGGTCTGGCCGCATCAGTGGAGAAGAGCTCAAGAAGCTCAACACCTCCCAGGACAAAGCAGCCCACTGGATTGGCAGCCCATCCACCACCTTCGGCATTCACTTCGTTCACCACAGGAGCACAGTGGCAGCAGTGTGTACCATCTACAAGATGCATTGCAGTAACTCACCAAGGCTCCTTAAACAGCACCTTCCAAACCCGCAACCTTTACCACCTAGAAGGACGGGGGCAGCAGATGCATGGGAACACCACCACCTGCAAGATTCCCTCCAAGCCACACACCTTCCTGACTTGGGACTATATCGCCATTCTTTCACTGTTGGTAGGTCAAAATCCTGGGCTGAATTTTATAAGCCCGCCATGAAAACAAGGCGGTCCACCGCGATCCTAAGTGTGGTGGCTCATTTAAATCGCCAGTCCGGGCTGCCCCTTCCAATCATGTGGAGGGTGTGGGCTGTCTGTCCCCGACCATGGTGTCATGCCTATGCGCAGGCACTGATGCCATTTTTAGAGGGCTCTGAGCCCTACCATTAACTTTAAATATTTAAAGCGCAAGGACATAAAAATAAATAAAGACATTTCTTCCGCCCCTCTCCCACCCTCCAATAACAATTAAATCAGTTACTTTCCCTTTCCCCCCAAAACGATTCACTTGTCCACCTGACCTTTCCCCCGCCCCAAAGTGCATAAACTTTAGCGTCAAACACCTTCCCACCATCCCCTACACCAATGATGTTACTTTGGCCCCGCTCCCCCCACTCCCACACTGAGATACTTACCTCCACCCCCCTCCCCACCAGTGTTCTGCCTTGTTTCCCCGGATGGGAATCCGACGGTACGGGAGTGCTGGCCACCGGGCCGAAGATCGGAGTGGGGACTCAGGCGGGGACGTAAGTATAATTAAAGTATTCATTTACATTTATTTGAATTTGCAAATGGGGGTCCCATCGCCAAGCGGCAGGGGGGCCACCACGAGGCCTCACCGCCACCGGCAATATCGGGTCAGGCCCTCTCGGCGTCAGGGTTCATGGCGGCCCTCTCTCGGAGGTCTTTTCCGACCCCCCTCGCCACAAAACCTGATGTGGGGAGGGTCTGTTCAATCAAGCCCCCTGGAACTTCCTTCCTAACAGCACTATGGGTGTACCTACACCCCAAGGACTGCTGCAGTTCAAGAAGGCAGCTCAACACCACCTTCTCAACGGCAATTAGGGATGGGCAATAAATGCTAACCTAGCCAGCAATGCCCACATCCCACAAATGAACAAATAAAAAAGATTTCTTTCCCTAAAGGACATTAGTGAAGCAGATGGGTTTTTACAACAATTGATGATAGGTTCATAGCACCATTAATGAGAGTGGCTTTCAATTCCAGATTTTATTTTATTAATTAATTGAATTTTAATTCCACCACCTGCCATGGTGGGATTTGAAGCCGTGTCCTCAGGTCATTAGCCTGGGCCTCTGGATTACAAGCCCAGTGACATTACCACTACGCCATCATCTCCCGATAACAGAGACTCTTCGGCCAAATACTAAGAGAAACTAATTTTGCTCTCAACTTTTGTTCTGTTACTCATGGCTCTGCTTCTCCTTCCACAATCAGACATAAATTCTGCCTATTGGCTCTGTCGGGAGATGGTGCAAATTATGTGCTTGGTGGATTATACTGCCATCCAGTATGGCAGGTTGACAGGAAGAAACAGAGAGAGACACACAGACATAAGAAAACAAGAAAGCATGGAATGATAAGAGGCCAATCGTTTCCTCAACATATTCCTTCTATTCATTGTATACCAGTTCTACCTCACTGATTTCATCTCCTGAGGGTGAAAGAGAAGGGATCAGCAGCAAGAATGAAACCATTGAATCCACTGGCCACTGTAGCGGCTATCCTATAAAGTGGCTTTCTCACAAATCCTGATTTGCTAAACAGATTTGCACTTTACACATTACCAATTTCAGCACCATTGTCGTCACTTGTGATTCTCAAAGGAAATTCTCAAATGGCATCCATGGGGGTCTCTCTAAGTGAAGCGGTGAGAATTGGAGTTTCATTTGTTGGATTTGAATGTAGCCTGGGGAATGTTGTGTTGTGTTGCTTCAACCAGTTTGTAAGCTTAGTTGTGGTACACCTGATGATGGTGTCAGCTGTTGTACAAGACTAGCTGCTTCAACTTTGGGGTGTGGATAATTTATTCAGTTCGAATTTGTCACACGCTTTCATGTGATTGGCAAAAGAAGCAACAGCGACATGAGGAAAAGCTTTATGCAGCATGTGGTTAGGATCACCGCCTGAGAGTGTGGTGGACGCAGATTCAATTGAAGCCTTCAGAAACGAACTGGATAATTATCTGAAGAGAAGAAATTTGCAGGGCTATGGGGAAAAGGTGGGGGGAGTGGTACTTGGTGAGTTGCTCTTGCAGAGAGCCGGCACATCATGGTGGGCCAAACGGTCTCCTTTTGTGCTGTAACCGTTCTATGATTCTATGATAAGCTTTTTGTCCAAGCCCATGATTTCAACCATGAGCCAATGTCAGAAATCCAGCACCACTTTGCATTTATATAGCGCTTTTCACAACCTCAGGGCATCCCAAAGTGCTTTACTGCCAACGGAATTCTTTTGAAATGTGTCACTGCTGTAATGTGGGAAGTGCAGCAGCTAGTTTTTTCATAGCAAGCTCCCACAAACAGCAATAAGATAATGACCAAATAATCTGTTCTAGTGTTGTTGGTCGAGGGAAACCTTAGGATTGTTTTTATGTTCACCGATCTAGGGCTGACAGGACCTTGGTTTCACATCTCATCTAAAGGATGGGACCTGCAACAGTGCAGTACTCCCACAGTACTGCATTGGAGCATGAGCCACAATTTTGTGCTCGTCTCTGGAGTGGGGCTCAACTCACAACCTTCTGACTCAAAGGTGATGGTGCTACCTACTGAGCCACAGTTGACACCTGCAAACTTCCGCTTGGTGGGCTGTGCCACTCTGGGCAGGTGACAGTGTGGCCAGACAATTCCATACAGGAGCAGGCAAAAGAAAAGCATCCGCATGTTTGCTAGTGACATTAAATATACGTCTATTTTAACAGGGTCCTGTCATAGGCTGTATGAACGATGAGGTACCTATTGTCTCCCGAGATCATTCCCTTGCCTTCCTTTGCTGGAGAGCAAGGAAAGAGCAAGAAACAACATAAAGTCCCAGCTCATACAGCGCAGAAACCGAAAGACATGTGGAGTGGCAAGCCTGTCTTGGGTAAACAGGCTGCAAATGCCATCAGGCTGTATTATCAGGTGTGACTATAATTTTTCTGTCGGCTCCAAGGTTCAGTTAGAGCAGGATTGCACAGTACAAGGCTGGCAGTCCCAATGTGGCCAGTTGATCATTTTATCTGGCCCTTGATCTGAATTTTGAATTATTTTCAATGATCTGACGACACTGTCCATTAAAATTACACTTTCAGCATCTCGAGATAATTCAGTGCTTCCAAGGCCTGCCATTTCCTCTGGAGATTTTGCTTCCTTCACCATGATACTGAAATATCTGCTCGTATTAGCAGTAATAAAGCACTAGTCAGATGTCAGGAGCAGGTTTATTACTGTACTATATGAATAATATGCTATTAATTACATGTTTGGTTAAAAACAGTAATTTAAAACAATCTATCTTCTGGAAATGTTCTCCTCAGGCCGGGGAAGGTTAAGGGGAGATTTAATAGAGGTGTTCAGAATTATGAGGGGTTTTGATAGAGTAGTAAGAGAGAAACTGTTTCCACTGGCAGGTAACCAGAGAACACAGATATAAGATAGCTGGAAAAAGAACTGGAGGGAGATAAGAATTTTTTTTACGCAGCAAGTTATGATGTGTGGCCTGAAAGAGAGTGATGGAAGCAGATTCAATAGTAACTTTAGAAGTAAATTAGATAATACTTAAAAAGGAGAATGTTTTAGGGCTTTGAGGAAAGATCAGGAGAGTGGGAATTATTGAATAGTTCTTCCAAAGAGTTGTTACAGGCGTGATGGGCCAAATGGCTTCCTTGTGTGATTGTGTTCTATCCCATTCTCTAATCTCTTACTCCTTTTATTTTACCTGTTTACTGACTTACAGTTTTAAAATCTTACTGTACTGTTCTCCTGCTCCCATCTGAGATCAGTCTCTGTGTGCTTTTTCAATGAATCAAGAGCCTGAATATTAGAACAAAAAAAATAAATAAAACCACTGCGGAGGCTGGATATCTGAAACAAAGACAGGAAATGCTGGAAACCCCTCAGCAGGGCAGGCTTCATTGAGGGGAGAGTTAATACTTTTGATGCAGGTCCCTTTGTCAACATTTCTGTCAAAAGTTCAGAGTTCAGTCTTGTCATGTCCCTGAAGCAATCAGATCAAGTACTGATGTTTCTTCCCCGTCAACCTTGCTTAAAAGCAAATTGAGAAAGGAGATAACTGTCAGGAAGTGGGTGCTCCAAAATGGGTGACTTACTCAGCAACCCACAGTGTAAAAAACTCTTTAAGTGGGCAGTACTGGCAAGGTGACACTCATTGCCCATCCCTGTGTGCCCTGTGAGAGTGATGATGGGCTGCTGCTATGATCCACTGAAGAGCTTGTTCTGAGAGTGTTCTCGTGATGTTGGGGCTCTTGCCCTTCATCGGTACAAGTTGTAGGGCTGGATGGGATGTGCTGTTGAGGTAGGCCTGGTGAGTTGCTGCAGTGCATCCTGTAGATAGCCCTGTGGTCCATATTGAGTCCAGTGGCAGGAGTGCTGATGAAGTGGACTGTTCTACTTTGGATGATGGTGAACTTCCTGAATGCTGTTGTTACTGCATCATCCAGGTAGAGGCTTTTACAAGATCTGGAGGTGAGCCAGTCATCACAGTGTACTCAGCCTCTAACCTGCTTTGAAGCCATCATATTGATATGCTGGCCCAGTTAAACTTGTTTCCTATTTGTTCATGAAATGTGACGGTCACTGGCAAGGCCAACGTCTATTGCCCATCCCTAATTATCCTTAAGAAGGTGATGGTGAGCCACCTTGTTGAACCGCTGCAGTCCTTGGTGTGCGGGGATTTCTGTTAGGAAGGGATTTCCAGGATTTTGACCCAGCAACAGTGAAGGAACAGCGATATAGTTCCAAGTCAGGAGGATGTGTGACTTAGAGGGACTTGCAGGTGGTGGTGTTCCCATGCATCTGCTACCCTTGTCCTTCTAGGTGGTAGAGGTTGGGGTTTGGAAGGTGCTGTCAAAGGAGCCTTGGCGAGTTATGCAGCGCATCTTGTATGTAGTACACACTGCTGCCACTGTGCGTTGGCAGTGGAGAGAGTGAATGTTGAAGGTGGTGGATGGGCTGCCAATCAAGCGGTCTGCTTTGTCCTGGATGGTGTCAAGCCTCTTGAGTGTTGTTGGATCTGTACTCATCCAGGCAAAGGGGGGCATATTCCATCACACTCCTGACTTGTGCATTGTAGATGGTGGCCAGACTTTGGAGAGTCAGGAGGTGAGTTACTCGCCACAGAATTACCAATCTCTGACCTGCTCTTGTAGCCACAGCATTTATATGGCTGTTCCAGTTAAGTTTCTGGCCAGTGGTAATCCCAAGGATGTTGATGATGGGGGATTCAACGATGGTAATGCCATTGAATGTCAAGAGGAAATGGTTGGATTCTCTCTTGTTGGAGATAGTCATTGCCTGACACTTGATTGGTATGCATGTTACTTACCACTTATCAGCCCAAGCCTGAGTGTTGTCCAGATCAATGTTGTTCTGGACAATTAAAAACAAAAATTTCTGGAAATACGCAGCAGATCTGGCAGCATTTGTAAAGAGAGAAACAGAGTTAATCGGCTGGATTTTATAAGCTTCAAAAATGGCGGCCCGCCTGTGCGGGCTGCACAACAAAAAGCCGCCGTGATCTTAAGTGTGGCGGCTCATTTAAATAGTAGGGGCGGGCTGCCCCCTCCCCCCACATGATCACGTGGAGGGGGCAGGCTGTTTGTCGCCGGCAATGGCGTCAGCTGCCTGTGCGCAAGCGCTGATTAAAGGGTTATCAGTCAAAAGAACAAAGAACAGTACAGCACAGGAACAGGCCATTTGGCCCTCAAAGCCTGTGCTGATCATGATGCCTGTCTAAACTAAAACCTTCTGCACGTCCGGGGTCCATATCCCTCTATTCCCATCTGATTCATGTTTTTGTCAAGTTGCCTCTTAAACCTCGCTATCGTACCTGCTTCCACCACCTCCCCCGGCAGCAAGTTCCAGGCACTCACCACCCTCTGTGTAAAAAACTTGCCTTGCACATCCTCTCTAAACTTTGCCCTTTTCACCTTAAACCTATGTCCCCTAGTAACTGACTCTTCCACCCTGGGAAAAAGCTTCTGACTATCCACTCTGCCCATACCACTCATAACTTTGTAAACCTCTATCATGTCCACCTCCATCGTTCCAGTGAAAACAATCTGAGTTAATCCAACCTCT
Source organism: Heterodontus francisci (assembly GCF_036365525.1). NCBI lineage: Eukaryota > Metazoa > Chordata > Chondrichthyes > Heterodontiformes > Heterodontidae > Heterodontus > Heterodontus francisci. The sequence continues at coordinate 21,889,116 of NC_090382.1, forward strand.
CCTCATAGTTAATGCCCTCCAGACCAGGCAACATCCTGGTAAACCTCTTCTGTACCCTCTCCAAAGCCTCCACATCCTTCTGGTAGTGTGGCAATCAGAATTGCATGCAATATTCCAAGTGTGGCCTAACTAAGGTTCTGTACAGCTGCAGCATGACTTGCCAATTTTTATACTCTATGCCCCGACCGATGAAGGCAAGAATGCCGTATGCCTTCTTGACTACCTTATCCACCTGCGTTGCCACTTTCAGTGACCTGTGGACCTGTACGCCCAGATCTCTCTGCCTGTCAATACTCCTAAGGGTTCTGCCATTTACTGTATACTTCCCACCTGTATTAGATCTTCCAAAATGCATTACCTCACATTTGTCCGGATTAAACTCCATCTGCCATTTCTCCGCCCAAGTCTCCAACTGATCTATATCCTGCTGTATCCTCTGACAATCCTCATCACTATCCGCAACTCCACCAACCTTTGTGTCGTCCGCAAACTTACTAAGCAGACCAGCTACATTTTCCTCCAAATCATTTATATATACTACAAACAGTTGAGGTCCCAGCACTGATCCCTGCGGAACACCACTAGTCACAGCCCTACATTCAGAAAAGCACCCTTCCACTGCTACCATCTGTCTTCTATGACCGAGCCAGTTCTGTATCCATCTTGCCAGCTCACCTCTGATCCTGTGTGACTTCACCTTTTGTACCAGTTTGCCATGAGGGACCTTGTCAAAGTCCAACCGGCTTATTTAAAGATATTTGGAACTAAATTAAATGAATACATTTCTTTTGCCCCTCCCCCACCTCCCAATAACAATCCAATGGATTATTTTCTCTTTTCCCCCCAAAAACACTTACCGTTACCATCTGACCTTCCCTCCACAAACTACACAACCTTCTCACCAGCCCCTACACCCATGATGTTAATTTGACCCCGTTCCCCCTCCCCCCCCCACTCCCCGCACTGATAAACTTACCTCCTCTCCCCTCTCCACCAGTGTCACGCTTCGTTTCCCCGGACGGCAATGCGAAGGTGTGGGATTGCCGGCCGCCGGGCCATAGATTGCAGCGGGCCGTTAAGAGAAGGCGTAGATATATTTAAATTAATTAATTTAATTGTTTTAAATATTCATATTGTGGTCCTGTCGCCCAGTGGTGGGGAGACTGCCATGGTGCCTCACCACCACCAGGAGGATCAGGCCAGGCCCTCCCAGTGTCGAGGTCCATGATGGGCCTCATCTGGGCCATCAGGGCCTCGCCCCCTGCCATGGATCCCAACATCAAGGGCTCCTCAAAATCCAGCCCAATGTTTCAGATCTGTGACCTTTCATGAGAACTGGCAAAGGTTGTGAAAGTGAAAGTGGAAAGGGGGGGCAGGAAGAAGAACAGAAGGGAAGGTCTATGATAGGGCAGAGGGCGGGACAGATTTAATGACAAAAATGTCATGGACCAAAAGGCAAAGGGAGTAATAATAACAGTAGTAAGAAACAAAGCATTTGCCCAAAGAGAGTGTTAATGACAGAATAATGAACAACTCTGTCCGAAAGCAAAAACATGATAAACAAGTTTCAGACTGGCACATAGTAAAAAAAAAATCAAAATGGCCATCATGGTCTGAAGTTGTTGAACTCATTGTTGATTCCAGAGGGCTGCAGAGTGTCTAATCGGAATATGAGGTGCTGTTCCTCGAGCTTGCATTGAGCTTCACTGGAACACTGAAGCAGGCTAGGGACAGAAATGTGAGCATGAAAGCAGGGGGGCAAATTAAAATGGAAAACAACCTGAAGCTCAGGGTCATGCTTGTGGACTGAGAGGAGAGAGGAGGTAAGAGGGCAGGTGTTACATCTCCTGCGATTGCATGGGATGGTGCTGTTGGAAGGGGACGAGGTGTCGGGGGTGATAGCTGAGTAGACCAGGGTGTCACGAAGGGAATGTTCCCTTCAGAATGCTGACAGGGGCGGGGAGGAGAAGATGTGTTTGATCGTGGCATCATGCTGGAGATGCTCGAAATCTTTGTTTGAGGAAAAAGTAAGACATATCAGAAGTGCTGTTGTGGAAGCTTGCATCATCAGAACAGATGCACCAGAGATGGAGAAACTGAGAGAATGGAATGGAGTCCTTACAGGAGGCAAGGTGTGAGGTGTAAATGTGGATCTCAGGATGCGGTGAGAACAGCAGTCCGAGGAACTTTGTATATCTCAGAAATACCTGTAATGCTGGGTGGATTTGAAACATGAAGGATGGAATTCCATCTCTGTCACATTCTGATGATGCAGCCTTCCACAACAGTGCTTCTGACCTGCCTTCCTTTTTCCTCAACCAAGGATTCCCCCCACTGTGGTTGACAGCCCTCAACCGTGTGTGACCCATTTGCCGCACTTCTGCCCTCACCCTTTCACCTGCCTCCCAGAACCGCGACAGGGTTTCCCTTGTCCTCACGTTCCATCCCACCTACCTCCACATCCAAAGGATCATTCACCGCCATTTTCAGCACCTCCAGCATGATGCCACTATCAAATGCATCTTCCCCTCCCACCTCTGACAGCATTCTGAAGGGATGAAAGGTAACTGACCTGAAACGTTAACTCTCTCTCTCCACAGATGCTGTCAGACCTGCTGAGTATTTCCAGCACTTTTTGTTTTTATTTCCGAAGGGAACATTCCCTCCACGACACCCCGGTCCACTCCTCCATCACCCTGACACCTCGTCCCCTTTCCACAGCACCTTCCCATGCAATCGCAGGAGGTGTAACTCCTGCCCTGTTACCTCCTGTCTCCTCACAATCCCAGGACCGAAACACTCCTTCCAGGTGAAGCAGCAATTTATTTGCACTTCTGTTAATTTAGCATACTGTGTTCGCTGCTCACAATGAAGTCTCCTGTACATTGGGGAGACCAAACGCAGATTGGATGATCACTTTGCGGAACATCTCCACTCAGTCCGCAAGCATGACCCTGAGCTTCAGGGTGCTTGCCATTTTAATTCACCACCCAGCTCTCACGCCCACATTTCTGTGCTTAGCCTACTGCAGTGTTCCAGTGATGCTCAACATAAGCTTGAGGAACAGCTAATCTTTGGATTAGGCACTCTACAGCCCTCTGGACTCAACATTGAGTTCAACAACTTCAGACCATGACTGCCATTTTAATTTGTTTTTCTTACTATGTGCCAGTCGTAAACCTGTTTTTCATGTTTTTGCTTTCGGACAGAGCTGTTCATTATTCTGCCATTAACACACTCTGGACAAACGCTTTGTCTTTCACTGTGCTTATTAGCACCCCCTTTGCTTTTTATTCCATGACATCTTTGTCATTTAATCTGTCCTGCCCTCCGCCCTATCATAGAACATAGAACATAGAACATTACAGCGCAGTACAGGCCCTTCGGCCCTCGATGTTGCGCCGACCTGTGAAACCATCTGACCTACACTATTCCACTTTCATCCATATGTCTATCCAATGACCACTTAAATGCCCTTAAAGTTGGAGAGTCTACTACTGTTGCAGGCAGGGCGTTCCACGCCCCGACTACTCTCTGAGTAAAGAAACTACCTCTGACATCTGTCCTATATCTATCACCCCTCAACTTAAAGCTATGTCCCCTCGTGTTTGCCATCCTCATCCGAGGAAAAAGACTCTCACGATCCACCCTATCTAACCCTCTGATTATCTTATATGTCTCTATTAAGTCACCTCTCCTCCTCCTTCTCTCTAACGAAAACAACCTCAAGTCCCTCAGCCTTTCCTCGTAAGACCTTCCCTCCATACCAGGCAACATCCTAGTAAATCTCCTCTGCACCCTTTCCAAAGCTTCCACATCCTTCCTATAATGCAGTGACCAGAACTGCACGCAATACTCCAGGTGCGGCGGCACCAGAGTTTTGTACAGCTGCAGCATGACCTCGTGGCTCCGAAACTCGATCCCCCTGCTAATAAAAGCTAACACACCATATGCCTTCTTAACAGCCCTATTAACCTGGGTGTGCAACTTTCAGGGATTTATGTACCTGGACACCAAGATCTCTCTGTTCATCTATACTACCAAGAATCTTCCCATTAGCCCAGTACTCTGCATTCCTGTTACTCCTTCCAAGGTGAATCACCTCACACTTTTCCGCATTAAACTCCATTTGCCATCTCTCAGCCCAGCTCTGCAGCCTATCTATGTCCCTCTGTAACCTACAACATCCTTCGGCACTATCCACAACTCCACCGACCTTCGTGTCATCCGCAAATTTACTAACCCACCCTTCTACACCCTCATCCAGGTCATTTATAAAAATGACAAACAGCAGTGGCCCCAAAATAGATCCTTGCGGTACACCAGTAGTAACTAAACTCCAGGATGAACATTTGCCATCAACCACCACCCTCTGTCTTCTTTCAGCTAGCCAATTTCTGATCCAAAGCACTAAATCACCTTCAATCCCATACTTCCGTATTTTCTGCAATAGCCTATTGTGGGGAACCTTATCAAACGCCTTACTGAAATCCATATACACCACATCCACGGCTTTACCCTCATCCACCTGTTTGGTCACCTTCTCAAAAAACTCTATAAGGTTTGTGAGGCACGACCTACCCTTCACAAAACCGTGCTGACTATCGCTAATGAACGTATTCTTTTCAAGATGATTATAAATCCTATCTCTTATAACCTTTTCCAACATTTTACCCAGAACCGAACTCAGACCTTCCCTTTTGTTCTTCTTCCCACCCTTTCCCTTATCACTTGCTCAAAACCTATTCAATTTCTAACCTTTGCCAGTTCTGATGAAAGGTCACAGAGCTGAAATGTTAACTCTGCTTTTCTCGATCCACAGATGCTGCCAGACCTGTTGTGTTTTTCTGTTTTTATTTCAGATTTCCAGATTTTATTGTTCTGGTCAGTGGTCACCCCTACAATGTAAATTGTGGAGGACGTGACAATGCTGGTACCATCAAAAGCCAGGAGGATGTATCTGAGTTTTTTCTTGTTGCAGTCATTTTCCAGCAATGATCAGCCCACCCTGATTGCTACCCAGGTCCTGCTGTAGGTTGGCATGGCTTATTTCATTAGGAGTTGTGAATGGAGCTGAACAATGTCAGATTGTCAGCAAGCAATTCTGTGCCTAATCTGGATTGCCTTTCATGCAAGACTGAGTGCCTGAAATGAAAAATATTCCATTCCCCAGCACCCTGAATGAGATCAAGAGTGAAACTAGAACAAGTCAGAGGAATAAGGAGGAGCACAGAGACTTGAGCGACACAAACTGGAACATTTTCCTAACCAGTACTGTGCTATTTTCAATGAACAGCTGATAAAAAGAATGGTTTTACTCACTCATTAAACAAACAGCTGTATCATGTAAAAGACTATTTCATGACAAAGCCTCTATGAATTGAGAGGGGGACATTAGCCCCATATGCAGCATGCAAATTAAACAGAGCTGACAGACTCACTGCACTTTCACAGCTGGTATGGAAACCTGGCCATGGGCTCCACCCTGTCAATGTGTGTATCACGGCAACAGTGTTGTAAGCTCAACATCCCACCCAAAAACTTATACATTTGCTGGTGAGATCAGTCTACATAGTTTGTAGTAATTTACTCCAGCCATATCACCTCCTGAGATCTCTACACTCCTTCAGACTGGGCCTCTTGCACAACCCTGATTTTAATCACTTCACCATTGCCTTCAGCTGCCTAGACCTGGAATTTCCTCCCTTGGCCTCGCCATCACCACCTCTCTCTCCTTTAAAATGCTCCTTAAAATCTACTTCTTTGACCAAAGTCCCCCGTCCTAATGGGCTGAATTTTACACCGCCCCAGCGGGTCGGGTGTTGGCGTGGGGGTGGCATAAAATTGAGCGGGAGGCTCTGGGAGGCCTACCCGCCCTGCTTCTGCCTCCGGCCAAGTTTACGGCGTTAGGCAGGGGGTGGGAAACGGCCCGTCCACCTGAGGCCAATCAAGGCCCTTAAGTGGCCACTTAACAGCCACTTAAGGGCCCTCGCCCGCCTCCACGGGTATTTTAGCCATGGCAAGAGGGCATGCTGGGCACGTGAAAGGCCACCCAGCGATAGCTGCCAGCCTTTCCGCACCCCGGTAGGGCGTGGCAATCAGGCACAGGGTGCCCGATTGAGGGCTGCCCCCGCCTCCCAACCCACTCCACCCCAGGGACCCAAGACGCCCTCCCCTCACCCCCCAAACGACCACTCCAACCTCACCAAGGAAGGACTGATCCCCCTGGTGAATACTTATCTTCCCTCCTGGATCCATGGCTTCGGCTGGGTTTCAGTCCCAGCAGTGTTCACCGCTCCAAATGGCGCTGCTGGGAGTAAGAGCTGTGATTGGCCGGCAGCTTACTGAGGCGGGACAATTAAAGCCCGGGGACCCATAAAATGCGGGACAGATCCCCGGGCTGGGCGGAAGTGGGTTCGCCACCAACTTTCACGTGAGTGGAGAATTCCCGTCTGCCTAAGGTAAAACGCAACCCAATGTCTCCCAATGTGACTTGTGTCAAATTTTGTTTGATAGCACTCCTGTGAAGCACTTTGGGACGTTTTACTACTTTAAAGGTGCTACGTGAATGCAAATTGTTGTTCTGGTCCCTGTCCTCCAGGGGTGCTGTGGCTTTTCATCTTTTAGGCTTTTTATGAATAACAGATGACGATGAGTATTGACTGCTATGGCACCCTTGGTGAAGAAGCAGTCATACATAATATTTATCCAATCCTGACTCGAAAACAACTGAGTTTATATTTGGGTGATTAAATACAACCCTTAAAATAACGTTCCTGTTCTTGTAATTCCTATCTCTCCATCAAGCAAATTATCCTCATCCTTATTCTGATCAGGGAGTCTATAGTTAAACAGCATCTAATGCTGTAACAGATGCCAGTTCCAGCATCTTATTTCTAATACTTCTGGCATACATGTATATACGTCATATCATAGATCTACCTCCTATTGTGTTCCCCAGTGTCTGTCTATACCTAGTTTCTGGTTAAGATGTTTCCCTGGGTATCTGTAGCAAAGCCTACCTGTTGACTGTATTCTACCCTATGGTCTTCCTCACATGGGATCCTGTTACCTCTTTCCACCCCTATCCACCCTTACCTGCTGACTTGTCTTGAAAAAGAGATGGGTCACCGAATAAAGTCCTTTAAGACTATGAAGGGGTTTGATGGGGCAGATGGAAAAAAGGTGCTTCCACTTATCAGACCAAAACTAGGGGCTGGAAAGATAACATAGTCACTAATAAATTCAGTTGGAACTTATTTACTCAGAGAATGTGGAACTTGCTACCACGAGGAGTAGTTGAGTTGAATAGCATAGATGCATTTAATGTGGAAGCTAGGTAAATATATAAGGAGGAAAGGAATACAAAGTTATGCTGATAGGATTAAATGAAGAGGGGTGGAAGGAGGCTCATGTGGAGAATAAGCACTGGCAGAGAACGAAAGGCCTGTTTCAGTGCTGTGAATTCTATGTAATTGATTCTCTATTGCTGCCTCAATGTCCCTTTGACCCTACTTAGTTTAAGTGTGCCAGTCATTTTTATTCTGGAAGGGTTCTCAATTATTTAAGAAGATAACATTTTTTTTTCTTCTTCCATGCTTCCAGCCACTTGTTTACCTCTGCAGTTGTTTTGGTGAACTACACTCCTTTTTCCACTGGGTGTATTCATTACTCTGCACCCCACTCTGTTTTTTGAGTTGTGAGCCAATCTCCATTTATGCAGCTGTTAATTGCCCGTATAGTATTTCTCCCTACGTGGACCTGAATATCTCTTTTAACCATTTGTCAATATGTACTGCTGTAGCTCCAAATGGACAGCTACCATCCTGTAGGTGTTATCCTTCTGCCACACATGACTTTCCAAGTTCCTCAGCACAGAGTCACTTTGGAACATATGAACAGGAGGAGGCCATTCAGCCCCTTCAGCCTGCACTGTCATTCTATTCAATCATGGCTTTTCTTGTTCTGTATCACTTCATACTGTTCCCTACCAAAAAAAGCTATCAATCTAATCTTGAAATTTTCAATTGACTACAATTCCACTACCTCTTGTGTGAAGAAGTGCTTCCTGACATCACCCCTGAACAGCCTAGCTCTAATTTAAATGCTATGCCCACTTGTTCTAGACTCCCCCAACAGAGGAAATGCTTTCTCTCTGTCTACCCTATCACAACCTTGAATCATCTTAAACAATTAGATCACCGATTAGTGTTGGGAAGGGAATACAAATCTAGTCTGTGGAACCTGTCCTCAATTTAACCCTTTTAGCCCCGGTTTCGTTCTGGTAAACCTGTGCTGTACCGCCTTTAACTACAATCTCTTGGTGGCCTGCAAACTGTGGCTTTGTCCATTTTCTGAGCTACTTATACTTCCTCTACCTAATATTCTATTACCTCCTGTAATGTTGGACAATGCCTGGTATCTGTTCACTACCGATAGATGGGAGGTTTATGTCCTCAACTTAATGCTGCTTGTTCTCTTTGGATTTCCCGCTGATTAAGTAGCAGTGAGGTTTTTTTTAATGAGTGCTCGCTGTGAACTCAGCTTAGTAGCATAGGCATGAGTAGGGGTAGCAGTTTCTACAGCGATGGCGGTGAATTAGCAATCCTCCAGTCTGTTGCTTGTGCTGAAATCCACCCCCAACTCCCTACTGCAGCTTGGAAGCAGTGTGAGTGAGAGAGTGGTTCTGATGCGGTTGGACACTGCCAAGCTGTATGGGAGGAGCCTGTGCTGATGCAGCATACGGCTCCAGCAGTCTCATGCAGCACTGTATAGAGAGAGGGGACTAACACTGAAGGTGCTGACGCATTTTCTCTGCCTGAAGTAACTACAGAATTTTAGTATTGAAATCCTCTCCCAGATGCTTGCCTGCTTCACACGCACTCGCACCTTTTGATTGGGTCCTGGGCTGGCTGATGCCAAAAGGCAAACTTTAAAACAGCGCTGGAATAATTGTCTGATTTTTTTTAAAATTTGCGCTTGAAGCATTTTTCTTATTTTAAAAGCCATTAAACAAAACGACACGCAGTGTGCGGGTCACACCAGAAGCATGTCCTGCTAGTGGGGCGTTTGGGACTGCGGAAGGAGCTATTCGGCCCTGTGCGTGTCTCTTTTTCATCTTCTTTGAAGGCTTTGACCGTGTTCAGCAGGTTTGGACTATGTCGCGCCGTGCGAGGCTCTCCCTCCTGTTCCACTAGGGCAATGGGATCGTGGAGACCTGTCTGCTTCATTTCCAATTCTCCAAGTAATCCGGCTGTAAATGGAGGAGGAGATTGACACCCGCAAAATCAACAACAGTTTTTTACGTGACCATAACTATGCAACTGAAGGTATTTACAGTCATTTAGCTCGGCTTGTTTATTTGTCTGTGTGTAATATGACTCTCTTTCTCTCTTTAAAAAAAATATTAATTGGTATTTTAGACCATTTGAGTAACAGTGCACCGAAATGAGTCCTGTTGCGGAATCAAATGATGTTTCACCACATCCTTGCCTGGTACTTAAGGAATATAAGTAAGAGGGCATAGGACAAGTGTGACTGAGTTAATATCGCAGTGCTGCAGAAATAGGGGACCGGGAATCGGTGAATGATTATTTTTTTCTTTAAAAAAACCGCACGCCTCTGGTTGGGGTCTACAAGAAAATATAGCTTTTAAGGCAAGGGATGGTGGGGAGGGGTAGGTTACTGAAATTGGTGATCCGCAGTTACGGGTAGGATTTCAAAGCACATATTGCTGATCTTGACATCCTTTAAAAGAAAAAAAAAATAAACTCCTTCATTATCTGTAAGGCAAATTGCAGTTATTCCATTAGCACAGATACCGGGTTATGTAACTCGATGAACCCGACTGGCCACTGTCCAGGTGAGATGGCATTCAGTATTAATCTTCCCTTTGCAGTGTAAATGCTCCCTTGGCACAATCCATATTTCAATGCTAGCATTATTTCTTCCTCTCTGTAGGTTACAAGCAATATGCATTTGTTTAAAGTCTTGACTGGGAGATGCACCTTTGCTGATAAATTAGACTTCAAAATACATGTTTGCTGTTTCATGAAAGGTCTATAAATACCTCAGACAACCCCCTGGAGTCATAGGGGAATGATCTGGAGGAAATCCTTGAATGACATAGGAGAAAAGGTTTGGAGGCCAACCTTTTTCCTATTGTTTAATCTCATGAAACTTTATTTGCCGTATATCTTTAAAGGCAATATTGTAACTTTTGACCTTTACATGTTGACCGCCTGAGCCTGCAGCATGAAATTTTCTCTTTCTTGGCTCAGGTGTCTTTCATTTGAACTCCCGCCATTCAGTTCAGTGAATTTATTGCTGTATTTTAACTGTTGAACTGAGGGGTTTTGGTCTTTATTTTTTTAAATCCCACTAAATAGAAAGGAAATGTAATGTTTCTAGATTTCATCTGAGGCCCTTCTATCGAACTGATCTGAGTGGGTGAGGGGTGCCTCTAGAGAGCACTGCAGACTTGTTGCCAATGACGATGGTTGTGCTCATGTATTCAGACACCCCTGTAACAGAGCTGCACTTAGAATTCATTTTAATGGATTGAAACATTATTATGGAATTTTATTTCCCCTGGCTGACATAACTGGTTATTTGTAGATACTAAAACCCGAATGTGGACCTTTTGGTATAGCGTCTATATGTAGACAGAACTGATTCACAATCGAAACAGATTCTGCCAGGCTCAAGTGGTGCAGTTAGGGATGACCTTACATTTCAAGCAATACATTAAGGATCAGTCATTGAAGGTGCTATGAGTACGTTTGCATCATAGGGCATCTGTATGTGTGAAAAATGGAGCCAGGTACCTCTTCATGTCCGTGTCACTGCATCATACAGTATTAAAAACAAACATGATTCCCTCTAAACCTGCACCCTCAACCTTGCATCTTGTCAACTCATAATTCAAAACGCAAAAATCTGAAGAGCAAAAATCAGTGTATAGTAGTCTTCTGAAAATATGAAATCATTTTTTGATGTACACTAATATTTGCTGCAGGCCCATGACATACTGAGAAAGAACCTGGGCATAACTGGGAAGGAATGCTTGTCTTACTGAGATACTTAAAGGGGGATTTACAGCATCTTCACTCCACAGCCCAGGCTATCTGTGTGCATTCTCGGAAAGGATTACGAATCCATGGCTAGGCCAATCAAGCTTGTTCCCTTTTTCTTTGGCTACTTCAAAGTAATTAGGAATAACTTGTGCAGAAATGGGGTGGATACAACTGTAGGCCTCTGTGGCTGACAGGTTTAATCCCCTGGGGGAAAAAAAACTGACGGTCCAGTTGTCCTGCTGCATAATTGATCATTTCTGACTATGATGCATGACTGTGCTCAGGAGGGAAAATTGGCAGTTTTATAAGGATTTGAACACTTGTGTTTAACTTTCTTATTTCATGAGATGTGGGTGTCGTTGGCAAGGCCAGCATTTGTTGCCCATCCCTAATTGCCCTTGAAAAGGTGGTGATCAGCTACCTTCTTGAACTGCTGCAGTTCATCTGGAGCGGGTACGACCACAGTGCTGGTAGGGAGGGAGTTCCAGAATTTTGATCCAGTTACAGTGAAGGAACTGAAAAAAGGAATAGAAAATTATGTTGAGATGGTTAAAGGGGTGGGAGGAGGCTTGTGCAAAGTATAAATGGCAGCATAGACAGTTGGGCCGAATGTCCTGTTTCTGTGCTGTAGACTCTACATAATTCTATATAAATGCCCTAGTAGCTTTTGGGGCTTAACCATCCAACTACAATCTGTTTTTCTTCAATTACCTACTTGATGGAAAGCACAGGAGTGGCAATGGCTAAATAATGGAGACAATTCATCAAAGACCTCTGGGCTGAAACTACATTCTTCCCCATATGCATTACTTAAAAAGCAATGTTGTCATTTTTCTGGAATGGTTTCTCACAACCTTTGAATAAAATGGGTAGTTAAATGTGCAGCATTTATTAATTGTTGTGGCATTAGATAATTACGCAGAGAGTTGCTGACCCTCTAGGATTGTCCTGGAGTCGCCAGGAATTCAAGATTAATCTCCAGGACACTACTGTGAGCAATCCAGGTTGAAAATCATAGCGGCGTTAAAAAAAAGTTTTTGTTTTCTTTAAATATTTACGTTCATTAGTTCTAAAAATATTGGAGATGGGAAGAAGCTGTTTGACTGACGATCTAAAATCATGCAGACAGGTAATGAAGGGTCTGTTTACTTTCCAATTGGCATGGAAAGGTGGGACACCACAAGGATGGAGGTGATGGACAACCAGTGGACGGAGTGTGGGGACAAGATATTTGGAGATGGGGAGCTCATGTGATGAAACCTCCAGGAATATGTTCAATCTGAGTTGGCAACTAATTTTGCAGCAGCATTTTAATGCAAAGTTGAGCCTAGCTTGCTTCCTTGCTTATTTTCAGTAGAGGAAGAGTGGGGGTTTTTTTTTTTTAGCCTAAAGCTACTAATTTAATGTGTAAATTCTAATATTATACAACTATCTTTGTTTATTTATCACGTAGTTCAGCAGAAGGGGTAGAAAATACAAATAGCTTCCAACAATCCAGGTTCATTTCTTTATCTCTTTGTTTCTTCCTCCTCAAACAAAATTAGGAAAATAAAGAATGGTGGTGCTTATATAATTGGATGAAAAGTTTGTATCTTTGATTCTTCTACATTTTTAAAAATTAGATTGCTGAAGAAAAGTCTATTTCCCCCATCTCTCCACCCCCCCCCCACCACCCGCACGTCTGATGAGCTCTAAAAGTAGAAAGAAAATCCTAAAACTAGAGTCCTAAATAGCTTCAAATTTTCACAAACCCACACTTTTAGCCTACCCACTTGAAAAGATTGGAATGTATCAACTCAGCCAATAATTGAAAATACCTTAACTGACATAAGAGCCAGAACATCAGTAAGCATTGACTGACCTTACCAACTACACTATTTTTTAGAATGATACAGCACAGAAGGAAACCATTCAGCCCATCGTACCTGTGCTAGATCTTTGAAAGTGCTATCCATTTTGTCCCACTCCCTTGCCCTTTCTTCCAAATTTCTTCTCCTTCAAGTATTTATCCAATTTCCTTTTGAAGGTGTTAGGAGCGAGCTGGGAGGAGTGCATTGTTTTTCTAGTTCCACTTCTCCATAGGTTACAACACATATTTACATTTTTTTCCCAGTTACTGATATGGTCAATCATTGACTATTATTATCCCAGAATGAAATGCACCAACCAGGTTTCTTTAATTAACAACAAAATTATCAGTTTATTATAGAATAAGTCCTAACCAATAATGAAGCAAAGCATTAACACATAGATTGAAATATGAATGTTCCCTTTTTAACTTAGCCCCTCACACACGCACGCACACACACACACACACACACACACATCGGTTTATCGAAAAAAGAGATTTACTCTTTAGAGCTTTATTATATAAAAAAAAAGAAAAAAATACTTTTGCCAAATACTTACCAATTCTTGAAAGAAAAAGAGAAGATCTGGCAAGGTCTCAGATGTCCTTTGTTTTTGTTTGGTGTGCCATATAGGCACAGACATCCACCACAGGGATCTTCCTTTTCAGGTGAGGTTGAAGATCACTTTGGGCAGGCTTTCCAGGAGAAGTGCAGCAACAAGGGTTTCGGGCAGGCCTTGCAGGAGGAATACAGCATCAATTTCTCTATTTCTTACACCTGCTTCTAAGAGCTTTTCAAAGAGCTGGAAAAGGCTGAGTTGGGGTTTGTTCTTGGCTGGTCGATACTTTTACTGCTTTTCAGAGCACTGTCCATACCCCAACTGCCTGTCCAAAGCGCAACCAAAGACATCTCGAGTCAAGCTTCCTATAAATCTTAAACTGTCACCTTTCTGTAAACATCTTCCCCAAGTCTAAAAAACCCCTGCTGGCTATTTACCTGAAAACAGGTGCCTTCCAGTAACTGTTGTTTATAAGCCAAGTCCAAAAGACCTTCTGATGACCTCTTTTTAAAAAAAACACAACGTTCCAGCATCTAGGGAATTTTTTTTCAGTTTTATAACACAAATCCTCAATTTAACAAAAAAAGGAAACAGTCTTAACAAAAGTAATTATTGAATCTCCTTCCATCGCCCTTTCAGGCAGTGAATTCCAAATTCTAACAACTTGCTGTGTAAAGAAAAACATTCATCTCACCCCTCTTTCATTTGCCAAGCATTTTAAATCTGTGTCCTGTAGTTACTTGACCCGTCTCCTTATTTACTCTAGTATGTAACCTGAAGAGCAATTGTAATCTGATCTCACCTATTAAGTTTTATGGAGACACAGATTCAAGAGAACAATATAATCTGTATTTAATGGCATAACATCCTGTCTTTATAAAATAACATATCACTTGACCTATTAAGCACAACACCGAGGGAGAGATATGTTAGATATGTTAAAGTGAGGCCTTCATTCCAATTCTTTTGGAAGTTAGGTTTGGCATAGGACTGGCATAAGCTTTCCTGAGGGATGGATCTCTTTTAAGCTACTTCTTCGAGGATTGATGGAGATCATACTGAGACACTTAGTGCATCGACAGGATGTACAGAAATTATGGCTGCATTGCAGCTTTCAACAGCGTTTCATACCAAATCCCTTCAATATGAAAAAATGATGCCACTGTAATGTAGAAATATACTTAATATTTGTGGATTAATTGAGTCTAGGTTTACTTGACTAATAAGTGCACTGCTGGCCAGCCTCCTACATTCTATTCTCCATAAACCTGAAGTCATCCAAAACTTTGCTGCTTGTGTCCTAACTCCCACCTCATTACAGCCTTTGTTCAAATGTGTACCAACGAGCTAAATTACAGAGGTGAGGCGAGATGAGGGTGACTGTCTTTGACAACAAGGCAGCATTTCACCGAGTGTAGCATTAAGGACCCCTAGCAAAATTGAAGTCAGTGGGAAACGGGGAAAACTCTTCACTGCTGGGAGTCATACCTAGCATAAGGAAGATGCTTGTGCTAGTTGGATACCATTCAGCCTCAGGACATCACTGCTGGAGTTCCTCAGGGTAGTGTCCTAGGCCCAACCATCTTCAGCTGCTTCATCAATGACTTTCCCTCTGTCATAAGGTCCGGAGTGGGGATGTTTGCTGAAAATTGCACGGTGTTCAGTACCATTTGCAACTCCTCTGATATTAAATCAGTCCATGCCCGTGTGCATCAAGACTGGACAACGTTTAGGCTTGGTCTAATAAGTGACAAGTTACATATGTGCCACACAAGTGCCAAGCAATGACCATATTCAACAAGAAAGAATCTAATTATCTCTCTTTGACGTTCAGTGGCATTACCATCGTTGAATCCCCCACCATGAACATCCTGGGCGTTACCATTGACCAGAAACTATGGACCTGCCATATAAATACTGTGGCTACAGTGGCTTGGAATTCTACGAGTAGTTCACCTTCTGACTCCCTAAAACCTGTCCACTATCTAAAAGGCACTAATCAGGAATGTGCTACAATACTCCCCACTTGTTTGGATGAGTGCAGCTTCAACAATGCTCAAGAAGCTCAACACAACCCAGGATAAAGCAGCCCACTTGATTGGCATCCCATCCACCACCTTAAACATTCACTCTCTCCACCACCAGTGCACAGTGATAGCAGTGTGTACCATCTGCAAGTTGCATTGCAGCAACTCGCCAAGGTTCCTTCAGCAGCACCTTTCAAACCTGTGATCTATACCACCTAGAAGAACAAGGGCAGTAGACGCATGGGAACATGTACACATTCCCCTCCAAGTCACACACCATCCTGACTTGGAACTATAGCACCGTTCCTTCACTGTCACCTGGGTCAAAATCCTGGAACTCGTTCCCTAATAGCACTGTGGATGCACCTACACCACACAGACTGCAGTGGTTCAAGAAGGTGGATCAGCACCACCTTCTCAAGGGCAATTAGCAATGGGAAATAAATGCTGAACTTGCTAGCGACACTCACATCCCAAAAATGAATAAAAAAAGAAGTCCTGTTCAGCCATCACCCCTGTGCTCACTGATCTACATTGGTTGCCAGTTAAGCAACACCTTGATTTTTTTTTTTCTTTTTAAATTTTCATCTTGTTTTCAAATCCCTCCATGGCCTCGCCCCTCCCTATCTCTGTAACCTCCTCTAGTACCCTTTGAGATATCAGTGCTCCTTTAATTCTGACCATTTGAACACCCTCAATATTCATCACTCCATCTTTGGTGGCTGTACTTGCAGCTGCCAAGGTCCTAAGCTGTAGAATTCCCTCCCTAAACCCCTCTGCCTCTCTACCTCTCTTTCCTCCTTTAAGACACTCCTTAGAATCTACCTGTTTGAGCAATACTCCATTTGTGACTCGGTATCAAATTTCATTTTATAATGCCCTGTGAAGCACCTTGGGATGTTTCACTATGTTAAAGGTGCTATATGAATACAAGTTGTTGCTGCTGTTTCTGACTTAAGATTGCATTTTCAAGAGTGGATAGTAAGCAACAGATAAGAGTATCTTTAGACTGAAGGAAGAGACTGGAATCTAAGGGGAAGATTTTAAAAAGCAAAGCAAAAGTGAAAATCTGAACTGTGGGGGTGCAGACATTGCTTTGTCTACTTGTGTAATGCAGTTTGCATAGGATCTGTGCATAATGTTGTGATGTAAAGCAGTCCAAATGTACATATGAACACGAATAAAAAGTCAGACAGCAGTAGACCATCTGATCCATTCAGCCTGCCCCGCAACATCCAAAACTACGGGATCTCCTGAAAGGGCCAAACCGCAGATTAAAAAACCAGGCCAAATAAGGGGAAAAGATCTGGGAAATGACTTTCCAACCCGCTCAGGCAATCAAAACTCTTCCAGGAGATCACCTTGGACCTATTTAAGCTTTTAATTAAAAAATCTCAAAATTGAAGTTTTTTGGAATGAAAAACTGTTAAACTTTTCCGATTTTCCCTGTTTCCTGTTAAACATGCTTAGAGATTTCTCTGTCCACAAAAACCCTATTGATTAGTGAGTCAGTATTTAGAGGACATAGCTTTAAGGTCATCACAACAAGAACAGAGAGAGGAGAAGTAAGGAGAATTTTGTTTTAGACAGAGGGCTGTGAGGACGAAGAATGCGCTGCCAGAAACAGTGGTGGAAGCAGACTCCAAAATAGCTTTTAAAATGGAAGTGAATAAATATTTAAGGAAGAAAAAACTAAAAGGGAAGAGACCAAGACTAAGGGCTGAATTTTACCTGCCCCCTTGACATTGGGAGTCGTGGGAGGGGGGTGCAGAAAATGCCTCCAGGAGAGGCCCGCCATGGGCCTTGATGCTGGCCCCGCCCCATATTACCGCCGGCGGTGAGGCCTCGTGGCACCCCCCCACCCCGCCTCTCGGCGCTGGGGCCGAAATTTCAATATGTTAATAAATGGTAATCAATGAATTCATGACTTACCTGCTGCTGCTGGCTGTCCCGCACCAATATTGAGGTAAGTTGCCAGGACTCCCATGCCTTCGGATCTCTGTTCGAGGTGGAGTACTGGTTGGGTGGGGACAGCAGGTAAGTTTTCAGGGTGGTGTGGGAGAGCGGAGTTAAACGTTTTCGAATGGTCTAGGGGGTGATGGGAAGGGGTAAAGTTCATGGTGTATAAACGTTTTGGTCGGGGGGGGGGGGAGGTCAGGATCACAAGGTAAGTTTTTTGGAGCGGAAAGGGCAAATATAACTTGTTTGATCATTGGGCGGGTGGGAGAGGGGCTTGAATCGTCTATTAAATTTTTTGAATTAAATTTATAATTGCTATAATTTTAAAAATTCAAATTCATTGGAAGGGCTTGAAGCCCTTTAAAAATGGTGCCTGCGCAGTGGCGCTAGACACCATTACCGGGGACGGGATTGCCCACCCCTTCCACTTCGTGGAATGGTGGTCCGTCCCAGGCATGCAAATGAGCCGTCGTGTATAATATCGCAGCAGCTCCGCGGAGTAAAAGCCGTGCGTGCAGGCCGCCATCTCAGAAGCTAGCTGCTGAGATCGGCGGCGAGCTAGTAAAATTCAGCCCTAAGTGGATAGTTGTTTCAAAGAGCCAGTGCAGTTGTTATCATCTGAATGGTCTCCTCCTGTGCTATAAAATTTATGGGCACTGGGAGTGATATAATTGAAGGACTTTTTTCAAAGAAATGGAAGGATAAGTTAAAAAAGATAAGGAAAATAATGAGTGAATGCCTGACAGCTGTTTGAAGTACTTGTACTTCTTTAAACTCAGAATCTAGCCTGCACAACCATTGACAACAGCCCTGCTACATTCCCAAGACCATTTAAACAGGTTAAAGCAAAACTGCCAAACCTGGCACACCTGCGTCCAGAAGGCCTGCTGACTGCACTACATAACAAAATCATGTGCTACTTTGAATTTACTGTTTTTCTTATGCAAGGCTAACAGGACTAAGCAGTGCTTTCCACTGACTGGTATTTTAGAATTAATTTCTAGTAATTGCATTTTGATGGTGCTTCTGTGTCGAGGCCTTGAGCCAAGTTTAATGAGCAGCATTGTCCCCTCTGGGTCTCTTTTACAAATGCCTCTCTGTGTTGGTGTTGTGTTTTGGCTTTTTCATTTTTTTGGCAACAGCCGTATCTTTGCAGAATTGAAACGGTTGTGGACTTGAAGAACTTTGGTCTAGCAGATGGGTCAACATTTATTCCTGTGTTCAAAATTCTGAGCTGTTTTTTCCTCTTCAGCAGAATCTCCCAATGATCACCCTTTCACTTGAGTTAGATATACTTGTATTTTATTTTTATTTTATTTAGAGATACAGCAATGAAGCAGGCCCTTCGGCCCACCGAGTCTGTGCCGACCAACAACCACCCATTTGTACCAATCCTACATTAACCCCATATTCCCTACCACATCCCCACCATTCTCCTACCACCTACCTACACTAGGGGCAATTTACAATGGCCAATTTACCTATTAACCTGCAAGTCTTTGCCTGTGGGAGGAAACCGGAGCACCCGGCGGAAACCCACACGGTCACAGGTCGAACTTGCAAACTCGGCACTGGCAGTAGCCAGAACTGAACCCGGGTCGCTGGAGCTGTGAGGCTGCGATGCTAACCACTGCGCCACTGTGCCGCCACAGCTATGTAATTCATTGTAAGATAAAATCTGAAACATAATGCACAATATATATGGTTCAGTGAAATATCATGTATTCTCTTTTGGTTGGAGGGAAGAGGAGAATATTTTCTTTCAAAGAATTCAAAAGCATTTACAGCACATAAACAGGCCATTCAGCCCAACACATCCATGTCGGTATTTATGCTCCACATGAACCTCCTTCCACCTTACTTCATCTCAACCCATCAGCATACTCTTCTATTCTTTTCTCCCTCATGAAACCAGCAGGATCAGGTTATACCTTTTGGAAAAGGATGAACAGGCTGGTTTTCTTTTCTCTTGCATAGTATAAATGCATTTAAGGACAGGCTAGATAAGCATATGAAGGAGAAGGGAGTAGAGGGTTATACTATTACAGTTAGCTGAGCAAAATTAGAAATGTAGAAACATAGAAAAATAGGAGCAGGAGTAGGCCATTCGGCCCTTTGAGCCTGCACCACCATTCAATACGATCATGGCTGATCATCCACATTCAGTACCCTGTTCCCGCTTTCTCCTGTATCCCTTGATCCCTTTAGCCCTAAGAACTATACCTAACGCTTTGTTGAATATACTTAATCATTTGGACTCAACTGCTTTCTGTGGTAGAGAATTCCACAGGTTCACCACTCTCTGGTGAAGAAACCCCTCCTCATCTCAGTCCTAAATGGCTTACCCCTTATCCTTAGACTGCGACCCCTGGTCCTGGACTCCCCCACCATCGGGAACATCCTTCCTGCATGTAGTCTGTCCAGTCCTGTTAGAATTTTGTAGGTTTCTATGAGATCCCCTCTCATTCTTCTGAACTCTAGCGAATACAAGCCTAATCGACCCAATCTCTCTTCATACGTCAGTCCTGCCATCCCAGGAATCAGTCTGGTGAACCTTCGCTGCACTCGCTCCATAGCAAGAACATCCTTCCTCGGGTAAGGAGACCAAAACTGCACACACTACTCCAGATGTGGTCTTACATTCATCCACATTATACATCTGCCATGTATTTGCCCACCCACTCAACCTGCCCAAATCACACTGGAGCTTCTCTGCATCCTCCTCACAGCTCACACTCCCACCCAGCTTTGTGTCGTCTGCAAACTTGGATATATTACACTTAATTCCCTCATCTATATCATTAATATAGATTGTGAATAGCTGGGGTCCTAGCACTGATCCCTGCGGTACCCCACTAGTCACTGCCTGCCACCCAGAAAAAGACTCATTTATTCCAACTCTTTGTTTCTCGCCTGCCAACCAGTTCTCTATCCATGTCAGTACCTTACCCCCAATCCCATGTGCTTTAATTTTGCAAGCTAATCTCTTTTGTGGGACCTTATCGAAAGCCTTCTGAAAGTCCAAATACATCAAATCCACTGGCTCTCTCTTATCCATTCTACTAGTTACATCCTCAAAAAATTTTGTAGATTTGGAAACATGATTTCCCTTTCATAAATCCATGTTGACTTTGTCCAATCCTGTCATTGTTTTCCAAGTGCTCTGCTATTACATCTTTTATAATGGACTCTAGCATTTTCCCCACTACTGATGTCAGGCTAACCAGTCTATAATTCCCTGTTTTCTCTCTACCTCCTTTTTTAAATAGTGGGGTTACATTAGCTACCCTCCAATCCATTGTAACTGTTCCAGAGTCGATAGAATTTTGAAAAATGACCAGCAATGCATCTACTATTTCTAGGGCCACTATCTTAAGTACTCTGGGTGTAGATTATCAGGCCCGGGGGATTTATCGGCCTTCAATCCCATCAATTTCCCTAACGCCATTTCCCTCCTACTACTGATTTCATACAGTTCTTCCTTCTCACTAGACCCTATGTTCCTCAACATTTCTGGGAGTTAATTTGTGTCCTCCTTTGTGAAGACAGAACCAAAAGGGTATGTATTGCAAAGGCCAGTGGCAGGCTGGAAGATTGGGAAACTTTTTTAAAGATCAACAAAGCGTTACTAAAAAAGTAATAAAAAGAGCAAAGGTAAATTATGAAAGAAAACTAGCGCAGAATATAAAAACAGATAGCAAAAGCTTCTGTAAGTATATAAGAGATAAGAGAGTTGCTAAAGTGAATGTTGGTTCCTTGGAGGATGAGACTGGGGAGTTAATAGAGGGGAACACAGATATGGCGGAGACACTAAATCAGTATTTTGCCTCAGTTTTCATGGTGGAGGACACTAGTACCATCCCAATAGTAAGAGTTAATGCAGAGGTGATAAAAAGAGAGGCACTTAGAAAAATTATCAGTAGGAAAAAAGTACTGAGCAAACTATTGGGATTGAAGGCAGACAAGTCCCCTGGGCCTGATGGCCTACATCCTCGGGTCTTAAAGGAAGTGGCAGCGGAGATAGTGGATCCATTGGTTATAATATTCCAAAATTCCCTGGATGCGGGAAAGGCTCCAGTGGATTGGAAAAAAGCTAATATTTCTTATTCAAAAAGGGAGGGAGGCAGAAAGTAGGAAAATATAGACAAGTTAGTTTAACATGTCATTGGGAAATTGTTAGAATCCATTATTAAGGAAGTAATAATAGGACATTTAGAAAGTCAAAACGCAATCCATCAGAGTCAACATGGTTTTATGAAGGGTAAATTGTGTTTGACTAATTTGCTAGAGTTCTTCGAAGCTGTGACAAGCAAAGTGGATCGTGGGGATCCTGTAGACGTAGTATATCTGGACTTCCAGAAGGCATTTGATAAGGTGTCGCACAAAAGGTTAATACACAAGGTAAAATCACATTAGGTTAGGGGCTATTTATTAGCTTGGATAGAGGATTGGCTAACCAAAAGAAAACAGAGAGTTGGGATAAATGGGTCTTTTTCTGGTTGGCAAGATGTAACTAGTGGGGTGCCACAGGGTTCGGTCCTTGGACCCCAACTATTTACAATCTGTACTAATGACATGGTTGCAGGGATAGAAGGTACTATAGCCAAATTTGCAGATGACCCTAAAATAGGTGGGATAGTAAGTTGGAATAAAGAAATAAGAAATTTACAAATGGATATGGATAGGCTAGGTGAATGGGCCAAAATTTGGCAAATGGAGTTGAACGTGGATAAGTGTGAGGTTATCCATTTTGGTCGGAAGAATAGAAAGGCAAATTATTATCTAAATGGAGAGAAACTTCAGAGTGCTTCAGTGCAGAGTGATTTGGGTGTCCTCGTGCATGAATCGCAGAAAACTAGTATGCAGGTACAACAGGTAATAAGGAAGGCAAATGGAATTTTGGCATTTAGTGCTAAAGGAATAGAATGTAAAAGTAGGGAAGTGTTGCTGCAACTGTACGAGGCATCAGAGAGACCGCACCTGGAGTATTGCGTACAGTTTCGGTCCCCTTACTTGAGGAGGGATGTAGTTGCATTGGAGGTAGTTCAGAGGAGGTTCACTAGATTGATTCCAGGAATGAGGGGTTTGTCTTATGAAGAGAGATTGAGCAGTTTCAGCCTATACTCTCTAGAGTTTAGAAGAATGAGAAGAGATCTAATTGAGGTATATAAGATAATTAAGGGGATTGGCAAAGTAGACGTAGAGAGGATGTTTCCTCTTGTGGGGAATCTAGAATGAGAGGTCATAGTTTTAGGATAAGGGGTAGCAGATTTAAAACAGAGATGAGGAGAAATTACTTCTCTCAAAGGGTTGTGAGTCTGTGGAATTCACTACCCAAGAGTGCGGTAGATGCTGCAACATTGAGTAAATTTAAGGAGGAGATAGACAGATTTTTAATTAGTAAAGGGTTGAAGTGTTATGGAGAACGGGCAGGAAAGTGGAGTTGAGGCCGAGATGAGATCAACCATGATCGTATTGAATGGCGGAGCAGGCTCGAGGGGCTGGATTGCCTACTCCTGCTCCTAGTTCAGATGTTCTTTTAATTGGTCTGCCATTTCTTTGTTCCCCATTATAAATTCCCCGTTTCTGACTGTAAGGGACCCACATTTGTCTTCACTGATCTTTTTCTCTTCACATATCTGTAGAAGCTTTTACAGTCAGTTTTTAATGTTCTCTGCAAGCTTACTCTCATATTCTATTTTCCCCTTAATCAATCCCTTTGACCTCCTTTGCTGAATTCTAAACTGCGCACAATCCTCAGGTTTTCTGCTTGTTCTGGCCATTTTATATTTCTCCTCCTGGGATCTAATAGTATCCCTAACATCTTTTGTAAGCCACAGTTGAGCCACCCTTCCTGTTTTATTTTAGCGCCGGACAGGAATGAACAATCGTTGTAATTCATCCATATGCTCTTTAAATGCTAGCCATTAGGAGGAGGCTTGAATGGTGTAGAGCTGCATGGTCTCTTTATATGCTTTATATTTTATGTACATCTATGTAATCTAGCTTCCCCTTAAGCCTCCATGCTATTCACCTCAACTACTCCTTGTGGTTCCACACTCTAACCACTGTCTGGGAAAATAAGTTTTACTGAATTTCTGATTGGATTTATTAGTGATTGTTTTATATTTATGACCTTAAGTTTTGCATTGTTCCACAGGTTGAAATATCTTCTTTGTCTAACTTGTCAAACCCTTTTGTAAACCCGATTAGGGGACCCCTCAGCCTTTTCTAGAGAAAAGAGCCCATTAGAATGGAGCTAAGTGCAGTACAGTGGTTATGTTACTGGACTAATAATCTAGAGAAACTGAATTCAAATCTCAGCATGACCATTTGAGAATTTTAGTTCAGTTTTTTAAAAAATAAAGCTTTTTAAAAAAAAAAAAAAAAATCTGAATTGTTGTGAACACCCAATTGACTCACTAATGCTCTTCAGGGAAAGAAACCAGCTGTCTTAACCCAGTCTAGCCTATATGTGTCTTCAGTGTCACATCATTGTGGTTGACTCTTAACTGCCATCTGAAGTGGTCTGGTTGTGTAAAGTTGGACTGAAACAGTTCAAGTAGGCAGCCCAAGGAAACTAGGGAGGGCAGTAAATGCTGGCCTTGCTACTGATGCCCATGAGAATTAAGAAAAACATAACTTCAGCTTCAACAGAAATGTTCATAATTGGTTGGAAGGTAAGAAACAGAGATTGGGATAAAGGGAATGTTCTGTGATTGGCAGGAGATGACGGATGTTGTTTCCATGGATCTATACTGGGCCTCTGCTTTTCACCATATATATTAATGACTTAGATGAATGAATAGAGAGTTGCATATCCATGTTTACGGATGCTACTAAGTTAGGGCACACTAAGTTGTATAGAAGGGAGCAGAAAACAGCATGGAGAAAAGGCACATAGATAAAGTGAATGGACAAAAATATGGCAGGTAGAGTTCAAAGTGGAAAAGTGTACAATTATCCACTTTAGAACAAAGAAAGACAAATATGTTTTTAATGGTGAGAGAATAGGAACTATGGAAGGGCAAAGGGATTTAGGTGTCCATGTACACAAATGGCTGAAAGCTAGTGCACAGGTACAAGAAATAATCAAAAAGTCTACTGGAATGTTGGCCTTTATCTTAAGAGGGTTGGAATTCAAAATTGAGGAAGTTCTGCTTCAGTTGTATAGCGTCTTAGTCAGACCACATCTGAACCGTGTTCAGTTTTGGGGCATTGAATCTCAGGAAAGATATATTGGCCTTGGAAGGGGTGTAACTCAGATTCACCAGAATGGCACTAGGGCTTTAAAGGGTTAATTTCTGAGAACAGGTTTTATAACCTTCCCTTAGGTTGTTTAGACTGAGGGGTGATCTAATTGAGGTATTTAAAATGATGGAGATTCAATAGGGATTGATACAGAGAAACAGTTTCCTCTGTGAGGGAGATTGTGCCCATCTTAAAATTAGGGCGAGGTCAATCAGTGCTGAAATTAGGTGGTACTACTTTACACAAAAGGAAGTGGAAATCTGGAACACTCCCACCAAAAGGCTGAGGGTGCTAGGGATCAATTGAAAATTTCAAGACTGAGATCAATAGATTTTATTCTTGGATAAAGAGGCTATTGCACAAAATTAGGATTCAAGGTATTGGGGGTAATATATTAGCATGGTTTGAGGATTGGTTAACAGATAGAAAACAGAGGGTTGGAATAAACGGAATATGTTTGGGTTGGTAGGCTGTAACTTGCAGGGTACCACAAGGCTTAGTGCTTGGGCCTCAGCTATTTATAATCTATTATTAATGACTTAAATGAGGGGACTGAGTGTCATATACCCAAGTTTGCTGACAATACAAAGTTAGGTAAGAAGGTAAGCAGTGAGGAAGATGCAAAGAGGCTGCAAAGGGAAAAAGACAAGTTAAGTGAGTGGACAGGAACATAACAGATGGAATACAATGTGGGGAAGTGTGAAGTTATCCACTTTGGAAGGAAACAGAAAAGCAGAACCTTTTTTATGTGGGAAATTTTTGGTATTCAGAAAGACCTGGGTTTACACAAATCACAAAGTTAGCATGTAGGTACAGCAACCAATTAGAAAAGCAAATGAATTAGAGTGTGATTAAAGACGTCTTACTGGAATTGTGTAGGGTTTTGGTAAGACCACATCTGCAGTACTGTGTATAGTTTGATTTCCTTGTTTAAGGAAGGGTATACTTGCCTCAGAGGGAGTGCACTGAAGGTTCTCGAGACTGGTTCCTGAGATGAGAGAATTGTCCTAGGAGAAGAGATTGCATAGACTAGGCCTATATTCCCTAGCATTTAGAAGAAAAGGTGATCTCATTGAAACACATAAAATTCTTAAGGGGCTTGATAGAGTAGATGCTGGGAAGATGTTTTCCCTGGCTGGAGAGTCTAGAATTAGGATTTATTTCGAGATACAGCACTGAAACAGGCCCTTCAGCCCACCGAGTCTGTTCCGACCAACAACCACCCATTTATACTAATCCTACATTAACACCATATCCTCTACCACATCCACACCTTTCTCCGACCACCTACCTACATTAGGGGCAATTTACAATGGCCAATTTACCTATCAACCTGCAAGTCTTTGGCTGTGGGAGAAAACCGGAGCACCCGGCGGAAACCCACGCAGTCACAGGGAGAACTTGCAAACTCCGCACAGGCAGTACCCAGAACTGAAACCGGGTCGCTGGAGCTGTGAGGCTGCGGTGCTAACCACTACGCCACTTTAAAATTCTCCAACCTAGGGAGCTTTTTTTAAAAATTCATTCATGGGATGAGGGCATCACTGGCTATGCCAGCATTTATTGCCCATCCCTAATTGCCCTTGAGAAGGTGGTGGTAAACTGCCGCCTTGAACCGCTGCAGTCTATGTGAGGTAGGTATACCCACAGTGTTGTTACGAAGGGAGTTCCAGGATTTTGACCCAGTGACAGTGAAGGAATGGCGATATAGTTCCAAGTCAGGATGGTGTGTGACTTGGAGGGGAACTTGCAGGTGGTGATGTTCCCATGCATCTGCTGCTCTTGTCCTTCGAGGTGGTAGTGGTCACGGGTTTGGAAGGTGCTGTCGAAGGAGCCTTGGTGCGTTGCTGCAGTGCATCTTGTAGATGGTACACGCTGCTGCCACTGTGCGTCGGTGGAGGAAGTGAATGTTTGTGGATGGTGTGCCAGTCAAGCGGGCTGCTTTGTTCTGGATGGTGTCGAGCTTCTTGAGTGTTGTTGGAGCTGCACCCATCTAGGCAAGTGGAGAGTATTCCATCACACTCCTGACTTGTGCCTTGTAGATGGTAGACAGGCTTTGGGAGTCAGGAGGTGAGTTACTCGCCGCAGGATTCCTAGCCTCTGACCTGCTCTTGTAGCCATGGTATTTATATGACTACTCCAGTTCAGTTTCTGGTCAATGATAGCCCCTAGGATGTTGATAGTGGGGGATTCAGCGATGGTAATGCCATTGAATGTCAAGGGGAGATGGTTAGATTCTCTCTTGTTGGAGATGGTCATTGCCTGGCACTTGTGTGGTGCAAATGTACTTGCCACTTATCAGCGCAAGCCTGGATATTGTCCCGGTCTTGTTGCATTTCTACACGGACTGCTTCAGTCTTTGAGGAGTTGCAAATGGTGCTGAACATTGTGCAATCATCAGCGAACATCCCCACTGCTCACCTTATGATTGAAGGAAGGTCATTGATGAAGCAGCTGAAGATGGTTGGGCCTAGGACACTACTCTGAGGAACTCCTGCAGTGATCTCCTGGAGCTCAGATGATTGATCTCCAACAAGCACAACCATCTTCCTTTGCGCTAGGTATGACTCCAGCCAGCGGAGGGTTTCCCCCCTGATTCCCATTGACTCCAGTCTTGCTA
The DNA here is from genome assembly GCF_036365525.1 of Heterodontus francisci. Classification (NCBI taxonomy): domain Eukaryota; kingdom Metazoa; phylum Chordata; class Chondrichthyes; order Heterodontiformes; family Heterodontidae; genus Heterodontus; species Heterodontus francisci. Next base: position 21,916,457 of record NC_090382.1, read on the forward strand.
GGGCTCCTTGATGCCACACTCGGTCAATTGCTGCCTTGATGTCAAGGGCAGTCACTCTCACCTCACCTCTTGAGTTCAGTTCTCTTGTCCATGTTTGAACCAAGGCTGTAATGAGGTCAGGAGCTGAGTGGCCCTGGCGGAACCCAGACTGAGCATCACTGAGCAGGTTATTGCTAAGCAAGTGCTGCTTGATGGCACTGTTTATGACACCTTCCATCACTTTACTGATGATTGAGAGTAGGCTGATGGGGCAGAATTGGCCGGGTTGGATTTGTCCTGCTTTTTGTGTACAGGACATACCTGGGCAATTTTCCACATTGCAGGGTAGATGCCAGTGTTGTAGCTATACTGGAACAGCTTGGCTAGGGGCGCAGCAAGTTCTGGAGCACAGCTCTTCAGTACTATTGCTGGAATATTGTCAGGACCCATAGCCTTTGCAGTATCCAGTACCGTCAGTCGTTTCTTGATATCACGCGGAGTGAATCGAATTGGCTGAAGTCCGGCATCTGTAATGCTGGGGACTTCAGGAGGAGGCCGAGATGGATCATCAACTCGGCACTTCTGGCTGAAGATTGTTGCAAATGCTTCTGCCTTATCTTTCGCACTGATGTGCTGGGCTCCCCCATCATTGAGGATAGGAATATTTGTGGAGCCAGCTCCTCCAGTTAGTTGTTTAATTGTCCACCACCATTCACGACTGGATGTGGCAGGACTGCAGAGCTTAGATCTGATTCGTTGGTTATGGGATCGCTTAGCTCTGTCTATTGCTTGCTGCTTCTGCAGTTTGGCATGCAAGTAGTTCTGGGTTGTAGCTTCACCAGGTTGACACCTCATTTTGAGGTATGCCTGGTGCTGCTCCTGGCATGTCCTCCTGCACTCTTCATTGAACCAGGGTTGGTCTCCTGGCTTGATGGTAATGGTAGAGTGGGCTGTGAGGTTACAGATTGTGGATGAGTACAATTCTGCTGCTGCTGATGGCCCACAGCGCCTCATGGATGCCCAGTTTTGCATTGCTAGATCTGTTCGAAATCTATCCCATTCAGCACGGCGATAGTGCCACACAAAACGATGGACGGTATCCTCAATGTGAAGGCAGGACTTCGTCTGCACAAGGACTGTGCGGTGGTCGCTCCTACCAATACAGTCATGGACAGAAGCATCTGCGGCAGGCAGATTGGTGAGGACAAGGTCAAGTATGTTTTTCCCTCATGATGGTTCCCCCACCACCTGCCGCAGCTGTGGATGCTTGGTCGATGAGTATGTTCAAGACAACGGTCAATAGATTTCTGGGTACTAAGGAAATTAAGGGATATGGGGAGTGTGTGGGAAAGTGGTGTTGAGACAGAAGATCAGCCATGATCAGATTGAATGGCAGAGCAGGCTCGAAGGGCCGAGAAACCTACTCCAGCTCCTATTTCTTATATTCTAATGCAGAAAATACAGGTAAATGGAGTTGAGCTGCAATTCAGCGATGATCTAATTGAATGGGGAACAGGCTTGAGGGACTGAATGGCCTAGTGTTGTTCCTATATGACACAAGTAAGCTTTATGCAGTATGGGATTTAATCTGTAAACATCAACTCCCTATTCTAGCGAAATCAAGGAAGGTCCATTGAGGTCAAATCCAGTTTAAGATTAACCTCCATGGAAATTTTAAAAAATCATCTTCAAGCAGCCTACTTATTTTTTATTTTATTTATTTTGAGATACAGCACTGAAACAGGCCCTTCAGCCCACCGAGTCTGTGCCGACCAACAACCACCCATTTATGCTAATCCTGCATTGATCCCATATTCCCTATCACATCCCCACCTTCCCTCAATTGTCCTACCACCTACCTACACTAGGGGCAATTTACAATGGCCAATTTACCTATTAACCTGCAAGTCTTTGGCTGTGGGAGGAAACCGGAGCATCTGGTGGAAACCCACTTGGTCACAGGGAGAACTTGCAAACTCCGCACAGGCAGGACCCAGAACTGAAACCGGGTGGCTGGAGCTGTGAGGCTGCGATGCTAACTGCTGCGCCACTGTGCTTCCCTTATAATTTCTATGGTCAGCTCCCTGATGATGTGGTATTACCTGAATGGCACTAAATTCGGCAGGCCTTCCATACAAGTGCCTGCGCGGGGATATTGGCGTCAGTTTCCCCCGACATCGAGACCCTTGCCACCAGCACAAAATTCCCCCCAGTGGGTCTACCAAGGCAATCTTCTTTGTGGATTTTGGGAAGGAGGTAAAAGCAGGCTGTGGGGATTTGGGGAACTGTGAGGTTGGAGGCATTGGAGGGAATATATCCAGAGGAGATGAGGTCAGTGACAGTCCTGGATACAGGACTTGATGTTTGGTAGTGGGGTCATGGTCCAGAGGGAAGTAGGAGGAAATGTCAGAGAGTTGGGGTTTGGCCTCTGCTAGGTGGAGATCGGTACGCCTGACAATAATGGCACCACCTTTGTCAGCAGGTTTAATGACAATGTTAAGGTTGTACCTGAGAGAACAGAGTGCTGCAGGTTCAGAGATATATAGGTTAGAGCAAGTGAGCGGAGCAGAGAAATTGAGATGGCCGGTGTCACGCCGTCAGTTCTCAATGAAAAGATCAAGGAAGGGTAAGAGGCCAGAGTTTGCAGGGGGGAGGGCGGGGTGTGCATGAAGGTCCAGGTGGAGGGAGAATATTGGAGATGAGAGAAAGGGTCCACTGAACGCAAAATTTCATTGACTTTGTTTCCAATTTCCACCCTTCTCTCACCCTCATATGGTCCATCTCTAACTCTTCCCTTCCTCAACTTCTCAGCCTATCCCCAGAAATGGAGACAATCAACCAATATTCAGTATAAGCCTGTTGCCCCAACAGCTACCTGGACTACACTTCCTCAAACCCCACTTCCTGCAAGGACCTAATTCAATTTTCCCAGTTTCCCTGTCTCCGTCGCATCTGTTCAGACGATACAACCTTCCATACTCATGCTTCCAATATGGCTTCCTTTTTCCTCAACCAAGGCTTCCCCCCACCCCCCCCCACCATGATTGACAGGGTCCTCAACTGTGTCTGATCTATTACATGCACATCTACTCTCACCCCTTCACCTCCCTCCCAGCACCAATGATAGGGTTCCCCTTGTCCTCCCCTTGACCCCACCAGCCTCCTTATTCAAAGGATCATCCTCTGCCATTTCCGCCACTTCCAGTGTGATGCCACCATCAAACACATCTTCCCCTCCCCTCTCCATTTCAGCATTCCAAAGGGAGCCTACCCTTGGCGGCATCCTGGTCCACTCATCCGTTACCCCCAGTTACCTCCCCTCTTTCCTTTTGGCACCTTTCTATGCAAATGCAGGAGATGCAACCCCTGCCCTTTTACCTCCTCCCTTCCCACCGTCGAGGACCCCAAACAGATTTCCATGTGAAACAGTGATTTACTTGTACTTCTTTCGATTTAGTATATTGTATTCGCTGCTCACAATGTGTTCTCCTCTACATTGGGGTGACTAAACACAGACCGGATGCCCACTTTGCGGAATAGCTCTGTTAATCTGCGAGTGCAACCCCGAGCTTCCTGTCACTTGTCCTTTCAATTCTTCACCTTGTTCCCACTCTGCCATTTGTGTCCTTGGCCCGCTACAGTGTTCCAATGAAGCTCAATGCAAGAGTGTTGAAAAACAGCACCTCATCTTTCAACTGGGCACTTACACCCTTCCGGACTCAACATTGACTCATCATAACTGCTGCCACCATTTCGTTTTCCCTTTCCTGTGTTTTATTTTGCTGGTTTGTTCCTGCCACCCCCCCTAACCTTGTTTCCTTCTTAATCCTATTATTCTGTGCTTGGATGGCAGCTATACTGCCAACTACACCTCATCCAGACACATCTTTTGTTTCTTTACTTGACTTTGTACCATGAAACCTTTTGTCATTTGATGTCTCCTGCTCTCAGCCGGATCACAGACCTTACCTTTTGTTCTTCTTCACCCTCCTCCCCCCTTTCACTTGCTCAAAACCTATTACATTTCCAACCTTCGCCAGTTCTGATGAAAGGTCATCGACCTAAAACATTATTTCTGTTTCTCTGCACGGATGCTGTCTGACCTGCTGAGTATTTCCAGCATTTTCTATTTTTGCTTCTTAAAGTTAAACTTTGCAGACCTTTGGGGACAATCCATGTGAGTGGGATTAATTGTTAGCTCTTTCAAAGAGCCTGCCTGATCAAGATGGGCCAAATGGCTGCCTTCTCTGCTGTATAAACCTATGATTCTATGAAGTGCATAATAAAGGGATTTATCACATTAAGCCAGATGACACTTTCTTATGACAGGAATGCTATACTGTGTAATTTACAATGTATTATTCTGCACCTTCGGTGAAGTTGTTTAAGGTGATTATTCACTTTCAGGTCATCGAGCTTAATTTTTGTAAATCTTGTGATCAGTTAGAGCTTACTTGTTTTTGGCAAGGAAAGTTTTTAGATTGGCAGGTGCTTGTAAATGTCTGCTTCCAAGGTCAGAAGAAATGATCCTGAAAGCCCTTTCTCTTTTCCCTTTACTTTTCAAATGTTGAAGTGTGATAACAAGTGCTCACTGGATGCACAACTTCTTCACATTAGGATCATTAAAAGTTAAAATTTTGTGAAGGATCTCGCCATTTGCCTCATAACGTCATGGAAAAGCAGCTTCCCTGGCAAAAGCTGGAAAAGAAAATTGAAATTGTCCTCAAGCAGGTTTCCATATGGCAGCGATTAAAATGCAGCTTCATTGAGTAGACCTGTCTCATGGCATTGGTCTTTAACTGCTTGAGGTTTTCACCAGCTCTAAGACAGGGCAAGATCGTGTCGTTGGCACCAGCCCACCAGACCTCATTGTCACAAGGCGAACCTCCTTAAACAGTGTTCAAATCACACGCAGCTTCCACAGCATGGACTGCGACACCGACCACTCCCTGGTGTGCAGCAAGGTTAGACTCAGACCAAAGAAGTTGCATCATTCCAAGCAGAAGGGCCACCCGCGCATCAACACGAGCAGAATTTCTCATCCACAGCTGTTACAAAAATTTCTAAACTCACTTGTAACTGCCCTTCAAAACACTCCCACAGGTGATGCTGAGACCAAGTGGGCCCACATCAGAGACGCCATCTATGAGTCAGCTTTGACCACCTACAGCAAACGTGCAAAGAGAAATGCAGACTGGTTTCAATCTCATACTGAAGAGCTGGAACCTGTCATAGCCGCTAAGCGCATTGCACTGTTGAACTACAAGAAAGCCCCCAGCGAGTTAACATCCGTGACACTTAAAGCAGCCAGAAGCACTGCACAGACAGGCGCTGCACAGATGACTACTGGCAACACCTATGCAGTCATATTCAGCTGGCCTCAGACACCGGAAACATCAGAGGAATGTATGATGGCATTAAGAGAGCTTTTGGGCCAACCATCAAGAAGATCGCCCCCCTCAAATCTAAATCAGGGGACATAATCACTGACCAACGCAAGCAAATGGACCGCGAGGTTGAGCACTACCTAGAACTGTACTCCAGGGAGAATGGTGTCACTGAGACTGCCCTCAATGCAGCCCAGCCTCTACCAGTCATGGATGAGCTGGACGTACAGTCAACAAAATCGGAACTCAGTGATGCCATTGATTCTCTAGCCAGCGGAAAAGCCCCTGGGAAGGACAGCATTACCCCTGAAATAATCAAGAGTGCCAAGCCTGCTATACTCTCAGCACTACATGAACTGCTTTGCCTGTGCTGGGACGAGGGAGCAGTACCTCAGGACATGCGCGATGCCAATATCATCACCCTCTATCAAAACAAAGGTGACCGCGGTGACTGCAACAACTACCGTGGAATTTCCCTGCTCAGCATAGTGGGGAAAGTCTTTGCTCGAGTCGCTTTAAACAGGCTCCAGAAGATGGCCGAGCGCGTCTACCCTGAGGCACACTGTGGCTTTCGAGCAGAGAGGTCGACCATTGACATGCTGTTCTCCCTTCGTCAGATACAGGAGAAATGCCACGAACAACAGATGCCCCTCTACATTGCTTTAATTGATCTCACCAAAGCCTTTGACCTCGTCAGCAGACGTGGTCTCTTCAGACTACTAGAAAAGATCGGATGTCCACCAAAGCTACTGAGTATCATTACCTCATTCCATGACCATATGAAAGGCACAATTCAACATAGCGGCACCTCATCAGACCCCTTTCCTATCCTGAGTGGCGTGAAACAGGGCTGTGTTCTCGCACCCGCACTTTTTGGGATTTTATTTCTCCCTGCTGCTCTCGCATACGTTCAAGTCTTCAGAAGAAGGAATTTTCCTCCACACAAGATCAGGGGGCAGGTTGTTCAACCTTGCCCATCTGAGAGCGAAGTCCAAAGTACGGAAAGTCCTCATCAGGGAACTCCTCTTCGCTGACGATGCTGCTTTAACATCTCACACTGAAGAGTGCCTGCAAAGTCTCATCGACAGGTTTGCGGCTGCCTGCAATGAATTTGGCCTAACCATCAGTCTCAAGAAAATGAACATCTTGAGACAGGACGTCAGAAATGCTCCATCCATCAATATTGGCGACCATGCTCTGGAAGTGGTTCAAGAGTTCACCTCCCTAGGCTCAACTATCACCAGTAACCTGTCCCTAGATGCAGAAATCAACAAACACATGGGAAAGGCTTCCACTGCTATGTCCAGACTGGCCAAGAGAGTGTGGGAAAATGGCGCACTGACACGGAACACAAAAGTCCGAGTGTATCAAGCCTGTGTCCTCAGTACCTTGCTCTACGGCAGCGAGGCCTGGACAACGTATGTCAGCCAAGAGCAACGTCTCAATTCATTCCATCTTCGCTGCCTCCGGACAATACGAGGCATCAGGTGGCAGGACCGTATCTCCAACACAGAAGTCCTCGAGACGGCCAACACCCCCAGCTTATACACACTACTGAGTCAGCGGCGCTTGAGATGGCTTGGCCATGTGAGCCGCGTGGAAGATGGCAGGATCCCCAAGGACACATTGTACAGCGAGCTCGTCACTGGTATCAGACCCACCGGCCGTCCATGTCTCTGCTTTAAGGACGTCTGCAAACGCGACATGAAGTCCTGTGACATTGATCACAAGTCGTGGGAGTCAGTTGCCAGCGTTCGCCAGAGCTGGCGGGCAGCCATAAAGGCGGGGCTAAAGTGTGGCGCATCGAAAAGATTTAGCAGTTGGCAGGAAAAAAGACAGAAGCGCAAGGGGGGAGCCAACTGTGTAACAGCCGTGACAAACAAATTTCTCTGCAGCACCTGTGAAAGAGCCTGTCACTCTAGAATTGGCCTTTATAGCCACTCCAGGCGCTGCTCCACACACCACTAACCACCTCCAGGTGCTTACCCATTGTCTCTGGAGATAAGGAGGCCAAAGAAGAAGACCGGGTCAATTCTAAGCAGCAAATCTTGCCTTAGCTGTTTGGATTTAAGGTTTCCCTCAAGTGGCAGGTCATTGGGCCCTAGATTTTGGGGCTTGAATCTTGCAACCAGCACTGTATTCTCTTTTTGTTTCCTTTAGTATGGTTTATTGTGCTGGTCAAAGTGAAATGTTTTGTTTCAAACCTTTGCATTGACTGGGAATGGCGATCAGAAATTTGGGTGAGCGGGTCAATGTGTGCCCACAGGGTTTTACACGTGTTCACTTGTATTGGGAAACCCCAGAGTGTGCAGTCACTTCTGCCTGTGCATTCCTGAATATGGCTCCCCATGTGCAAAGTTCTGCCTGTTAGAATTGAGTGGAGCACTCTTGAGGACTGTTATTACTGTTGGGATTATGATAAGCATTCAGTTACTTTAGTTGTAAATTTTTTTTTCTCGCTGGTTAAGTCCAACAGAAATGGACCACTTGTCTGCTGCCCACAGCTGGTGACATGCTAGCTTTTCGTTTAGGATTTGGGCCACTTTTGGTACAGAAACCCAAAACTTCAATTCTGAAGATATTTGCAGGGGAACATTATTCCCCAACAAGAAAGCTTTCTTCCGGTGAATACCACCGCATCGGAAGATGGCATGGGTATGATGGCTCAAGTACATGCCTTCTGCATTGTAAACTCTCAGAAGGAGGAGTCTGTCATGGCCAGACCCTGTGCTTTTACTTTTAGTATTCCGGTACCAGTAGCATTGAATTTACAACAAAGATGGATATGTGCCTTTGCCAAGTAACATTTAATGCTAGCTCTTCCTTCTCACTACATCCTCCACTATGTTGAAATTAAGACTCATTGCACTGTCCTGCACTCTTTGTCTGGACCTTTAGACATGTGGAACCCATTAGATTTCTCAGTTCCTCCTCCTTTCTGCAATTTTTACCAGTCAAAGCTCACACTCGGTGTTACCTGATCACTACTTCCTGATTTCCGCTTTTCACTCTTGACACTGCCCTGCATTGTGGGCCGTGACCCTTCACCTTGGTTCCTGCATTTAAAAACAAAAGTTGATTGACCGTTTCAATGAGTCACCGCACCACTGATGGCTTAGCTGCACAGGGGGGAGGAGGGGGAGGAGGAAGATCAGGAAAGCAATAGTGATGGGAATTCAATAGTAAAGGGAACAGACGGGCGTTTCTGTGGCCACAGACGCGATTCTAGAATGGGCTGTTAGTACCCGGGTGCCAGGGTCTGGGATGTTACTGAGGAGAATATCATGAGGGGGAAGGGTGAACTTCCAGAGGTCAAGGTCCATATTGGTACCAATGACATAGGTACAAAAAGGGATGAGATCCTGCAGGCAGCTTTTAGGGAACTATGAAAGAGATTAATAAGCAGGACTTCAGTGGTCGCAATTTCTGGTGCTTGGCACCTGGGGCAATCCAATGAATATAGGAATAGAAGGATAGAGCCGATGAATGCATGGCTGGAGAGATGGTGCAGGAGGGAAAGCTTTAGATTCCTGGGGGATTGGGACTGGTTTTGGGGGAGGTGGGACCTGTATAGCCAGACAGGTTGCACCTCAACAGAGCCAGAATCAATGGTCTCAAGTTTGCGAGTGCTGTTGGAGAGGATTTGAACTAAGTTGGCAGGGGGGTGGGAACCAGGATGGAGCATTAGAAAGGAGAAACAGGGTGTACAAAGAATTGAGACAGATAACCCTAGAGTAAGAAATAGTCTTTTCCCACTTAATACCTTACTAAGAAGGAACACAATAAGGTCTAAATTAGGTTTATAGGGCATGTATGTAAATGCACAAAGTGTGGTAAATAAGGTCGGTGAGCTGCAGGCACAAATAGCCAAGGTGGGAATATGATATGGCTCAAAAAGGACAGGACTGGGTACTAAATATTCCTGCACACAAGGTGTTCAGGAAAGATGGGGAAGGAAAGAAAGGAGGAGGGGTGGCAGTATTGATTAAGGTAAATATTACAGTGCTGGAGAGGGAGGATGTCCTGACGGGATCAAGGACAGAATCTATTTGGTTCGAGTTAAGAAACAGTAGAGGTGCCATGACACTACTGGGTGTATTCTATAGGCCATCAACTAGTGGGAAAGATATAGAGGAGCACATTTTTAGGGATATTACAGAGAGGTGTAAGACATAGAGTAGTGATAATGGGGGACTTCAATATAGACTGGGACAGTAATAGTGTAAAGGACAGAGATGGGGAAGGATTTCTGAAGGGTGTTCAGGAGAATTGTCTTGATCAATACGTTTCTGGCCCAACAAGGAAGGAGGCATTCCTGGAGCTGTTTCTGGAGAATGAGGTGGATCAAGTGTCAGGAAAGGAACGGTGATCAAAGTATCATAAGGTTCAGATTAGCTATGGAAAAGGACAAGGAGCAATCTAGAATAAAAAATACTTAATTGGAGGAGGGTCAATTTCAGTGGATTGAAAACAGATCTGTCCCAGGTAAATTAGAATGAAAGATTGGCAGGCAGAATCTGGAACTATGGACCACCTTGAAAGAGGTTGGGGTATAGTCGATGTACATTCCCACAAGGGGGAAAGGCAGGGAAAACAAAGCCAGAGTTCTGGATGGTGAAAGAGATAGAGAGTAAGATGAAGCAGAAATAGGGTGCATATGACAGATGTCAGGTTGATGATGCAAGTGAGAAACAGGCTGAATATAGAAAATTCAGAGGGGAAGTGAAAAAGAAAATTAGAGAGTTAAAGAGACAGTATGAGAAGAGACTGGCAGCTAACCTGAAAGAGAAGCCAAAAGTCGTCTTTAGACATATAAATAGTAAGAGGGTAATAAGAGGAGGGGTGGGGCCCATTTGGGAACAAAAAGGATATCTGCACATGGAGGCAGAGAGAATGGCTGAGGTACTAAATGAGTACTTTGCATCTGTCTTTACCAAGCAAGAAGATATTACCAAAGTCATAGTGAAAGAGGAGGTAGTAGAGATCCTGGATGGGCTAAAAATTGATAATAGTTATATTATAAAGATTGGCTGTACTTAAAATTGATAAGTCACCAGGACCAAATGGGATACATCTGGGGGATGCTGAGGGATGAAAGAATGCACTATAATTTTCCGATCTTCCCTAGATATGTGGGTGGTGCTGGGGGACTGGAGAATTGCAAATGTTACACCTTTGTTCAAAAAGGGGTGTAAGGTTAAACCCAGCAACAAGGCCAGTCAGTTTAACCTCGTTAGAAATGGTAATCCGGGACAAAAATTAATAGTCACTTGGACAAATGTGGATGAATTAAGAAAGCCAGCATGGATTTGTTAAAGGCAAATTTGATGAGGTAACAGAGAGAATCGATGAGAATGCAGTTGATGTGTATATAGACTTCCAAAAGGCATTTGATAAAGTGCCATGTAATAAGCTTGCAGCACAGTTGAAGTAAAATAAAAGGGGCAGTGGCAGCAGGGATATGAAGTTGGCTGAGTAACAGGAAACAGTAGTGGTGAATAATTGTTGTACAGACTGGAGGAAGGTATACTGATATGTTTTCCAGGGGTAGGGACTAGGACTAAAAACAAGAAATGCTGGAACCACTCAGCAGGTCTGGCAGCATCTGGGACTAGGACCACTGCTTTTCTTAACATATATTAATGACTTAGATTTGGCTGTCCAAGGCACAATTTCGAAATTTGCAGATAACACAAAACTTGAAAGTATAGTGAACTGTGAGGAGGATGCTGCTAGACTACAAGAGGTGGAATGGGCAGACACGTGTCAGATGAAATTTAACACAGAGAAGTGCAAAGTTATACATTTTGGTCAGAAGAATGAGGAGAGGCAATATAAACTTAGGACATCACTGCAGGAGTACCTCAGGGTAGTGTCCTAGGCCCAACCATCTTCAGCTGCTTCATCAATGACCTTCCTTCAATCATAAGGTGAGAAGTGGGGATGTTCGCTGATGATTGCACAATGTTCAGCACCATTCGCAACTCCTCAGATACTGAAGCAGTCTGTGTAGAAATGCAGCAAGACCTGGACAATTTCCAGGCTTGGGCTGATAAGTGGCAAGTAACAGTCGCGCCACACAAGTGCCAGGCAATGACCATCTCCAACAAAAGAGAATCTAACCATCTCCCCATGACATTCAACAGCATCACCATCGCTGAATCCCCCACTATCAACATCCTAGGGGCGACCATTGACCGAAAACTGAACTGGAGTAACCATATAAATACCGTGGCTACAAGAGCAGGTCAGAGGCTAGGAATCTTGAGGCAAGTAACTCACCTCCTGACTCCCCAAAGCCTGTCCACAATCTACAAGGCACAAGTCAGGAGTGTGATGGAATACTCTCCACTTGCCTGGATGGGTGCAGCTCCAACAACACTCAAGAAGCTCGACACCATCCAGGACAAAGCAGCCCGCTTGATTGGCGCCCCATCTACAAACATTCACTCCCTCCACCACCGACGCACAGTGGCAGCAGTGTGTACCATCTACAAGATGCACTGCAGCAATGCACCAAGGCTCCTTCGACAGCACCTTCCAAACCTGCGACCTCTACCAACTAGAAGGACAAGGACAGCAAATACATGGGAACACCACCACCTGCAAGTTCCCCTCCAAGTCACACACCATCCTGGCTTGGAACTATATCGCTGTTGCTTCACTGTCGCTGGGTCAAAATCCTGGAACTCCCTTCCTAACAGCACTGTGTGTGTACCTACCCCACATGGACTGCAGCGGTTCAAGAAGGCAGCTCACCACCACCTTCTCAAGGGCAATTAGGGATGGGCAATAAATGCTGGCTTGGCCAGCGACGCCCACATCCCGTGAATGAATAAAAAAAAAAGTACAGTTCTAAAGGGGATGCAGGAACTGAGATACCTGGGGGTATATGTGCACAAATCATTGAAGGTGGCAAGGCAGGTTGAGAAAGTGGTTAAAAAGGCATACGGGGGATGCTGGGCTCTATTAATAGAGGCATAGAGTCCAAAAGCAAGGATGCTATGATGAACCTTTATAAAACACTAGCTTGGCCTCAAGTGGAGTATTGTGTCCAATTCTGGGCATCGCACTTTAGGAAAGATCTGAAGGCTTTAGAGAAGATGCACGGAAATAGTTTGAGTGATGAGGGAATTCAGTTACATGGATAGATTGGTGAGGGTTGAGAGGAAATTTGAAAGAGGTGTTCAAAATCATGAGTCTAGACAGAATCAGTATAGAGAAACTGTTCTCATTGGTGGAAGGATCTAGAACCAGAGGACAGAGATTTAAAGTGATTGGCAAAAGAACCAACAGTAACATGAGGAAATGGTTCTTTTACGCAGTAAGTGGTTAGGATCTGAAATGCACTGCCTGGGAGTGTGGTGAAGGCAGGTTTATTAGTGGCTTTCAAAAGGGAATTGGATAAGAACCTGAAAGTTCAGGGGTGTGGGACTAGCTAAATTGCTCTTGCAGAGAGCCGGCATGGTTTTGGCATGCCAAATGGCCTCCTTCTGTGCTGTAACCATTTTGTGTTTTAGTGAATCATTCTGATTCTGTGCCTATGCCATATTGAGCTTGCATGGAGCAGCCTTGTCATGCTGTCTGTTACTCCTATCATTGTTTATTTGTTTAAAGTTTGAAATACAGGATGATTTATTCACAATGCACTAGCTTTAAATAAAATGTCGTATACGATTCAGGATAACGCATCATTGAAATTACTGATTGCAATACAAGCTTACAGTTGCAGTTATAGAACAGTCGATGCTGAGTGGTATAATTTCTATATGCCCCAGTGAGTTTGTTGCTTTCCATTTCAGATCAATAATGGATAAGAGCAAAATCTCATCAGATGCAGGGTCAATACAATAGGAAACCTATTTTTAGAATAATAGTGCTTAAAATACATTTGCATTAGAATCCAGAATTCTAGGTTTGTACGGTCTGATTTGATGGTATTAAAGCAAAAGCTTAATTGCAGCCTATACATAGGACAGACCTGTAAAAACAGTAAATGTTGGAAACATTCTGCAGGCCAAGCAGCAACTGTGGAGAGAAACAGAGTAAATGTTTCTGGTCCTTATCCATGCCTTTGTGATCTCTAGAAAACCTGGCAAAGAGGAGAAGGCTCTCATGGCCATGAATGTGGTGGAGAAAGACAAGTAGACGGCAGGGTGCAGACCAGCCTGCCAGCCGTGTACCCATAGCTAATCCTCACCCCCAACCACCAGCCTTGGATAATTCCTTCAAAATTATGATATTAGGATGGAAGTCAGGGTTTTTTTTATTGTATGGGTAACAGAGTTGAGAAGAAGTTACCAGGAAAGGCTACTGAAGCAGGCAGTGTTCATCTACTGTCGAGCCCATACCTGCTAACCGCAGAACTTAGAACTAACTGTTCAATAGTTTCCAAAACGTTGACCACTCAAAAGCAGCCCTGAATGTATTCTGAGAATATGTAGTCGGGCTGTGAGTGTATTGGGACCTGAGTTGTAGGTATCCTAATTTTGAAAAAGCTGCCCAAGTCCGTTGCCACAGTGAATAATTTGTTTGGATTCACTTTGTAAATGCAAAGGTGTAAATTAGGTCACTCTCAAGTGTATTTTCCACAGAAGAACACACCCGACTTCATTCAAATTTCCCGGCAACTTGACTTGCTGAGGTCCAAGGTTGTTGCCTTTGTTTCCCTCCAAGTGCAATATTGTGTCAAGCGTTCCAGGGTACCAGAAGATTTTAAAATGCATTCACTGTGCAGAAATTGTGGGCTATTGCGGACATGTATTGGAGCTCTTTGTTACTAAGCCCGATTCTTAATTGACTTTTAAAATTGCTTATACAGGTGTCACCAGAAAATTCTTCCGACCCCCGTGTGCACAAGTACTCTTATCTGTTCCACACAATCAGTTTGTGGGCAGAGTCTTTCTGTCACCCTCCTCGTTCACAGTGACACATTGTCTACCTCCTTCCTTCGCGTTCATTAAGGCAGCCTTTCTTCTTCACCTCCCCAGCTCACAGAGGGAGGTTGCATTCCTTGATTTTCCCCTCAACACTGCTCCTGACTCCTACCTGCTTTTACTGGAGATCCAACTGTGACCCACACTATGGACAGGTGGTCCTGATCTCTCAAAATAAATAAGGTCAGACATTTCCATCTAGGACTGAGGCATAAAAAATGTAATCAATTGGAAAGAGCTGTTTTCATGTAGTGCCACCTTTGTTTCCATCAGCATGTTGCGGACTTTAATTTCCACCCTCAGGAAAGAGCTTGGAAGCTCCTGATCAGTAGTCATTCCTACTGAGCTGCAGTGGCTCATGGGATGATCCCAATGCGGTACCGCAAGTTTAAATCCTTATTGATTATTTTAATCTGCATTCGCGGGCACTTGATTTTAAATGCTGACTGGCTGTGTAAAGTAACATGGATAATTGGCACCTATGTGAGCCTCAGAGTTCTGAAACGAGATTTTTCCCCTTTTTGGGAGTGTGTCCCAGTGTAGTGGAAACAGGAGGACAGAAAATTGGGATGGAGTCCATTTCAACTGGGTTTCTGCAGCTAACGTTCCAGTCAGAATTCCGAGGCAGTTGGCTCCTCTTCCTCCTATCTTCATGCGTTCTGACAGTCAGATTTGGGGATGCGTCTGGCATGATCTCACCTGCAAATGCTACTCATACAGGAGACATACATATACCTGCATGAAGATTTGTGTGTCATAAAAGGTCATAATGTGCACCCCACACTCATGTATCCAAATTGCAGTCAATCTCAGAGAGATTGGTTGCCAGTGAAGAAGTGTCCATACAGAAGATTTGGGCCTAGTTCTTAAGGCTAGCCTATGCTCCCTCCTGCCCCCACTGTGCCCCCCCACCTTTCCACTTGACGAGCCAGTAAGGCACTGCTCTGACCTACAGTGTACGCACCCCAGTACCAGCAGTACTGGTGTGGACCATTCTGTCATCAGGATTTGAGATGGGATCTAAGCAAGATCCTGTATGTTTCAAACAAGTGCGTTGTGGAAATAAAACATCCGGGCAATGAGATAATTCACAGTATGTCAAGACTGCCCCATCACAGTGAGCTTTAGGCTTGTCCAAATCCTAACTCATTCAATTCCTACTTAATTTGAGACATTAGAATTTAATGTTCAAAATACAGAGAACAAGATGTGCGCTACAATTTTGTCAGTATGATTCCACACTACAGGCAAAGTAAAGGTGACATAATGATTAAAAAAAAAATAACTTCAAAATCTACCTTACCAGAGAGAGTCTGTTAATTATATTGTTATTTTGTAATCTTAATTAGCAACACTTTAAACCGCAATGCAATCTTTCCACCAGCCTCGGATTGGGGAAAACATTCAAAAATGTTACCATAGCAACAGTTGCTGCAAATTACGTTTGCAGCTCGGCCTTACTTCCAAAGCGGTACAGAATAATTCATTCAAATTATCTGGTGGTTAAAGCATTTAGGCCAGCTTGTTGATTATTTTTTCTCTCTATATAAAGAAGCGCAGTGTTTCGAAGAAGGAATTTTTAAAAATCAAAGCAAATCAGTGTACTGGAAGTGAAGCAATGATTCCAGCAGGGTGGGCCTGTGCATGAATTGGCAGCTCCATGAATTGTAAGTAGACGTCATTACAGATCTCAGTATAATGTCACCTCACTGCAAAATTCCCTATCCATCAGTAATTGTAGCAAGCTTCCTTTTATAAGTTGAAAAAAATCTTTGCTGAGATGATTTTGCCAGGCTCCAACTGTGGCCTAGTGCAGTCTTATCCAATATGTTAGCCACCAGTCACATGTGTGTAATCAGGGATCCAGAGGTGGCTAATTGCATTTCTGATTAGTAAATAAAATACCTAATAGGTGCCGCCGCTGAGCTTGTGATCTCAATACAGCATGTGGAAGGGTTGCCAACTCTAGTTGGTTGTATTCCTGGAGGTTTCATCACATGCTGCACCCCTAGACTCTCGCATTGGTCAGCTGGCACGTCCATCCTTGTAGTGCACCATTTTCCCATGGCCATTTGGCAAGCAAGAAGTCTTCATTACCCAATTGGATAATTCTTGACTGTCAGTCAAACAGCCTTTTCTCCCCCCTCCCATCTTTAATTTTTTTCTATAATTAATGAACAAAAGTGTTCCAAGCAAATGAGATAAGACAAAAAATTTTTTAGTGCTCTTGTGATTATTCTGCCAGGCTGGCTCGCAGCAGAGATCTGGAGATTAATCTTCAATTCCAGAAGACTCCAGGCCAAGTTTGGAGGGTTAGCAAGCCTGGCAGATGCATGTTAACTTTAACCTTTTTATGCGTTTTTTGGTAAAATGCTAAGATGAGTAGAGAGGGTGAGAGTGTTTTTTGATCATTGTGTGGAGCATGGTTACTAAATGGTGGTAGATATTGGTTCAATAAAAATAGACATTCACCTGCATTGTCTGTTGTTGCAAAATTTTGTGTGTGGCTAGAACAATGTTATCATGGCAACATCTGTGACTAGTCGGCGCTTTCTATTTCATTGGCTGTAGGGCAATGCAATACAGGCTAGATGGAAGGCTCCAGTCTCTGCTGGGTTGGCTGATCTCAGCCGGAGCAGCGATTGACACAGTATAATTGGCTAAGGAATCTTTGCACAGTGTGAGTCAACATCTTCAGGGGAGGGAGGAGAGAGAAGCAGAGAGAGACTGCAATCTGCTCACTGTTGCAAAAAATCATGTCCTGTACAAGTTATACAGCATGAGTGGTACAGTGAGACTGAATGAGGGATGGGCCAAAGGGTTTAACTTTTCCACTTGTGAGGGATTCCAAAACAAGGGTCATAAATATGAGGTTGTCTCAATAAATCCAATAAGGAATTCAGGAGAGACTTCTTTACCCAGCAAGTGGTTAGAATGTTAAACTTGCTTGAGGTGAATGTCGTAGAAGCATTTAAGGATAAGCTAGATAAGTACATGAGGGAGAAAGAAGTAGAATGGTTGAGGTAGAAAGGGATGGATGTGGGACAAGACTGGTGTGAAGCATAAAGACTAGTGCAGACCTGTTGGGCTGAGTAGCCTCTTTCTGTGCTGTAATTTTTCTCATTTGCTATCTTATTGGCCCAGCGTTAAGACAGACTGGAGAGAGCGGCAAAGGACATGGAGCTGGCGTAGAGTTAGAGTGAGCGGTACAGATCGAAGCCTCTCCCATGAGGCTGGACTGTTATTGCTTCACTTTGGAGCATAGTGTGCTAGAGATTGGAAATGTGTATCTGATAATGTGACATCTGCTGAGAATGGAAATGCTCCGAGTGGACTCCTTGCTGTGAATTAATTATTAAATAGCAGCTTCATCTGTCTTGGATTTGTTGCAGTGCCAACCTGTCATGTCTTCACTTTAATGTCTTCTGCTAGCACTGCCTTTGGTAGCACTGCAATGGTTAAGGATTCCTAGAAATTGCTTTAGCAAGAATATTACTGAGCCTACGAAAATAAGATAGAGAACTGCAGGGAATCATGGTCAATTTTGTGGGGGTTTAGTTGTGAAACCTGGGAAGGTATACAGTGAAAAATTGAAAGACCAGTAATTTTTGTATACTAGTCAGGACTTGGTCTCGAAGTGGGATAACATATTGACCTTTCACTTTCAGGAGCTGAGTTTAAATCCAGCCAGACTGATTGGATGAAAGTCTGTGTGAGTACTGTTTGGGTTAAATGTATGAGTCTGGACATTCTCAACTAATGGCCATGGGGTCAAAGGGCAAAATGTCCCCTCATACAACAGCAATGGATTCTAAAGTGGCAGATTCCCTCTGGTTGATGTGCAAATAAATCATTTAACCTTTTTCATAAAGAGTGAGGTTTATGATTTCTTTGCATGCAAACACACAGAGGAAGTCTCACACAGGAGGGCTTGGTGTAGCATCGCACGTGGTCACAGCAGTGCAGTATGGGCACTGCATTGAGGTTGAGGCTAAGGCATTTTATGAAGAGAGCATTATTCTGTATCTGTCTGTACCACACATGCCCTGAGGGTGCTTGGTGGTGTCACTGGATAGGAAACAGTAAAGTCTTCCATACCCCAACACACACATTCCTCATCTATATGCGCACAGAAAAAATCAATAAATGGTGGATAGGTTGTTAAACAAGAATTGCTTCATGAATCACTGCAGTTAAACAAATTGAGTGGAACAATTCGATATTGCATTCAATCTATTGCATGTAGACCTTTTTTGTTACTGTATTTGTTTGGCCCTGTAAATTGCAAATTCAGGACTATATTCCCTGTTGAGTACAGCAAGCAAGGTCATTCCCCAAAAGAAAGGAAAATAGAATCAGCAGGCAACTGAGCTTGCTGTTGCACCCATCCTATTGAATGGCTACATGGTGACATTTAGAAGTGTCTTAGAGGCAGTTTGTCTGTCCCGCAGCAATTGGTGTGAGGTCCAAAGGGAGGGAATGAAAATATCTTCCATTTGGAAATAAATAGCTATGGCAATTGTGACATTAGTTATGCAGTGAAACACAGTATAATCTGAAGGGAACCACATTAGTATGTCTGATTATGCATCAAATATTTGGTTTGTGTTAGGGCTTGGGATTTCAGTGATATTTGTGGAAATCTGCTCACTGCGAAACGCTGGAGAATTCCACATCTGTGCATTCCTAGTGACCAGGGAGATGGTGTTCAATGGCCAGTGAAGGAAGAATGGGAAAGGGCTAAAAGGATCAGTGCTGGGAAGATGAGACCTTGTGCATTCTGCGATTCATTTTATTCTTCCCCCTCTAGTGAATACCTGTGCCTATTTCCATCTCTTCAACATTGCTCACCTACACCTCACCCCACTGTCATCAAAACCCTCATCCACATATCTTGCTCTCATCCAGCCTCGATTTCTCTGAAGCTCATTTTGTCTCAACACCTTTTGTAGTTCATTTCCTCCACGTCATCTGCTTTCACTTCTATGGAAAGCATCTTGGCATTTTATATCATGTTCAAGGTGCTATGTAAATGGAAATTGTTAAATCCAGGGCCTTCACAGATGCACGTACAAGGTCTGCTACAGAAATTCATCCATGAATATTTATGTCCATTTTCTCTAATGAACTTAAAGGAGAAAAAAACATGCAGCATGTAAATAATTGTTTTTATAGCCTGGGTAGGGCCTTGCTTTATAAATGAAAGTTTGCTTTGTATAGCTGACAGTGCCTCTGTGCCTCACTCCACTGCTGCAGAAACTCTCACCACATCTTCCTCAGCTCTGGGCTCAACTAACTCCAGTGCTCACTTCCCTTAGCTCATCAACCTTGCATAAGTAACTATTCCTTATGCCACAATAACATGCATTTATGTAATGTAGCAAAACTCCCAAGGTGCCTCACAGGAGTATTATCAGACAAACATTTGACGACAAAAGGAGCTATTAGGACATCTTGGCCAAAGTGGTAGGTTTTATAGAGTGTCTTAAAGGAGTATAGAGAGGCATATATGACTGGGGAGGGAATTCCAGAGCTCCGGGTGTAGGCAGCTGAAGGTACGACCATCTGTGGTGGAGCAATTAAATCGATGATGCACAAGAAGCCAGAATTGGGATGAACGCAGAGATCTCTGAGGGTTATAGTGCTGGAGGAGGTTACAGAGATAGGGATGACCTTAAGTATCAGCACTGATGGTCTATCATGCCAGTGCAAGGTTCACAGTACTTACTCAAATGCCATTTCTTCCTGCTTTTTTGCTGCAGCTACTAATATTTTTTCCCAATGTTGAACGAATTAGCCCTTAAATGCTGTGATTTACTTTAATTCAGTAGCCTCTTGCAGTGACATATGTATTTCATATTCTAAAAAAGGCTTGTATTTTTAAAGTGCCCTATGTCTCTCAAAGACATCATGTAATGCCCCTCATGCAATGAATTACTTTGTTTGAAAGTTCTGTAGCAACTGTGGCATCTATTTTTCACACAGCAAGATCCCACGGATGCTTGTCGTACTCAATTAATGATGTGGGATCTTTACCATGCAACTGAACCTTGATTTAACACCTCACTGTTTTAATACTTCATTGAAGTGTCAGCCTAGATTACCTTTCAGTGCAGTGCTAAAGCATTAATTTAGGTTAAGTACTCAGACCCTAGATTGTGAGTGATTTGAGAGTACTATCAACTGAGACAGGCTGATGGGCGTGAGCCCAAACAGTGTGTGACAACAGGCTGTTTGACCGTAGGAGGCATGACAGCCATGAATAATTCTGTCCTCACCTAATGATCACACCAAATAGTGGTCAGTCGTGAGAGCTCTGATTTGTTCCTTCTCTTAGCCCACGGCTGCTGAGGCCAGTTGTAGCAACCCAATTAGCTAATTCCGCAAAGACGGGGGTTGAACCTGAGACAGTACATTTTTGGGGAGCCGGGTGGGGGTTAGGTTGTGGGGACAGGGAAAATAAATGTCCCTTTGCATTAATGCTGGGGGTTAAAAGTCTGATTATATTTCTGCATGAGGCCGTTCAGCCTCGGTGCGGGGTGATGATTGTAACATTTTCAATTGGAAAATATTCAGCCAAACAAAATGCTGCTGAATAAAACACAGTCCCATCGCCATGCAGAAGTAGCACCCAACACCAAATAAAACTCAGCCCAATGTGCCATCAACATCATTCTCTCCAAGCTGATTTAATCTTTAGATGGTTGTCTGTTCTTTTTGTGTTAACTAATTAATGTAAAATATATCTGAGTCTCCATTGACTCATTGATTTCTTTTTCGTCTTTCCATTTAGCTGAACTGTTCATTGATGTTCCTCTTAATTGAAAGCTGGGATGGTAAATTGTCATCTATTGGCTAACTGCCTCCCGAATGGAGAATTCTCTGTGAACATTTTGAAAGCTAAAGGAATCACTAACACTTGCTGTCTTGACTTCCATTGTCTAGTAAATCACACCTTGTTTCCATACGGCTTGGGATGTGATTGAAGCTCCTTTGAATCATTAGTTTGGATTATTAAGAGCAGAATTAATCTTTCAATTGCTTTCTTTTTCAAAATCAAGACTCTTGCACCCGTTTGTTCGTATGCAGGATCTTCAACTATGGAGATCATTGCATTCATCAGTCTTCTATTCTCCGTAAAACCCAAGCATGCTGTCACCTAAACATTCATTTATGAAGAATGTCAGTTTCCTGCTACACAGTTGAGCTTGACTATGTACAATGGGCAGTGGTCCTTCACTCTTGGAGAGTTGGGGAATAGGTTCCTTTAGTCACCTCTGTTGCACATTGGCTGTAAATATCTAATGTTGAGCATTTTTATTGAAGAGCATACAGCTGTAGCCTTGAAAGGATCGATGTGCTTGAAAGCATTTCCCATTTTCCAATGATTAACCGACCCTGCAGCAAGTATATTTTGGAAATAACTCGTGAGATTTAAGAGTTTTGACGAGTGAGTAAATGTAAGGTTAGCAGAGGTTTCTACAGAAGCCACATTTTCTACCTCATAGTGAGTGCCTGATCTCGACTAGCAGAGAACAAACAGAAGTATCACCCCATCCAGATGGAGGAGGCAAATGTGATGCCAGCTCATGAGAGTTCAGTCTTTTTCAGTGCTTAAGGCCTTTGAGCTGGCCATTTGTTACCTACTAGGCTGGAGAGTGGGGGCAGTTGGAGGGTAAGAAGGCCTGAAGAGGAGCTATGTCTATTGAACTGTTTCGTATAGATCACTAAAGTATGCCATGAGGTAATAGTGAGCAGAGAAAATTATTTTGTTTATCAAGGGCTGAGTCTTTTATACAATGTGTAAAAAATTTAGAAGTGAGATTAAAAGCTTGCCTTAGCTAAATTCATGGCTAATTATGTAATGCCTGTTTGTGTACTGCACAATTTAGGGCAATTTGTGAAGGACAGAATATTAATAAATCCTGAGATGATATATATGGGAGGTTGCTGATATTATGTTTGTTTTTTATTGCCTTGGTACACGTGTGGAAGGGCAGGTGATGGGCCACTGAATTGTATGCTGTAGGAGTGAGTATTGAGGTGCTTAAGATGTGTAGTAGGTACCTGTGCAAAAAAGCAATTTCCGCACCAAATTTGTCCAGATGTCAGTGTAGTTTTGGTATGAAATGCTTGAGCAGTTGAAGCACACTTGAATTCATCTCTTGCATCTCCACCAAAATCAGCAACCCAAGGTTAGCAGCTTCAGTATCACAAAATCCAGCATATTTTGTTCTATGATATTCATTTTAACCACCCTGCCCACCTACTGCTTTGAGTCCAACTACAAACCTTCCACTCCTCAAAGATAAGGGTCTTGCTATGAACTGCTCCTCAATAGAGAACGTCAGGGTGGGGCAGGACGATGGTTACAATTGTAAAAATGATGAACAACTCCCCAACCAGTTGCGTGCTCATCCAATACCATTTTAGCCATGATGGGTTTCATGCTGTGCTAGTGTCCTGTCATGGAGAGGCAGGACATCTCATTAATATCTTTAATTCAGGTTCCCACAGTGCAGTTGGAAGCCTGGTTTAAATTTAACCACTCCCAAGGGACCTTGCTGTGCAGAAAATTGGCTGCCACATTTCCTACATTACAGCAATGATTGCACTTCAGAAGTACTCAATTGGCTGTAAGGTGCTTTTAGTCGTCTGTGGTCATGAAAGGCGCTATATAAATGAAAGTTTCCTTTACTTTCTCTCAGTTCTGTTTTGATCCTTGTAAATCTATTTTGCACCTTCTCCAGTGACTCTCTATTTTTATGCCTGACCTTTATACACCTTACCTCTTGAGGTAGGACACGCAAAACTGCACCCCACCAATTCAGTAAAATGATCATAACCATTGATGCTCACATAAGTGAGCTCAGAGTGGCAATAGGACAAAAGATCTGAGAGACACTCAGTGTTAAACAGAAAATAAACTTACCACCAAAAGAGTTGTTTACTTTTTTTGAAATGACCTTTCAGATTTGTCATTGCCAAGTCAGAGTAGCTGCAGATTAATGGCCTTGATGTAGGGTCATGAGGTCAATGTACTTTGCATCATCTGCCTCCCAATGATAAAAGAGAGGATATTGCCATACCCCAAGTTAATTCAGCACAGCCCAGCAATCAAACCTGGGCTTTGTGGTCTGAGGAATACTTTCACCAACAGACCCATCGAGCAGCATATATTTGTTTTTGTATCATTACAGCCTTGATGTGTTTTAAATGTTCTTTTGTTTTGTGGAGAAGGGAAGTTTTAATCCTGTATTAAATCGAGGCCTCCTTTCTCTTTTCCTTTCTATCTTTTTAAATCTCTGCCTCTATCTCTCTCATAGTCTATCTCTATCTCTCAATCTAACATTATCTCTTGGATCCCTATTTCTCCCTCTATCTGAATCTCTCGCTAACTCTCTCTTTCCCCACTTCTCTGAATCTCTATCTCACTCTATACTTTTGTCCCTGTCTGTATCTCTCTAGCTCTCTGTCTCTATCTCTGCCTCTTTGTCTCCTAGCTCTGTCAATTTCTCTGTCACTACCCATCGCTCTCAAATTCTGTCTCACTCTTTCCATCTCTCTCACCTCTATCTGCCTGATCCTTCTTTCAAACTTCCTCTTTCACTCTCCTTCTCGCTGCGTCACCCTTGCTGCTTCACCCTCCCTCTCTGTTTTGCTCACTCTTTCTCTGTTTTCCCTCTCCCTTTCTCTCGCCCTTCACCCCACTCTCACCCGCCCTTCGCCCCTCTCACTCCGTCTCCGATTCCAGCACTGATCCCTGTGGCACTTCACTCATCACATCTTGCCAACCTGAAAATGACCCATTTGTGCCTGCTCTTTATTTCCAGTTAGCTGACCAATTCCCTGTCCATGCTAATGTGTTACCTCCAACTCCATGTGCTGTTATTTGCTTAGTAACCGTTGATGTGGCACCTTGTCAAATGCCTTTTGGAAATCTAAGTATAGCACATCCACAGGGTTCCCCTTTAACCACGTTGTTTGTTACTTCCTCAAAAAACTCCAATAAACTAGTCAAACATGATTTCCTTTTTATAAAACCATGTTGACTCTGCCTGATTACATTGGAATTTTTTAAGTGCCCCGCTATCACCTCCTTAATAATAGATTCCAGTAATTTCCCTGTGAAGGATGTTAAGCTAACTGGTCTGTAGTTTCCTGCTTTCTGTTCCCTCCTTTCTTGAATAGAGGAGTCACATTCGATATTTTCCAATTTGATACTTTCCAGAATCTAGGGAATTTTGGAAAATTAAAGCCAATGCATCGACTATCTTAGCAGCCACTTCTTTTAAGACCCTCGGATGAAGTCCATCAGGACCTAGGGACTTGTCAGCTTTTAGTTCTAATTTTTTCAGTACCCTTCCCCTGGTGATTGTAATTGTTTTACATTCCTCCCTCTCTTTCACCTCCTGCTTCTCAATTATTCTGGGATGTTATTTGTATCCTCTGCACTGAAGACACGTGCAAAAATATCTGTTCAGTTCATCCGCCATCTCCTTATTTTCCATTATTAGTTCCCCAGACTTTCTCTGTAGAGGACCAGCGCTCACTTTACTTACTCTTTTCCCTTTTTAAATACCTGTAGAAACTCTTACTGTCTGTTTTTACATTTCTCTTGTACTCTAATTTCTCCCTCCTTATTACGTTTTTGTCATTCTTTGCTGTTCTTTAGTCTTCTTTGCTGTTCTTTAGTCATCTTTGCGAAATTATATGTTTTTTCTTTCAATTTGATTGTATCTTTAACTTCCTTTGTTAGCCACGGATGGAGTGACCTTCTCTTACATTCCAGTGAGAAAGAAAAATTCTATCTTTTCTGAGTATTCTGAAACATCTCCTGAAATATCTGCCACTACATCTCTACTGACCTATCCTTTAATCTAATTTGCCAGTTTACATTAGCCAGCTCTGTCTTCATGCCCTCATAATTGCCCTTATTTAAGTTGAAATCACTGGTCTTAGATTTGCCCTTCTCTCCCTCAAACTGACTGTCAAATTCGATCATATTATGATCACTGCTACCAAGATCATTCATTAATCCTGTCTCATTGCACAATACCAGATCTATTATCGCCTGCTCTCTGGCTCTAGAACGTGCTGCTCCAAGAAGTTGTCCCGAAAACACACTATGAATTCATCATCCAGGCTACCTTTGCCAATCTGATTCATCTAATCTATATGTAGATTAAAATCACCCATGATTATTGTAGTACCTTTCTCACAAGCCCCATTATTTCATCCTGTATACCCCATCCTACAGCGAGGTTACTGTTAGGGGGCATATAAACCACTCTCACAAGTGACTTCTTACTTTTACTATTTCTTATCTCTACCCAAACTAATTCTACATCTTGATCTCCAGAACTAAGATCACCTCTCTATTGTACCAATGTCATCCTGATTAACAGAGCTGCTCCTCCACCTTTTCCTCATTTCTTGTCCTTCCTAAATGTCATGTACCCTTGAATATTCAGGTCCCAGTCTTTGTCATCTTGCAGCCATATCTCTCTAATGGCTATCAGATCATACATATTTATTACTATTTGCACTGTCAATTCATCCGCTTTGTTATGATTGTTATGTGCACTCAGATACAGAGCCTTTAGTTCTGACTTTTTATTATTTTTGTGACCTCTAGTCTTATCTGCTGGTGCACTCTTAGGTACACTCTGTTCCTTTTTGCCACAATCTGATCATCATTTCCCTTATTGCTACCTTGCTCTGTTGCCTTGCCCTCTCTCTTTAATTTATCGTATTTTCTCAAACCTGATCCCTCGCCCCCACTATTTAGTTTAAAAAGCCCTGTCTACCATCCTAGTTATACAACCTGCCAGAACACTGGTCCCAGCACAGTTCAAGTGAAGACCATCCTAATGGTACAGCTCCCACTTTCCCCAGTACTGGCACCAGTGCCCCACGAATCGAAACCCATTTTTCCCACACCAATCTTTGAGCCATGCTTTTAACACTCTAATCTTAATTACCCTATGCCAATTTGCTTGTGGCTCAGGTAATAATCCAGAAATTTTTGCCTTTGAAGTTCTGCTTTTTAATTTAGACCCTATCTGCTCATACTCCCTAAGCAGAACATTTTCCAAATTCTATCTACGTCCTTGGTACCTACGTGGCCCACCACCTCTGGATCCTCCCCCAACCACTGCAAGTTCCTCTCCATCCCTGAGTAGACGTCCCAAACCCTCGTACTTGGCAGGCAGCACAGCCATCTGGACTCTCCCTCTTGGCTGCAGACAACTCTATCCCCCTGACTATTCTGTTCCCTACTACCACTACATTCCTATTAATTTCCCCCGCATGAAGGGCTTCCTGTGTCATGGTCAGTTTGCTCATTCACCTTGCAACCCCTGTTTTTATCCATACAGGTTGCAAGAACCTCAAACCTGTTGCACTATTGCGAAGGTTTAGGCTCCTCCATTTCTACGTTCTGGGTTCCCATACCTGCCTCACTTGCAGTCACACCCTCCTGTCCCTGACTGTGGAGCAAATCAGAAGGCCCTATCTTAAGAGGTGTGACTGCCTCCTGCAACAAAGTGTCTAGGGAAATTCTCCCCTCCCAGATGCATTGCAGCGTCTGCAGCTCGGCCTCCAGCTCACTGACTCAGCCGAAGTTCCTGCAGCTGCAGACATGTTTGCCTTGGAACACACTGGCATCCAGGAGCCCCCACATCATGCAGTCACAGCACATCACCTGCCCTGCAATTTTTAGTGTGTGATTTATTTTTACTTAATTAACTTATAATTAAAATGCCTTCTACTCCCAATAAGCTTAATTACCGCTAGTAAACTTTACTAATACCAATAAAAGCTTACAATTACTGATAAATTACCTGAGTTTTGAAGATAAAGCTCTCTGACCGCACCCCTCAAACAGCAATACTCACCAGCCAATCAAATTACAAATTTTCTCGAGCTTCTGTGTTGTGTTTGAACATTCTCTATCTCTCTCCCTCTCCGTCTCTGCCTCTCGGTCTCTGTCTCTGTCTCTCTCCTTGTCTGTCTTTCTCCCTCTCTGTCTCTCTCCCTGTCTGTCTTTCTCCCTCTCCCGCTCTCGCATGCTCTCTCCCGCGCCCTCTCTCCCACGGGCGCGCTCTCACTGTCTCTCGCAGGCGCGTGCTCTTGCTCTCCGCGCGCGCGTCTCTCTTTCTCTTTCTTTCCTTGTGTGCTCTGCTGCTCCCTGAGTTCTTGCACTGTTTTTAAACACACTCTCTCTCTCGATGCACTTTTTTTTTCTCAATCTGTCTCTTTCTCTCCTCTCTCTCTCTCCTTTTTCTCTCTCTCTCCTTTTTCTCTCTCTCTCCTTTTTCTCTCTCCTTTTTCTCTCTCTCTCCTTTTTCTCTCTCTCTCCTTTTTCTCTCTCTCTCCTCTTTCTCTCTCTCTCCTCTTTCTCTCTCTCTCCTCTTTCTCTCTCTCTCCTCTTTCTCTCTCTCTCCTCTTTCTCTCTCTCTCCTCTTTCTCTCTCTCTCCTCTTTCTCTCTCTCTCCTCTTTCTCTCTCTCTCCTCTTTCTCTCTCTCTCCTCTTTCTCTCTCTCTCCTCTTTCTCTCTCTCTCCTCTTTCTCTCTCTCTCCTCTTTCTCTCTCTCTCGCCCTCCCTTGTTCTGCCCGCTAATTACATAGCCCTCTCTCGTTAAATGTGAGAGACTATTGCCAGCTGCTCACCGTGATTTCTGCCATGTCTGGCCTGACAGAGTTTTCCCAACCTGGGAGGCTGCAGCCAATTAGTCCTTCCACTTCTGCCCCTGGCCCGAGATCAGCTAAGCAAGCCTGGGGTCTTCATTATAACTTGGGCAAGTAGGCATCCTTGACCAGTCCACTGAACATCTGAAAAAGCTCTCAATGCTGTTGCTAACATGAAGAAAAACGGAGAGGTGGAATGTACTTGTATCGTGGAATAATGACTTTTTGAAAATCTTGCATGAATACAATAAATTTACACCCTCATAATACATCAGATTTAATTTAGCAATTCAACAAAGAATTAAATATTTGCTATTTAGTGCTTTGAATAGTGAGTCTGTGCAGCTGTACTCTGTAATTGTGCTAAATTATTATTAGTTTATAGTTCATTAGGCCTCATTTTAGTGGAAGAGCTGCGCATTGGCTCCTTTGATCATTGGAAGTGCAGTTAGACTGACTCACTGTTAGATTGTGGCTGCAGGAGCTTGTATCCCTCCATCTGCGTCAGTCAGCGACTGGGGCATTGCTGCTATTAATAGCTGCTGGTGCCGTGCTAACACTCAGCTGCAGGCCACAGGTCTACTGGAGACATCCAGATGGTAATAGATAACCTGAAGCTGTCTTGGGGCAGCTGTATGGGTGTGTAGTGTGCTCACAGGCTCATATCTTGACATGATGCCTTCAGCAAACATTGTGTTGATTGTACAGTACATACTCTTCCCTTATTCTTCGACTGGATCTTCAGAGCCTGGCTGTGCTGTTAAGTGATATAAATGTATAACAAAAGTACTTTCATATCAGATATTTGCATTATATCCAGATTGCAACTGGTGGAGGAAACTAATTTGAAAAGGCAGTGTGAGGAGAACAAAATGCTAACAGTTTGAAAATAATGAATTATGACTTGCAAACATCTTATTAATGGGCAAACACATTCTGCTGAACTGTTTCATATCCTAAGTAGAATCATACAGCATAAAAGGAGGCCATTTGGCCTGTCATGCCTGTGCCAGCTCTTTGAAAGAGCTGTCTAATTAGTCCTGCTTGCCCTCTCTTTCTGCACAGCCCAGCAATTCCAAGATTATAACAACTCACTGCGTCAAAAGAATCCTCATTTCTCCCTGGTTCTTTTGCCACATAAGTATGGCAAAGAAGCAATCTCCAAAGGCATTGGCAGTGTGTTTTGATCGCCACTTGTTAACTGGTTTAGTCTTCCACAATGCAGGCTTTATATGTTTGAACAATTTGTCTAAAGGTGACCTGGGAACAGCCATTTTGTGTCCAGCTTCCCTGCTTGTTTGATGGAGTTCAGCTCTGATGGCAATATCAATGAGAATCCTCTCTTTACAACCCAATGTCACTGGTCCTTGCTGGCATTGCAGGAGGAGAATCCTGCATACATTGGCTGCTCCCAGGTCACCTCCAGGCAAACAATTCAAACAGATTAAGCAGATAAATGAAGAGTGACTGTGAAGTCAGCAAGTCTCTCTCTTTTTCTCTCTAAACATTTTAGATTTATGAGTTCATTAAGTAGATTGTACTTTCCTTTTGAGTAAAGAGACAGATTTTCAATTGGTCAGTCATCATCTGTCGAAATGAACCATCTCCCATCCTGTACTTTAGCCCTTTCAAACCTCGAATAACCCAGACAGTCTGGCTTCACAGGTGGTCAGTCAGTAACAGACAAGGTTCATTTCTGTCATGTGTGAGCTGAGCATTTGTTTAGTGGCGGGGAGTGGAGGATTAGAGTTATGGTTTCCAGAATTTTATATCAGAATGGAACAAGTCCGAATAGTATATGGGATCTGTTCTACAAGTGCACGTAGGATCATTTTATATCTTTGTGTCCACCCACCAGGAAATAGGGTGCAAAGGGTGATGGGAGGGTGGGATTAGTGAGAGACACAGATAGAGCAGAGCAGAGTTCCTGAGCAAGTTTCTGCCAGTCATAGATCGACAAAGAAATGATTTGGGAGTTGATTTGGAATCTAGGCCAGATGATTTTTATTACCCTGCAGACGTGTTTGGATGCTGCAGGTTTAAAATGCATTTCCAAGTATCAGAGTGAATGCACAGAATATTAACCAGGCATCTAAGTGTTGACATTCCTAAGGATCAGTACTCAGAAGAAAATTTATAATTATGTTAGTCCAATGCAGCACTATTATAGCTTTAGAATAATAATGCAGTGTAGGAATCATGCATGCCCCATCTGTCATGTTGATTGTTCTGATGTGCAGTTCCACCATTACCACCCACAGTGGTGCTAAACATTGAAGATGAGAGATGCTGAATGTGATTTACAATTGTAGTTTTATTTGAAAAGTTAATAGTGTCACGCCACATCCAATGATGGTCTGCTGCCCCACATTCACGTGTTAAGGGTTGAGTGAGAATGGTGCTGGATTGCATATGATGGCTGGAAACATGTGACTAGCCTATCAACACTACCACTTGACCAAGATATCCGGGCTAGGAAATTTTAAATAAGCACCATAGAAAAGTTACGGCACAGAAAGTCTGCACCGGCTGAGAAAACTAGCCACCCAATCTAATACCACCTTCCAGCACCTGGCCTGTAGCCCTGCAGGTTACAGCACTTCAGGTCCAGGTACCTTTTAATTGAGTTGAGGGTTTCTGCCTCCACCACCGACCCGGGAAGTGAATTCCAGATGCCCACCACTCTCTGGGTGAAAGAGTTTTTCCTCATGTCCCCTCTAATCCTTCTACCAATCACCTTAAATCTGTGCCCCCTGGTAATTGATCCCTCCGTTAGGGGAAACAGGTCCTTCCTGTCTACTCTATCTAGGCCCCTCATAATTTTGTACATCTCAATTAAGTCACCCCTCAGCCTCCTCTGTTCTAAGGAAAACAACCCTAGTCTATCCAATCTTTTCCTCATAGCTGCAACTTTCAAGCCCTGACAACATTCTTGTAAATCTCCTCTGTACTCTCTCCAGAGCAAATATGTCCTTTCTGTAATGTGGTGACCAGAACTGTACACAATACTCCAGCTGTGGCCTAACCAGCATTTTATACATTTCCAGCATTACATTCCTGCTCTTGTATTCTATACCTCAGCCAGTAAAGGAAAACATTCCACATGCCTTCTTCACTACTTTATCCACCTGGCCTGCCACCTTCAGAGACCTGTGGACATGCACTCCAAGGTCTCTCACTTCTTCTACCCCTCTCAATATCCTCCCATTTATTGCGTGTTCCCTCGCTTTATTTGCCCTCCCCAAATGCATTAACTCTCACTTCTCTGGATTGAATTCCATTTGCTACTTTTCCGCCCACTCAACCAAACCATTGATATCATTCTGGAGTCTACAGCTATCCTCTTTACTATCAACTACACGGCCAATTTTTTTTTGTCATCTGCAAATTTTCCAAATTTAAGTCCAAATCATTAATGTATACCACAAATAGCAAGGGACCCAGCGCTGAGCCCTGTGAAACACCACTGGAAACTGCCCTCGATTCACTACAACATCCGTCAATCATTATCCTTTGTTTCCTGTCACTGAGCCAATTTTGAATCCAACTTGCCACATTCCCCTGTATCTCATGGGTTTTTACTTTTCTGACTGGTCTGCCATGTGGGATCTTGTCAAATGCCTTACTAAAATCCATATAGACAACATCCACTTGTTATGACCGACCGCTCCAGTCAAAGCCCCCAATCAAAATATACAATTCTGATTGTGATGGGAGAAACGCACTGTTAATTCAATTCCGTCCCTCCACAGATCACCTAACATATCATTTTAAACTTTCCAAGTTAAAGAAAGACCCAGCCAAATTGTACCATCTATTAAATCCCAAATGAGGCTAACCGAACTAGGTGTCTTTAAATTAACTGTTTAATTAGAAAAACTAAATTCTTAAACACTACTAAGATACAAACAACATTTAAAATAGAAAAAATTAGAGTCCTTGTATATTTACACTCCTGCCGATGTGAAATCTTCCAATGTGGAATAGTCCGAGGTTGCTTGAAGTCCTCACAGCCATCCAATGGGGAATAAAATAGGTTCTTCAAGTAGTCTAATTCAGCAGTTGAAGGGATGCTTTCCTTCTCCAGCGATGGATTCAGCAATTTCAGTAGTTAAAGGATTTGGTTATTTTCTTTTAAGAAATTAATATGCCTTGACATCAGAATTATGAGAGTATAATAAATAAGGCTTCAATAAACCAAGAGAGAGCTCTCATTTCCTTCAGTACTTGCTGGTCCAGCTGTCGGTCTGTGTCTCTGAAAAGCTAGTTTCAACTAGTTTCAAACATCAATTGGCAACAATGTATCTCGTGTCCTTGTTCTGCAAATGGCTGTATCCCAGCAACGAGAATGCATTCTTTGACTCAGTCTCTGGAGCTTGTTGCCTTAAAGCAATTCTGCTCCTTTTCCAGCCTTAAAGGTGCACTGCATTCTTCCCGGAAAAAAAAACTACAGGATCATAACACACTACACTACCTTCAACAATCTTCCTTGTTACTTCCTCAAAAAATTCAATGAAGTTAGTAAGACGCGACCTTCCCTTAACAAATCTATGCTGATTATCCTTGATTAATCCGTGCCTTTCTAAGTGACAGTTTATCCTATCCTATGAGAACTTGAATTTACATGGCACCTTTCACCGCCCCAGGAAGTCCCAAAGTGCTTCACAGGCAATAACATACTTTTGAAGTACAGTCATTGTTGTAACGTAGGAAGTGTGGGAGCCATTGTTTTGTACAGCAAGCTTCCACAAACAGCCATGAGATAAATAACAAAGCAATCCGTTTTATTGATATTGGTGAGGGATAAATATTGTCCTGGACACCAGGAACAACTTCTCTGCTATTCTTTGAGTAGTGGCATGTGAGAGGACCTTGGTTTAACATCTCATCCAAAAGACAGCACCTCCTACTGTGCAAGAATAACTTTTTACAAATCAGCAATTGAACCTGTGACCTCCCTGGTCTGTCTGTGTGAGTCATAATCACACTGGGGGAATCTTGTTTAAATGTATTTTTATTGAGTGGTTTGAAGACTATACTGAAACCTTTTACTAAATAAGTGCTTCAATTTTAAAAAAAAATGCAAGAATAAAATGAGAGCCCTTTTGTATGTGAGCGTGCCTCCTCCCAGTGCTCAGTGCAGAGTGTGTGAAATTGGCTTTACAGAGCAGTGTGACCTTTCCCTTTCGCATTAGAATATGAATGGGCGCATGAGAAGTTATGATTGGAGCATTTTACCAAAGCAAAATTAGCATTACTTGTAACCTGTGTGTTGGTTGATAAGGCCCCCACCCCTCCCCCTCCATCCCTGACACTCATGACAGGTACCAGGCAGTAGGAAAGCTCTCCAATTACCAAGACCTTGACATGCAATTTGCAATTTGTGCTGCTCATTAAATGCTGCTGTTACGCTCTTACTGATAGTCAAACGTTGACATGATTTGTATTCAGTCAGTTGAACATGTCTTAAGAGATTGTATCCTGTGTTAGGTAAGATCTGATTACAATCGTGGAAAGGGATCAAGTTGAATGATATTTCAAACTCAGGAGTCTGTAATCCAGCACAATGTAATATTTCGGTTCCGATGAAGGGTCACTGACCCGAAACGTTAACTCTGCTTCTCTTTCCACAGATGCTGCCAGACCTGCTGAGTGGTTCCAGCATTTCTTGTTTTTATTTCAGATTTCCAGCATCCGCAGTATTTTGTTTTTATTACAATGTAATATTTAATTTGTTTTGGGTGAGGCTATATTTTATGTTGCTTGAACTGGGCAAATTACGTAGCAATGACCAACAGAGTATCTCTTAACAGAGCATCTCTTAACAGAGCCCAATCAATTAGACAAGGAAATGGAGGACTTAATTTTGTATTATAGCTTTGATTTGTCAAAGAATAGAGATGTAATGCAGCTGTAGAACGCAATCATCTGTCTTTTCTCAGTGGAGCTCTTGAGGGAATCTTTACTCCACCAAGTCAGGCCATTCAGCCCATCAGGCCTATACCAGCTGTCCGCGAAAGAGTTTCAACTTAATCCTATGCCTTGCCCTTCTTACATCCTTTTTAAAAAATGTTTTTCAAATATTAACTTTTTAAAATCTATTATGGAGTCGTCTTCTGCCATTGCTTCTGGTTGGGCATTCCATGTCATAACAACCTTCTGTGGGAAAAAAAAATTCTCCCTTCTAGATTTATTTTATTGAAATCCCTGATAATTTTGAACAACTCCATCAGATCTCCTCTTAGCCGCCTTTATTCTAGTTTTAAAAAGCCCCAGTTTCTCTAGTCTCTCCTCATTACTAAAGCCCCTCATTCCTTGATATAATTTAGTGAATCTCATCTGCACCATCTCTGTGGTTCTGACACCCTTCCTAAAGTAGGGCACCTAAAGGTATACACTTTATATTTTAACTTCCGCCTAACCAATTACTTGTATAGATTTACTAATACTTCTGCAGTTTTTCACTCTATATTCTGCTACTTATTAAAGCTAGGATTTTTTGTGTGTACTGTTTTATCAACTTTTCCATTCATTTTTGTCCTCTCTGCTCTCTTAACCCTTTTAAGGTGTTACCATTTGGTGTACATAGTGCATGTAATTCTTTCTCATTGCTTTACTTCTCTGCAGTGCAGCATTATAAAGCTGAGGTTAGTAAAAGTACTTCATGCTATCCGTCTATCCAAGCACAGGGCTATGTTTTATCTTGGCAAGCTGCATGGTTTTTCAGCTTAAGTAACCAGCCAAGGCCCACAGTTCAGAACACCAACAAAGTTCAAAAAAGTTAATAGAAAGGATGAGGTAAATTGAGAAGTAGTAGATGTTACCAAGCTTGGATAAATATTGGAGGGAAGGAAGATAAGTAAGGGAAGTAATGAGCTAGTTTTAAAAGGCTTGGGAAAGAGTAAGTCAGACTGAAGACTGCAATGAGTTACATGGGATTACACAAAAATCACACTACAGAAACAGATTAGACCAACCAGTCCATGTTGGTGTTTATCCTCCACAAATTCCATGTGTCACTGCTTCTATATCCATTTGGTCCCCATTCCTTCAACCACCTATCTAACCTATTTTTAAATAGTTGACGTGGTTTCTGCTCCATTCACTAACTCCGATGGTGTGTCCCACAGCCTTGATTTTAGTGATCCTAATGAGGATATAGGGAAACAGGAGATTGTGTAGGTGGCACATTGAGGGGATAATTTGGAAAAACAGTGATTGTGGTGTCATGCAGGCCCCCACCTGCCAAGAATAAGGCATATTCATTTCACCACATGGACATTAAATTTCAAATTGTTACTGGGAAGAAGAGAAGGCCTGTTGCAAGGACTGCCAGATCTTGGAAGGAAAAAAAACATTTCCATACCAAGAGACATTGAAGGCAGGGAAGTACATTCCATTCCCTAAGATGATACAATACACAGAGCCAAGATGTGGTCAGACCAGTTAGTCACATGACGAACCTGCTTGGCCACCCGGAGGTTTCTGAATTGTACAGTTTGAACTGAGAGCCTGCAGAAATCAGAGTGCTCCTGGACTGAAGAAGACCTCCTGTCTGTCTGCCTACTCTCATCTCTTTCTTAAAAGCCTCCAAATCCACTGAAGGCACATGAACCCCAAGAGAGAAAAGTCTTCTACAGTGAACAAGGTTTAAGAAGAATACTTTGAGAAGAAAGATCCCAATGAAAAACCAGATCTACCTACAGTGAGCTCGAAGAACCATAACAACAACTCTTCAGATATTGCCTCAAACATTTCCACTTTATTTCTTCTGCTCTGTTCTGTCTCTATCTGTAGGTGTGTATCGCGTATGCATGCTAGCGTGGGCACGTCATGTATCCGTAGGCATCAACCGAATTGGAGTTTGTTTATTTAATAAATTTCTACATTTCTTCTTTAAACCTAAGAAAGCCTGTTTGTGCTGGTTTCTTTGCCTTATAATTGGAAAGTGGTGAACAAGGATTCACCAAGGGGGAGCTAAAAACAGTGTGTTTAAAATTTAAACCCTGTTACAGTAAGACCAGGTGAAGGCTGAAAGGGAACCCTAGACCTCTTTCTCACCTGGTCGTAACAGTGGTAGTAATGATTAAATTGAAAAAGGACAGGAGGCTACAATGTCGGGAGGTTGAAGTGTAAACGTGAGAGAGGAATTGCCTATCAGGGATGAAGTTGATCTGTCCAGGAATGTGAACAAGGTGCCAGGACTGCTTCCCCAGCAGGATCGCAGGCATTGCACGTCTTTAGCAGAAAGCACTTCTTCATTGTGCTACATGAGTGTTATAGTAACATTTGAAACAAACATGAGGTGTGTTGTTGGATTAGCTGAATACAGCATCAAATGTAGAAGGGTCATCTTCACTCACTTCCCGCTACAACTCCCAATCGCATCAGAGGCATGAGGTAAACATATACTTATCATTTTCTATTATTTCTAAATCTTCGTGAGAGCCCTGCCTCTTTGTCTTCCTCCTGCCTTCCAATCTACAGGCTTTTACCACCCACGATTGGTGTCAGCTAGTCACTATTTTCACCTTAACTCATCATCTCACCTATTCTTTTCAACCCAGTACATGCTGCCTTAGCCTTTTCCCAGGTGTCTCAGTGAGGCTGTTGTGCCTTTGAAATCGGCCATCGGCATTGCTGATCTGAGGCACCTTCTGAAAACAGTATATCAGCACTGTGGGCCATACTACTGGAGAATTGCTGTTTGCTGCCCCCCTCCATGGCTGCTAATTAGAGAGCCAGGAGACAGAGATGAGAGGGTAACATCATGGGACTTGACTTGGGTATTTGCTTTTGAGCTGCAGTACTCCCGGATACAAAAGCAGGCTGACTGGTAAAAGGGTTTATAACGAGCAACTCTTTTCTGTTTCCAATGGCGTTCACCCCTGACCATAGTGAAGAGAAACCCGACTCAGGATGAGTTCGGTCGCTTGTCACGTTTTGACTTTTTTTTGAAGCAGAATTACTAGAAAAAAAATGAGCCCCTCTGCGATGCAGCTGCCTGCCAATACTGTTTGTTCACAACAACAGCAACTTGCATTTATACAGGGCCTTAAACATGGTAAAACATCC
This sequence comes from Heterodontus francisci, assembly GCF_036365525.1. Lineage (NCBI taxonomy): Eukaryota > Metazoa > Chordata > Chondrichthyes > Heterodontiformes > Heterodontidae > Heterodontus > Heterodontus francisci. The sequence continues at coordinate 21,953,526 of NC_090382.1, forward strand.
AAAGGCACCTCATGAGCATTATTGAACAAAATTTGACACCAAGCCACACAAAGTGATATTAGGTTGTGTGACCAAAATCTGGGTCAAAGAGGTCAGGTTTAAGGAGTGCATTTAAAGGAGGAAAGAGAGGCAGAGAGCTTCAGGGAGGGAATTCCAGAGCTTAGGGCTGAGGCAACTGCAGACACAGCTGTCTGTGGCGGAGCAATGAAAATTGGGAATGCACAAGAGGCCAGAATTGGTGGAGTGCAGGGATCCTGGGAGGGCTAGGAGAGATTACAAAGATGAGTAGCAGTGTGGTCATTGTAGAATTTGAAAACAAGGTGGCAACTTTAAATTTGAGACATAGCCGAAGAAGGAACCAATGTAGGTCAGCGAGAATAGGGGTGTTGGGTTAATTTGGTTCTGTTAAGCGAGATGTCAAGCAGGGTAATAAGAATGGTTGGATCCTTTTTATGTGAATGCTGCACTATACAATTTAGTCATCGGAACGAAACAAAATGAAGGGAGAAATTCCAAAGCATGTGATGAAAAGCCTTATTAGTAGAAGTGAGTTTTAATGCAGAAATCAGAAAATCAGAATTCCGTGAATGCGATATTAGTGACTAAAGCAATATTGGCCTTTTTTAATCGAAATCCTACTAAAAGTATTATAAATAGATAATGCCAGTAATATAATGTCTGACTCTGCAATCCCAAGGCTCACCCTAATTCGATCAATGAGGAACATCAGTTATTTATCTGATCAACCACTGCTTGTTGAGATTTTTGCCCAACCTTGCTGTTGTCTGTAATCCATTCTCTCTCTCTACAAGTTTCAGGGAGAGGTGAAAGGATATAATTTCCCACCAATAATATCCCACCCCTTAATGAGCACAAAGTTCGTGGCGTTTTTTGTTTCTTAAAAGTTTGTGATTTTTCTCAGGTTGAAAATGTCATCTGCGTTAAAGTGATGACAATTGCCAAAAATTCAGTAAGTCTCCAGTACAGCTGTTAGTTCTGTGGATGATTAAATGTAATTTCTGGAGATTGTTAGCCATGTCAGATTATAATATAAAGCCGACTTCGTGTTCTATATGTCACTGTTCTGCCAATCAAATTTAAGTGCTGCTATTAGAACTGCTGGATGACATCCAAGGGCATTTATAGAGGAAAAAAAGATACTTTTTTTTATCCTATTATAGTTAAAGGTAAAATTGTTGCTGTAGTGTGTATAAGTGATTGTGAGTAACAATTTGCATAACTGTTCAACAATTTGAGTGTGTTAGCTTTGTGGGTTTGTATTTCCAGCACCATGGACAGTTCCTGCTGAGTTAGTTTTCCTCCCTTCTACCATTTCCCATGTTTTAACGGTTAGCTGTATGCTAGGAATGTTTCTAGTTGCAGGTATCATGTTTTGGGATTTCTGTTTTGCTGTAGAAGGATCTGGGTGTGCCCTACATTAAAGTGCAAGGTTAGTGTCCAGTCCATATATCACAGGGCTTTTGTTGGGAGCCCTGGATCCAGCTATCGCAATACTAGATTTTCAAATAACAAGTCAAACTCCTGATTATAAGTGATTGGCTTCTGGGAGAGACCAGAGACGCTGAATTCTAGATCAGATCTTAGTGAACTAAAGCTATTCTGCGGGCCAAGGCAGCAAGATCATTTCTCTTTCCTCAGCATCCATTTCCAACTTTTGTTATTACTTAAAAGGCATGAGACAAATTCAGGTTATTAATCTTTTATCCTATCATTATAAGTTGCTGTGTAAATGTGTTTTAATGTATTGCAAAGCCCAGGCGAAAGGCCGAGGTCAACAGTATAAAGAGAGTCAGGGAGTAAATGAAATAAATTAGGAAGCAGTGATTCAATGATGTTGGACTTGGGTTTTAAAGACCTTTCAATTCCAGGAGGTAAGGGTGCGAGTTTTGTGCCTAAGTAATGCTATATTAACACTTGAAGCAGTGTTTGAAACCAAAAAGGGGTATTAGCCAGTCCCTTTTATGTAAATCAAGAAGACCTTGTCTGTCTTATCTCCATATCTTCCAATCTCTTCTCTCCGGAAGCCTGCTCAATTGTCTCTTGAACCTACTCCTATTATCCATTTCAGTGATCATCTCGAGTAACTTATCCCATAAGCCCGAACATGTTTTTCTTTAGGTGATAAAGTTCTGCCTGAGTTTCCTTCTTACGTAAACAGATTATTTTGCTGGCCTGTTCTGTATTCTTCCTTATTGAAGCAAATTCTCTGAAATAAATGAAGTTCGCACATTCCTTGCTTCATTCAAAACAGGAAGTTAATAAATAGGTGCACTTTCTACGCAATAGTGCTGAAGCTGGATTTTGAACAGATCTGCTTGTGTTGCAAGGTTGGCATTTTGTGTGAATGCAGTTAATAATGAGGTGACAGAGGGGGCAGACAAGAAAATGGAGTTGAGACCACAACCAGATCAGCCATGATCTTATTGAATGGTGGAGTAGGCTCAAAGGGCCGAATGGCTGCTTCCTGCTCCTAAGTGCTTTGTTTCCATGTGAGTATTCACTTTCCCATTCCGTGATATTCATGACTAGGTATTGCTGTAGGTTTCAAACCACATTTTTCTCAAGGTAGTAAAGTCAAAGGAAAGAAAGACTTGCATTTATGCAGCACCCTTCACAGCCACAGAATGTCGTTATGATCAATGAAAAACATTTGAAGTGCAATCATTGTTGTAATGTCGGAAGTGTGACAGCCAGTTTATGCACTGCAAGGTCCCACAAACAGCAGTGAAATAAATGACCAGATGATCTGTTTTAGTTCTTTTCTTTGAGGAATAAATATTGGCCAGCACACCAGGAGAACTCAAACTCCCCTGCTCCTCTTCAAACAATGTGATGAGATTTTTTGTATCCACTTAAGATGATGTGAAGGAATCTGGCCATAATGAGGGATTATTAGGTTAAGAGTTATTTTCCTATGAATGGGGGTTAAAAAATTAAATGCAGGGTTCATCTTCCTAAAAGGATAAAAAAGGTCATGGACATGTCTCTGTGCTGAAGGGTTTTCCTCATCTTAGAGCATAGAGGCAGCTTCTGATAAGGAGGATTCACGCCCTAATTGTCACAAACCCCACCACACTGTAAAACATTGATAACATAGGACACAAATGGTCATGTAAGCTACCACAGTGTAATAGTTGATAAGATGGTTTTATCCGGACAGCCCTAAAGCACAGACAACTGAATTTTTGACAAAACTGACCAAATGCAAAAAACTGAACTACAATCTTGAAACACAGATGACTAATCAAAAATTAACCACCACGAGAGACTTGCAGCTTGCTGCTAGCCAAGCCTTTCTCAGGAATCAAAGATTGATCTCAACTAGAAATTAACAATTATACAGCCTTATTTGGGAAATAAAAAGGGACGAACTGAGGCGTTATATATCCTCTGGGGTGGATGTAAAAAAATCTCATGGCAATGTTTGAAGAAGAGCAGGGGCGTTTCCCCCTGGTGCTTTGGTCAGTATTTATCCCTCACCCAAAACCTGAAAAAAAGTCTTATTATTATCTCATTGCTGTTTGTGGGAGCTTGCTGTGTGCAAATTGGCTGCCACATTTTCTCCATTGCAACAATCACTTCATAAATGCTTTATTGGCTGTAAAGCATTTTGGGAGGTCCTGAGGTCATGAAAGGTGTTATCTAAATGCAAGTTCTTTCTTTCAATAGCCACTTGAGCACATTTCAGTGCAGGAATCACTTTGTTTGGGAAGTTTTTGGTCTATATGGTGCAAGGAATAAATATTGCTACCTAAAGTCCTGAACCCTTTTGAATTTCCTTCTGTCTGTTTGCCCTGGCTAGTTATTCTGTTTGGCTGTGGAAGTTAGAAATCGTCAGACTAAAGTCTCCATTCAGTTGTTGCAAATGAAAGGAGTTTTCCCAGCATATAGCAGTGCACTGTTGGTGGCATAAGTGGAAATTAAAGGAAAATCCCATCAGTAGAGGGCTAACTCAAAGGTTCAACCAGTGTTCAATGTCTGTCCACTCTGTATGTCCATCCATATGCCTGTCTGTCTATGTAAGGTAAGAGAAGGGGAAATAAATGGAGAATGACTGCACAGATCTTCATGCAGCATCTGCATGGGTCTTTTTGAAGTTCAGTATGTCAGTATGGAAAAACATGATAATAGCGTTAATTTATATTCCCTTCCTCTCTCCCCTCATCCCAGGTTTAGGGAAGTGACATAACTTAAAAATGATTTCACCCAACACATCAGTGGGATAATCGGCGTGGTGCTGAGGACAATCTCAAATCTCAGGTTCAATCTCTGGACTGGGCTGAGTTATATGATCTCGGCTGAGGTGATTTGCAGGAACATTATGGTAGATCTCTGTACCCTACCCAAGTAGGAAGGTGGCAAGTGGAATTAGCCAGTGTTCCCATTTGCTATCCAGTCACCTTATTGGAGTTTCTACACATGTGAATCCCAAATTAGGACAACATAGGGCTCATTGCTGATGCCTCGCATAGTCTAACAGCTCACTCTAGGCCAGCGCATGTAAGTGGTTACTGAGCGTGGTGCGATGGGCTGTGGAATCCATCCCAACGAGAATCAGTTCCGTTAAGGGAAAGGGGAATAGATTTGGAAGAAGTGATTTCAGGCTTCTGAGACAGCAGCGTGACTATTTTTCAAAATGGTGTTTCTGGTTTTGTTTTTAAATGAAGAGCATGACCACACCAATGCAATTACTTTTGCACAGAGGAAGCCAATTTTTTTGTTTACAATGCCTCCACAAGAACCAACCAAAGTCAATGGCCCAGCTCCCCAGGAGATGAGCTTCTACCCTTTCTTGATGGTTTTTTAGTCTCATGCAAAGATAATGGTCCAAATGATATTTGAAGTATTAGCATGTGTGGATATGCTCTTACGACTTAGAACGCATAGGACGTGGGGTGAGAGATTAACAGGCAGTAATAAATGAGGCACACTGGCAGACTGTGACAAATGTAGTCGGGGGTTTGCAACAATGGGATGATCATTTCTGGCTGGCTTGTTAAATGAGCAAACCCTTGAAGAAAAAATGATGTTAATTAAAAATTCTCCCCATTGCTGTCAGGAGAGAAAACCTGAAACTACAGTTTCAAAAGTAATTTCAATTAAAAACATTAGATTGACAATCTTATGGCCATTATGCTTTATTTCCTTTTACAAATTCAACTTCGCTGCAAATCTGCCTTTTGACAGCTGAAAACTTGCAAGCCCTACTAACCTAGTCTTAAATTGCTGTTTGCTCTAACTAAAAGTGGCTTTGATGTATTCCATCAACAGCAGAGAGCAGGGCCATTGCCGTCACAGGTCAGAGTCCTCAATAATCCCAGATAGTTCAATGATTTCTGAACAACGCATCATCCATCTTGGTACTCATTGTGTGACCTGAATGAATGAAATCATTATTTTCTCAGCCTCCTTTCAAAGTATTGTTTTTTTCACCAGCTGGAGGGACTAGGAGAGTGGTCCAGGAGAACTCGTAGAAGATCTGAGGTGATGGTACTGCTTATTGTTATGCAATTAGTACAGCTGTTGAACACACATTGCTTAGAATAGGTTTTACTGACTAACATTCTGTTCAGGTCTCTAGCCTGAGCAGGGGGACAAGAGACCAGAGACCCAAGTTCTGGCCCTGTTGAGATTGGTCGGGAAGCACTTTTTCACACAAAGGAGCGCGGAAATCTGGAACACTCTCCAACCAGAAAGCTGTTGAAGCTGGGGATCAATTAAAAATGTTTTTGTTAGGCAAAGGTATTGAGGGTTATGGAACCAAGATGGGTAGATTGAGTTATGATACGTATCCTGGATTAAAATGATACATGTTATTTCTAAAATAATCATACTCAGCCGTCTGAGCGATCTTGACAGGTCTGTCCAAGCAGGTCATCAGAGTCAACACTTTCTGGCTGGGATAAGAACTCAGAAAAGAGAAACCTAGCTGATTTTCCCATCGTGACAGATCACTAAACACAGCATAGGCTAGAGACCAACCTGAGACATTGCTGGCGGATATATCTTGATAATTTCTAAACAGTACATTTACCAACTAAACCATCAGACTCCCAATTTTAATTCTGTTTTTCAAAACAAGACATTTATATGGTACATACGTTCGCTTTTCTGAATGCAGTGAATCCATTCTGGGCAAATGAAAACTGTTGCATTGAGGTTTTACCACCTGACCTGACACCAGTGTTCATATTACAGTGTATAATGCAACACAGCCTGTCATTGTTACATTATCAGTTAAAATGACATAAAATGTACAGCACATTAACAGGCCATTCGGCCCAGCTGGTCTGTGCTGTTGTTTATGTTCCACATAAACCTCCCCTCACCCCTCTTCATCTAACCCTGTCAACATAACCTTCTGTTTGTCTCCTCTTCATGTTTATCTGGCTTCTCCTTAAATGCACCTGGGGACAAGAAAGTCATTAAATGCACTGGGGAGGGGGTGTTTCTTGATGAATATTTTGAACACAATATATCAGGAATTCAGGTTGCTTTGCACACCCTGGATGTTTCCTGCATTAAATCCTATCCTGATTTATTGACTTTTGTTTTATTTATTGCAGCATTCATGCCCTGTATGACTCACACTCCACCATAAACTCCTCTCCTCATTGTTATGCATTTGGATCTTTTATGTCTCTGTGCCTCAAGGTATTTGGCTTGAGACACGTGGTATTTTTTAAAAGTATGAAGCCAATTGAGCTGTTTGTAGGTGCAGCATAATGCTGACAGCACTCTCAGTGTAATGTATCACCAGAGGTGCTCTGTGTTGTTTTTCTTCCACTGATCTTTCCCTCGTAGCCGTGGGAAATAAATGTCTCTAACATCTACATCAAAGGGTTAACTGAAATTGATTGGTATGATGGTGTTGCCGCCTACATTTTATGTAGCGGAAAACTGACGAGGATGAATTACTGAAGAGGCCTGTCATCTTACTGAATCACCTGTGCAATGGCCCAGAGAATAAGACCAGCTTCAGAGGCCCATTCTGCTCTTGCAGAGCCCACTGATACCCTGTTTATATTACTGCATATACATGAAGATGGTGTATGCACATCTGGAGGCAGGAAGCACCACTTCACAAGGGTATTCCTTTCCCCCCGCTTCATAGGCAGGTACGAATGGCTGTTGCCAGTATTGTAACTATATGGGCAAAGCACCACCTTATTCTGGCCTATCCCAGTTGTCCTTGGGAAGAGACGTTTATACTCCAGAGACCTGAACACAAATGTCTAGGCTAACACTGCATTGCAGTACTGAGAAGGTGCTGCACTGTCAGGTGGATGCAAAAAATTGCATGGCAAAGAAGAAGAGGGGATTATGTGTTCAATACTCTGCAATGGCACTTGAACCCACAACCTTCTGATTCAGTGTCAAGAGTACTACCACCTGAGCCACAGCTGATCTGGTTTACAAAATATACATATATATATATATATATATATATATATATATATATATTACTGTACTCAAAGTTATAAACTGCTTGTTCAAGCACATTATTGGACATTTATTCATACAGATAATTTTGTTTTTTTACCCTGTGCCTTGGTAAAGCTGCTGAATTCTCTCATATTTCTTTGATATTCCATGAATTTGCTTCAAAATGTGCACTCCCTTTGATCTCTGTAGACTTGATCTGTTGGAGGGCTGTCAGTGACATCAAACGGATCACTTCATGCACACACACGTGGGCACACAAATGCTAAATAGGTTTAAAAAGAAAAACGATGATTAAATCAGTGATCATCTGAGGCCAGCCATAATTTGTCTTGTTCAAAGAGTACAGCATGATGTGGGGGAAGGGACAGAGGGCATTTAGGACTAAATGTGCACATTGTATAAAACAAAATGCAAACAAGGATATTTCATCATATTGCGAAAGGTGCATATCAAGATGATTTGAAGGGGAAAAGCTGGTGATTTTGAATGTTCTTTCATTGGAGAGCAATCTCATATTAAAGACACAAAATTCTCATCTCAGTGTCGTTTCTGAAGGAGTTTCTCTTTTTATTATTAAGAAACTAGGGTGAAGGGTCATAGTGTGAAATGTCACCAAGGTTGAAAGGAGTAGGAGAGCAGACTAAGTCAGTCGATGAGCAATGTCTCGGTCATGCCAAGCTCAGGTGTTTAAAACCTGAAGAGTTTTTTTTAAATTAATCTCCGGATGTGCGTGTTGCCGGCAAGGCCAGAATTTATTGCCCGCCCCTAATTGCCCTTCAGAAGATGGTGGTGAGGCTCCTTCTTGAACTACTGCAGTCCGTATGATGAAGTGCTGTTCAGTCGAGTATTCCAGGATTTGGAGCCAGTGATGGGTTGTAAGAGGAAGGAAGTTCTGAGATCACTGTACAAAGTTATTTTAATTTGATTTCAATTGTGTTTAATAACAGCCTTCAAAAATGGATGAAGTTTCTCAAATGTGAAAATGACAGCCATTGAACACATAAGTTATAGACAAATATTGTGCATTCCTTACAGCGGCTGGCTGGATATAAATGCCTTTTCTGTTCACTAAATAAAGGCCATTTACCTGTCAGGAGGGTAGTTGAGCACAGGAATGAGGTTGGGGAGCGCTCATGATATTAGTGGCTGGACCTACAGGGAGCAAACGACAGTCTAACTCTAGGAAGATCTAGGTCCTCATTTCTGTAGTAGGGTTAAGGCCTTCTATTCTAGCAGAGTGAACACAAGAAGCTGGTTCTCCACATTGATGCTGTAGGCCTTTGCATTTCACAGCCGATCTCCACACACCTACTGAGATTTGTGCCAAATAGAAACAGTGCAGCAGTCTCTCCAGGCAGGAAGAGAAAGTGACATGAGATGAATTCCTGTTTTTTCCCTTGCAGCATTAATAAGGGAAGACCCTGTTAAAGTAGAAAGGAATTGTAGGTTAACTTCCCTATTGCACAGGTAATTAGCAAGGTATCCTAGGGCTCCAACAAGTGGCAGCAAGGAGCTCTACGTATTTGTCTTAATTTATTGCTGGTTTGACTCAAGAACTGATTAAAGGCTACTTTTTTTTCTCGAATCCCTCCTAACCGCTATCAAATTTTGTTTGTTCCCCCCCCCCCCAGCTCCAACAAACTCTAGGCTTTTTAAAACTTTAAACATCAGCTAATCTCCGTAAAATCATGGAATTTTGTAGCATAGGAGAAGGTAATTCAGCCCATCATGTCAGTGCTGTCTGCCTGTACGCAGATTCCAAACATCCTCTGCATCAAATGTTTGCCGATACTTCCTGTAAAGAATGCAATGATCTTGGCTTCAACTTCTGCCTGTGGCACAACTCTCTGCCTAAAGAAATTATTTCCTGAGTTGCTTCTGTGTCGCTCTTCAACCTTGGTGGTGTTCTGCCTTGACCCTTCAACAAGGATTCGCAATTAAAGCAAAATATAATACCTTGCTTCTTGTAACAGTAATCAATCTGAACCAGCACTGTGCAAACATTTCCTTTAGCATGGCCTGTGTTTGGCAGGCTTCTGTTACATTGCCTTTAGACTCTTGTGCACTGTGAAGATTCATTGCTGGTTTGAGATGTGGAAGGGGGAAATTACTGGTTCTTTATGTTGTCAGTGAGAAAGGGGAAAATCTGTCGTCTCTGGTAAGACTAGTCTTCGTCGTGCTGCAGTTTTATTTTTCTTGTTCCCTGAGAATTGTTTCAAAAGGTTTAACTCTTTCACTGATTTAAATGAAATCAATAGGAAACATTAAGTTTGGATCCTTCAGTGTTGCTGTCAGGATTTCAGTAAAATATAACACTGTTCTGCTTTTCACTTGTCAACACCAGCAGAGTCCTCTGATGATGCAATTAATTTATCCAGTAGGTGGCTCGTGCACACACAGATGCAGCACGCCCTCACTCCCTACACTTGGCCTCTGTATGCCTGGGTTAGGGATTGGACAAGTTGGAAGGGGTTAATGCTCCTGATCGTTGTCCACTGACCTCGGCTGGACAAGCGTGCAGGATAGGGTACAACTGGGATGCTTACTGCGGTTAAGTATTCTGCCGACCATCACTGTCTAAGCTTTCTCGAGAATAGTAGCCACTATAGTAGGGGGGGTCAACATCTTCAGGAATTGAGGTAAATGAGTTAAATCTGGTGGCAAGGGGAAACAAACATGTAGCAGCACAGCTACAAAATTTGTGTAATGTGGTGAGGATATCATGAGCTGTGTAATTGGGCAAATTACTGGATACAGCCTGGGTGACATACTGGTGACCACAGGTCTACCTAGATGTGGAAACCATGAGGCATTGAGTTAGGAGTTTTAAACAAAATTGAACCCACAACGTGCAAGCGTATTCCGCTATTGCAAATTAGCCTTGTGACAAGACTGGTTTCACTTAAACTCCTTGCACTCAGAAGGACTACTGTTTGGTTATCCCCTGGGGTGACCCTACAAGGCTACCAGCTGTTTTTACTTTCTAATTTCTGTAGCTCAATTTCACAGCAATTTAACCTCAACACCAAGGTCAATTGCAGCTTTGCTACAAGGGTGAGCGGTAACTGAGGAGATGGAAGGCAAAACCTGGGAGGTGATGGGTGGATAAAATGCAGGAGAGGAGAAAAGTGATTGAGGTATTTGGTCCTTCAAAGGGTATTTTCGCAGAGCCCCCAGGCAAATGTTCAAAAATACAATAGAGTGCATTCACGTTTGAGACTTCTTGATGCTATAACGGGTAATCAGGATGATTGACCTATAAACTACTCAAGGTTACAATCTGGCAGCTGAGATTTGATTTCTCTTCTCCCTTTTCCTGAAATTGATTGCTGCTACTGGTACAAGGCATCCGAGAGGCCCACAGGCTTCCTTCTTCACTCATAAACCTAGAGCGTGGTGGGGTGGGGGGGCGGGGAACAGGGTGCGTAATTTTTGCCTTCATCACTTGAGTCATAACACGGCGAGACGGATCACCTGCCGTTAAAGAAACTGCTTGTTAGATTTCCCATTGATTTCAGTGAAAATAAAAATTGGATGATGTGGGTGACAGCTGGTGGATCCATACCGGCTGGTTTACTGCCAGTTAGTGAAACAGCTGATTACTCCCTGTGCAGGCTGCATTACTGGGGAGCATTTCCGCTGAGCCCGATTCTCTTCCCACCCGCCATCTTCCTTACATGTTTCCGTCCAGCAAATCACTGAGAGCCGGGACCTTGGTTGATTTTTTTTTTTTGCTCCCAATAGATTGCGCAGAGGCACAGAAGACTGTTGTAATGGCACTGCCAACAGCAGCTCACAGAGCGCCAACAATAAACGATCCCAGGACTGGCCTATGCTGCAAGGCTCAGTACCACACCATGCGCATTTACACATTTCAGTCTGGAATTTATTTACCCTTATTTATAGAATCATACAGCACAGAAGGTGACCATTCGGTCCATCATGTCTGTGCCAGTTCTTTGAAAAAGCTATTCAATTAGTCCCACTCCCCTGCCCTTTTCTAATACCCTTTTGAATGTTATAATTGAATCTGCTTCCAACACCCTTTCAGGCAGTGCAATAAAGATCATAACAGCTCACTGCATAAAAGAAATTCTCATCTCTCCCTCCAGTTGTTTTGCCAATTACGTTAAAACTGTGACCTCTGATTACCGACCCTCCTGCCACTGGAAACAATGTCTCCTTATTTACTCTTATCAAAACCATTCATGATTTCGGCACCTCTAATAAATCTTCCCTTAGCCTTCTGTGCTCTGAGGAGAACAATCCCAGCTTCTGTAGTCTCACCACACAACTGAAGGCCCTCATCCTGATCCCATTCAGGTAAATCTCCTCTGCACTTCTTGCAACTTGTCATCTCTCTGCTTGGGGAGTTCCACAGCTCATCCTCACAGTCACCTCTTTCCTGTCGCTGTTGTTACGACCAAGGTGGGAGGAGATCCCTGTTTATTCTAGTCCCACTTTTCCACAGATCACAACATATATTTAAATTTCCCCACTTAACCGATACGGTCAACCATATATTCTATTCCAGAATAAAACACAACAAACAGATTTCTTTAATAAACAGCAAAATTATCAGTTTATTATAAACCAGGTATTAACCGTTAATGAAGTAAAACATACACACACAAACTGAAATATTAAAGCCCCTTATTTATCTTAACCTCTCAAACATGTACACACACACACACACACACACATATACATACATACACCGGTTAACGAGAAAAATAAAAGGGATCTTTGTTTAGCGCTATTACAAAAACAAAACTTAGGCGAAATACTTGTCCTTGGTTTTGGTTAGGCATCCCAAATACATAAAGATGGCTGTCACTGGGATCTTCCTGGAACAGTTCTTTCTAGGTGATGTTGAAGATCAGTTTGAGTAGGCTTTCCAAGAAATGCAGCTGCAGGCAAAAAACAACTGTTTTACAAGTACAAATTGAAACTAAAAACAGTCCAGGGTCATAGTCATACAGCACAGAAACAGGTCCTTTGGCCCATCGTGATTCAAGCCTCCTGACTTCTATAAATCTTGACCTGTCACTTCTTTGTGTAAACATCTCCCCAAGTCAAAAATAACCCCTGCTGGGTGATTATTCACAGACAGGTGCCTTCCAGTTAAACCGGTTTACAAGCCAAATCTAGGAACCTTCTGGTGACTTTTTTAAAAAGACGCAAAGTTCAGGAATCTCCAAGGTTCCAGATGAATCAGTGTCCATAATTCAACTAGAAGTCCTTAAAACCTATTTTACAAAAAAAAAGCACTCTCTTGTAACACTATTCAAATTTGCTGCGATATAATGGGGCACTGGTCAGGGATTGCATTGTTTGATGAGGGAAGTCTTCTTTACAACTACAGACACAGCCTGAGAAAATGTGGCAACCTCCTAGACATGAAGTATGGAATGAAGTTTTAAAGTAACTTGAGGGAATCCCACTAGTGAGGGCAGTCATATGATCTGAACTCACTGATGTTGCACCCACTGTGCCAGTAAATTAGAAGTATGTTGAAAGAAATGCGAACATGGTGGTAGAGGTCAATTTAAAAAAAAGATCTGCATGGTAAGCAGAACATATTATGTTGCATTAATATTCTCATTCAATAACTAAAATTGCAGAGTTCAACAAATTCTGACTTGAATACAATCCAACTGGGAATTCAGAGAAACTTCGGTACTCAGAGAATGGTAAGAACGTGGAACTCGCTGCCACTTAGAGTGGATGAGGCAAATAGCAGACGATGCAAAGTGGAACTAACTAGGTGTTGCAGTGGGTTTGACACTGACCTTTCCCTTACCGGGATGATGGTCTCCTCTGTCTTCACACTGGACAATCCCAATCCAGTTCCTACTGGACACAGGCCAACTGCACCAAACCATCCCTGACTGGATATAAATTAATAACCTTACTCTGAGGATGATTAGTATGGGAAGTGGAAACAACATTGCAAATGTGTAATAAGAGGGTGGGGTGAGAATAATGGGACATTGTAGAGGGAGCTTCAGTCATCAACTAGTTATGCTGTATGTGACCTGGGAGCACTTGACACTGATACTGAGTGCCTGAAATGAGAAGAGTTCCAGTGTTTCTTCCTCACCTTGATGAACATTAATAGTAATTAAGGGGCCACATCAATGTTCTTTGCATCCAGGAAAAGAGGGGAAGCATCATTCCTTGTTGGAATGCAATTGAATGGGTAGAGATTCCCCTCCAACCCTTTTATCATGTTCCTCCACTAGCCTAGGGGACGCTAAGGCTGATTATCATGCCCCACCACTACACCAGCTGACTCAAGACAGATTTGGTGATCAAGCCTGGCACCTTCCTGACTTCTGTGGCTCACTGCCTAGAGTTCATTTTATTGTATAAAGAAATAATTTCCATTTATGTAGAACCTTATACATGCTCAGGATGACCCAAAGCACTTCACAGCCAATGAGGTACTTTTGAAAGTGTAGTCACTGTTGTAATGTTGGAAATGCAGCAGGTGATTTGATGACATTAAGGTAGCAGTGGATGAATATGTGCTCCTGTGGTGCCATAAGCAGTTGTTCAGAAGATTTGAAGAGAATAAATAAATGGGTGAGACCTTGTCTGTTCACCATTGATAGTGTGTCCTTTTTCCATTAGCTTTACTGGAGTTGTATCATTTCTGAGCTGTAACTGTACAAGATTTTTGAACAATCTCTCCCAATGGCCTAAGGGGTAATGGCATTGCCCAGTATAGTATGAAGCGATATGGAGAAGATCCCTCAGTCCGTGCTGCCTTAGTCGATCTCAGCCAAGGCTAACAACTGAGGAGTCTCTGACACTGGAATAGGGAAGGGTAAAAGTCAGCTAGAGTTTCTATTTCTTGACTCTAGACTGTGCCCAAATGGATAGGTACAGATGTTGAGTGAGGATAGGATCAGGTTGACCTTGATCTTTCTATAATGGAATAGCTTGCTGACTTAGATGTGAAGAATGGCAGGCCAGAACCCTTGGAACTGCATCCCACCAAGATTTTGTGCTTTCAGGAGGGCAAGGGAGACTATTGGAATGCAAAAGTCTCAAAATTGGAGTAAAATGAAGACTGTATAATAGCTTAAATAGAGCAGATTCTACTTAATTCCTGACAAACTAGACTAGAGTTAGCACATAATAAATCTTGGACTGTAATCTCATTGTCTTAATTTCTAAAGCCCATATTCCACACATGGCTGCAGACAGCTGTCTGTATAAGTGATGTAGGTACATCTTCTGTACAGTAACTACTGCAGCTACCAAAGGTACAGAGACATCAGTTATACAGACAGCTGTCTGCTATGCAGGATAATATATCGTCTCAAGAAAGCATGACAATGGGGTTAACCCTTCTGACTTATTGCATGAATCAAGGCAGTGACTGTTTGCCTACAGTCGGCGTGGAGCTCATTAAAGTGGAAATCAAAGACTCACCACCACCATTACACAAATGCTCCAGTCACTACTTTAGACACCATTTTATTACATAAAGAAAGACTTGCATTTATATAATGCATTTCATGACCTCAGGATATCCCCAAGTGCATTACAGCCAATAAAGTATTTTTGAAAGGTAGTCATTGCCATAATGTAGGAAACATGGTAGCCAATTTGCGCACAGCAAGGTCCCATGAACAGCAGAGATAATGACCAGATGCTACCACTGAGCCAAGGCCAACATGGCAAGAATGCTTGCTTTTCCTTGTCTCTTCCTTTGCTGAAGGTGTTGTGCTCTCAGTGGGGTACAGTACTATGGGAGGCAGTCACCCTCCAGTACCTTACCCAGGCGATGGGTTCAGAGGTGTGGGAGTCCATAGAATTGCGGAGGGCAGGGTGGAGGGTCTGTCATCTTCCCGTTGCACTGCAATTAAGTCGGGGGTGGGAAAGGCTGAAGACTGCCTTCCTGCCCAGAGGCCAATTGAGGCCCATCACCAGCCACTTATAAAGGCCTCTTCCCACCACCACTGGAATTAGACCAAAGGTGTGGGGGCCTTCGCCACGCCGGGAGTTCACCCAGTAAAACAAGGCGGCCTCCCTGCAGGCTTGTGGGGGAGGGGGGGGGGGGCCTTCTTTGTGGGCAATCGGAAGGCCCCCGATGGCAAAGGCTGCACCTCAACGCCCACTACCCTCACTGGGGCCTGCTGAACTGGCCCTGGCAACACCGTCATACATAGCCGGGGTTTGGGGCTCTAGTGATTGACCTGGTCCCAGGCCAGGTGTAGTACCAACAGCGGCCAGTACTCCAGATGGTGTTGCCAATACTACTGAGCTGCCGCCCTCTGGCTGGCAGCTCTGGGAGGCGGGATCCCCATCCTTAAAGGGACAGGGACCCCAGCACCAAGTAGTTAAGTTCCCAAGCGCCGTTGAATTGCACTGGGGGAGGGGCTCCAAAGAGCCAAGGTGGGTTTCCCATTGTCTTTTCAGCGCTGCGTTGCTGTGCTCCCTGTGAAGTACCATTTTAAGGAACAGTGTGCTTGGTCTTGTATCTTGAACACAAGGATTTTTTTCATTTCACTTTCTTTTGCCTGTGGGAGTGCTTGTGCAAGGCAACAGCGTTCAACGATTGAACCTTGAGATTGACGAAAAGCAATACCCAGGATTATTTTACTAGCACACAGGAATATCTCATTTGTTGTCTATTATACAATATGGCTCAGTTACTCCGGTGATTTCTTTGCTTTTGCGATATGCGATTGGAGGAATTTTGTCAGAAGGTGTACGATATTCAGTAACAGTCCTATATGAAATCCGTTTGGGCAGTCTCATTACAGCTTGTATCAGTCAAAGGCCTACAACTACCACACAGCCCTGAAATGTGCAGCAAATAGTCAACAAACTCGGAAGGGCCAGAGGACGGCTGGTACGAATGGGGAAATGACACATAGTTAGCTTCTGTGACTGATCCTGAGGAACATTGCTTAAATAAAGTAGCAGAGGCCTTGATTCTGCCATGCCAGAACTGGCAGTTCTCCGTGCTGTTATTGGACACTAAAGGTAGAAACAAAATGTTTCACTTTTCCAGCGCCGATGAGCACAGAACTAATGGAAATAGAGAAGAAAAAGTCTGATATAGAACAAGAGCTTTGAGTGAAACTCCACAGTGTGTATCTGTCATTTCACTGAGTTAGTAGTGCTAGGTCTTTGACAAGGAGAGTAATTCTGCAGGCAGTTGAAAAAGGTTCTTGCAAATTTCATGCAATTACTAAGTTGCTGTAGAATCCATCCCATGGTCTACAATTGAAATAAATCAAAATGTAAAAAAAAATCAAATCATTCATATTAAATGAGAAAAGACACAGTCAGGTCAGAATGCAGCCTGACTTAATTAAAAATCTTTTGTTATTGGAATAGTATCTTGATGGTCATCTGAAATAGATCCAGGTGTACTCAACTCCATTACTAATGGAATCATTTCCTGGCTACTCCATCAACTGAGTTATCACCAATGCAGTATTTCTTTTCATTTAATAAGATTACAATGGGTGAGTCCTTGAGTCCTGACTTAGAAGTCAATAATGTGTAGCTGGATATAGGCTTTGTCTCTTTCTCAGAATGTCTTTTGTCCTATTCCCTCTTGTCTTCAAGATTTACAGTTCCGCAGGAGCTGCCAGCTCACTGTTGACTTGTCCAACTGACCATTCATTATGTGAGAGACTGGATGCTGTTACCAGGCTCTTGCACTGCAGGAGGTCTTGTAGCTGAGCCTGCTTCTGTCTTTATTCACGTGTGCATGGCTCGGTGGTAACACTCTTGCCTCTGAGTCAGCAGATCATCAGTTCAAGTCCCACTCCAGAGACTTGAGCACAAAATCTAGATTGACACACAATTTCAAACTGCGAGAAGGCTGCATTGTCAGAGGTGCCCTCTTTCAGATGGGATGTTAAACCGAGGCCCCATCTTGCCTTTTCAGGTGAACTCAAAACATCACACGATGCTATTCAAAGAAGAGTAGTGGAGTTCTTCCTGGTGCACTGGACAATATTTATTGCACAACCAACATCACTAAAACAGAAGATCTGGTCATTATCACATTGCTGTTTGTGGGTGCTTGCTATGTGAAAATTGGCTGCCTGTTTCCTACATTATAACAGTGACTACACTTACAAAAGAACTTCATTGGGTGTAAAGCTCTCCAGGGCATCCTGAGGTTGTGAAAAGTGCTATACAAGTGCAAGTCTTTCTTTCACAATCTACAAATGCACTTTCCAGTGCACCAGTTGCTGAATAGTGATCAAGAACTGGAGCATTGCTCCTAGATGCTGCCACTGTCCCAAAAAATCTGCAGAGTCCTGACTAACATTTTCTGCTAGAGTTGGAAGCATTTATAGAGTCACTTTTATGTTAAGTTGCAAAGATAGCAGACAATCCTTTCTCCTTCTGGGACACTTGCATCAATGCAGGAAATTAGTATGAAAGTTGACTGCGCAAATGCAACTGCCTCGCCTGGAAGCTCTATACTTCTCCTGCCAGCTGATGATTAGTCTTACTGCTCCTTTTAGCTGGGTGGCCTAAACACACCACTAACCTCCCTTGTTCTGCTGGATGCAGATTAGCCATTGGCTACCTGGTGGTTGCAGACTGACTGCAACTGTTTAGCCACCTTTGTCTTTCACAGCACAGTTTGCAAATGCAAACCCATTGAAAGAGGCTGCATGGATAGCATTGTGCTCAATACTTGGCCAATAGTAAGGTTAATGGACGAACACATGGATGAAATATGTGCTGTCCTTACCTTCATTTTGTTAGTAATTGTGCCATAAACCCTGGCCAATTTTCATGCTTCTGCTGCCTACCCAATGGAAACGTTGATTGGTTTTGAAGAAAATTGATGGTTTCTCTTAGAAGAAATGTGCTTGAGTATCATTGAATGGTACACCACAGAATGGGGCCACTCAACCCATCATGCTTGTGCCGCCTGCCCAAAAGAGCTATTCAATTAGCCCGTCTTCCCTGCTCTTTCTCCATTGCAAATTCTTCCTTTTTAGGTAGAGATCCGATACCCTTTTAAAAGTTATTATTGAATCTCCTTCCACTACCCGTTTTCATTCCCGATCATCGTAACTCACTGCATTAAAAAAAAATCATCATCTTCCCCTGGCTTTTGTGCCAATTATTTTAAATCTGTGTCCTCTGGTTACTGACCCTCCTTCCACTGGAAACAATTTCTCTCCACCAAAACCTCTCATAATTTTGATCACCTCTATTTAATTACCTTTTAATTTTGTCTGCTCTAAGGAGAACAATTCCAGCTTCTCTAGTCTGTCTAGATAACTGAAATCTTCATCCCAGGTGCCGTTCTAGTAAATCTCCTTGGCATCCTTTCTAAAGTGTGATGCCTGGAATTGAACACAATTGTCTACCTGAGGATTAACCAGTGATTTATAAAGATTTAGCTAACTTCCTTGTGTTTGTACCCTATACCATCTATCTGTCTATATATGTTTGCTCTCTTATTTAAATCTGTACTTTTCCTCTTGCTTAAACCATTGCAGACAGCTGCCCTCCCAACTATTGTCACAGTGAATATTCTCTCTGCAGATGCTTTATCCCTTTCACCAGGGTTAATAGAAATCCAGCAGTCCAATATTCCTTTGAATGAATTGAGTGGAGGCAAGGAACGTCACATTGTAAGGAAGTGCATCTCAAATGACATGAATTCCTGTTCTGCTGGAGCTGGTTGTCAAATTGCTTTTTACTCTAATTTTAAAAAGGCTTGTGGCAAAAGGGTTTGGAGGACTTGTCTGAGCTTTGTCCAGTGTATTCATTTGACTTGATCAATACATGATCTACTGCAGCTGGATAAGTATTCGTGCCTGAATTGACCTCGGACCAGTGGATGTCTGCAGTGCTCTGGCATTATAATAACTGCGGGAGTTACTTGTGTCGACTGCATAGTTTATTGAATCATATTTTGCTTTTAAAATGTTATTTATGTAGATTACTTCTAAAAATGCAATTGTTGTCAGAACTGAAAAAGATTGAATTTGCCAATAATTAGAATTAAGCAGTGTAAATAACACAAAGTAGAAATTTAGTGCTAAAACTTTTCAATTATCAGATCATTTGATCTAAACAGCTTTCACTTAAGAGTAATAGACAGGGTTGCTTTGTTCAGTAAAGTGCTGCAGTGTTTTCTTAATAAATAACATGAGTCAAAGCGATTCATCATGAGGTGAAATCTTAAATTCTTGACATTGGTGCTACAGGATACATGTAATAAAGCATGAAGGCTCTGGATTCCTCAAGTAATGAACTGCAAGCAATGGCTTGGTTAGTGGCTAAATCCATCTAAATCTATGCCTACTTTATGTTTTTGATTTGTGCACTGCATGTTATGTCAGAAGCTGAGGTACAGGTTTTCCAATTGTGTCAATTTAAAAAAAATTGAGAGGCCTAGACTGAAGTCCAAGACCCATACTACCAGGAAGGCTGAGTAAATGACGAAGTAGTGATTAGACAATGCCAAGCTTGGTTTCTAAAACGTGGAAGATATTAGGATGAGGGGGAGATGGAGTGAGGAAAATAAGAGCTCCACAGTTTTGAGGCCCAGGAAAGAATGAGTTAAAAGTCAGAAACAGTGCAATTAATCTAGATTTCAACACGGTGAGGTCGCATGGTGAGGAAGTAGGGGCTTATAAATGTTTCTGAAAATAGGTGTTCATTAATAATAAAATAAAAAGATTTAACAGGAAGGAAATCTGAAAAGAATGTGCAAAAGTTATGGACTTAATTTCATATCATCTGTGGTGAAGAAAATGAGACTCAATAAAAGTCACTGGTGAATCTCTGGCAATTGCCTCGCACACAAGCTTATTACCTAGAGGCTGTAAGAATAGTCAAGTCCCACTGCGCTCTGCTCTCAGCAGTATTTAATTTTTTTTTGTAATACTTTATGAGAAGTGATGTGCTTTCAGGTCACAAATGAGTTGATGTGAAGAGTAGAGATCTGACAGAATAAGGAGCAGATGTTCTACAGAATTGGACTGAAGTAGCTTAATTGGTGATGAGATCTAAAGGGGCTAATATCAGCAGGGTACATTGATGGAGTTCATGATTATATGTAATGAAATAGAGGAGGGAAGTGATTGTTACAGAGCGGTGTGTGTTTAATGGAGCCTGAGCTACAGAACACAAAGTGTGTGGAAGGAATGTGTGTGTATGAAATGCGGCAGATAGTTTCCACACAGCAAACTCCCACAAACAGCACAGTGTGATAATGACCAGTTTTTTTTTAAGTGACATTGGTTGAAGGATAAATACTGGCCAGGGCACCAGGCGAGAACTCCCCACATTTTGAATAGTGCCATGAGATTTTTTTTTTTGTCCACCTGAGAGGGCAGACGAGGCCTTGCTTTAATGTATTATCCAAAAGTCAACACCTCTGATAATGCAGCAGTCCTTCAGTGCTGTCCTGGAGTTAGTCTAGATGTTTTTCTTCAGTCTTTGGAGTGGAATTTGAACCTATAACCTGCTGACACGAAGACAAGGGTGCTACCAACTGTGCCACAGCTGATGTGCTCCTGCACATATGAGAAACTTGGAATTAAAAAAACAACGTGCACTCTTGGTGTCGGCCTGAGCCCCACCCTTGTCAGGAAGATGCAGGCACATCCTTTAATTTTGGAGGTGCCTGCTGCAGAGGCTCAAATATTGTGCTTTCAGCTTGGTCATCATTTAGGGTGATTTTTCAAAATTTATTCTAATCCCTAAAGGCATTGAATCCTGCTGGTTTTGCAAGAACAAGCTGTCTCGAGGACTTCATTCAAGTGGCCTCTGGTATTAGCTGGCTATTCAACTGTGAACCATCCTAAGCCTCCAAAATGTCAGGCAGGATTGTCATACTCATTAAGAGACTGAAATGTGCCACTTGCTATATTGATAAAGGCCAATAAAATGGCCTGCAGTGTCCACACCTGAAATAAGCATTATCCCCTTTGCACATTGTTCTCCAATTGTAATGGCAAAAAAATCAACCAGACAGGTTTTCTTAGATTTAAGCAAGAAAGGTGGCAGTTTATTAACCTTAAAACTCTAATTTGCTTAAAAATACGCGACGCGACCACACTAGCATGCATATGCGATAAACACATGCAGATAGAGCCAGAAAAGGAGAAAGAATCAAGGATAAAGGTTTGAAGCAAAGCTGAAGTTCATTTACTGTCTTTTGAGTTCGGTGTAAAGTCTTTGATTGCAGTTAAATCTTGCTGGCTCGTTGGGGCCCAGTGCCCACTTTCAATCTTGTTTCTATGGTTTTCTGTCTTGAGGCTTAGTTTCTTCCGTGGGTCCCTGCCTTTGCGGGAGAGGGAAAGAGGGCGACAGGGAGATGCTGTCTTCTTGAAATCCAGTTGCAGTCCCTTCTTTTTGTGAGAGAGAGATACAGGGAGAGATGTGCTCTCTTCAAGTTCACTTGCAATCTGTTTTTACCTGTGTGGCACAATTCAAACCAAACCTGGGCCAGCAGGCCAGTCATGTGACTAACTCCTTTTTTTTTGGAACAATCTGCCTGGCGAGGTTTTGTGGATTCTTTCAATCTTTGTAGACATCCTCTGTAGGGGGCTGGAACGCTGACTTTCACACTTTCAGTGTCTTTTGATCAAAATCTATTTGATTAATTGAATCAGGGAGCAGTTCCATTGTCTTCTCCAGACAACTGTCTTTTAGAATGCAAATGTTTCCAGCCACTGTCCTTTTATAATGCAGGTGCAGCCATGTTTTCAGTCCAGTAAGAGTTTAAAATTAATGTTTGATATGACAAAATTAATAGGCCTCATTCTTGGCAGGCGTGGTTTTCCTCACTATTAAAATAAGGGGGCTTAATATCTGTTGAGGTTCCCACAAAGTTTGTTCTGCTCTGAGGCAGCTGATGCCGCTGCCAGCTCCAGTTGCACTCAGGAAAACCAGGTTTTAAGGCAGCCTAGGGACCAGACCACCTGTTAAGCCATAACCAACAAGGCAACATGTTACCATATACTTGCCTGAATGTGGAGCCGGGAGAAGTAGTTCTGCTCCTGGACCCACATTCAAAGAATGCTAATGTTCTTCCGCCATTCCCCTGCCTGCGATTGCTGTCTCTACCTCCTGACCCGGTTTCTCCTCTATCCAATTATCCTCATATACCTGAGTGCATTTGCGATGCCAGCAGCAACCCGATCTTCAATCAGGCCTCACCTGCAAGTTGCCTATTGCTTTTGCCAGCTCGATGTCAATGAGGCCCTTGGCTCAATATCGCAGGCAGCAGTTAGACCTCACCAATCGTGGGGCAGGGATCATTCAAAACTGGGCCACTTGAATATCTAGACCAAGGTGATTATTCCCAATGCAGAAATCACTCAAAAGGAGAAAATGCTGGGAACACTCAGTGAGTCAGGTGCAGCCTCTGTGGAGAGCAGTGACAAGTTAATAGTATCAGGCATCGCCCTTTCTATTGTCTGCTTTTGTTCCAGATTTCCAGTTCCTGTGGGATTTCGGTTTTTGCTTTCACAAATCACACACCTCAGTGAGCACAAAAAAATCAACAACTACTACCAACGTTTATTTAGTACTTTAACATAGGAACGTTATCAAGCAAACAGTGACATCGAACCACATAAGCTGATCCAACAGTGCTATTCGAAGAAGGGCAGGGATCTGCCACCCTGTGTCCTGGCCAATATTTATCCCTCAACCAACATCATTAAAACAGATTATCTGGCCATTTATCACATTGCTGTCTGTGGGAGCTTGCTTGTGTGCAAATTGACCCCCATTTCCTACATTACAACAGAGATTAGAACTCCTAACCACTGCCCCGTTGCCTAGGCCTCAGCAAGAATAGGGTTGGGTTTAACAGTGACCTTCTTTCCTACACTAATATAGACTGCCAATACCCACCATCCGTGGAGAATGGCCAGTTGGGTGAGGTACTGGGGGGAGCTGGCACCCTTGGAGTACCATTTTCCCATGACATCAGGGGACCATTGGAGGAGGAGGGGGGGGGGGGGGGGAAGAGAAAATAAAATAACTAATTCGGAGTAGGAACACACTGATCATGCCCAGAAAATGCAGGGGTAAAAACAATAAAACAAACAGTTAAAAGGCACGCTGATGCATCCCATTAAATTGTGGGTAAGAAGCCGATACTCAAGGGGCGATAAATCCCGGAAGGGGGTGGCAGAGAATGCTTATTGAAAGCCAAGTAAAATCTTTAATAGCATAGGCCCTTCCCCTTCCCCCAGCTGCAACAAACCAGTTCCTAGCAGCTCATCGCGTGTCCCCTGTACTGTTAGCCATACTGCTGCAGCTGCTAATTGTGGTGGGTATCACACAGTCTGCTCTGCCTCTGGCACTCTTGCCATAAGTCTCTAATTGCTTATTGTGTTCAGCTACGAGCAAGTCCATTAATCACTAGAAAATGGACAGCACCTGTGCTCCCTCTTTCCGGAATGCACGGGGTCCCCATTTTCAGCTTCGTGCTTTTTATCAGGTAGCAATAAAAACTCACAGCAAAAGCATGTTGGAGATAAAGGCACATTCCCACAGCAGACACAGAACTCTGAGGCCGTTGCACCGATCTGCTCTTCAGATTGCAGTGCGGCCCCTCCTGTTTGCCCTCCCTGTTACCCTGATTATAATACATGAGTTCAGCTAAATTGAATTAGGTACTACAGTATTAATTGAACTGTAAAGTGTAAAAGAACACTCAGCATCTTAATTATATGAAATGGCTGCCACTGTCTTTGAAATATTACTGTTAACTAAGTTATTACTGATAATATTGAGCATTGGTTGATACTGGCCCTCAGAGATCTCAACATATCCGCATAGAGGGACAAAGAAAGAACTGGCACTTATACTGAGCCTTTCATGATCTCCCAAAGTGCACAGCCAATGAAGTGCTTTTGAAAGTAGTCACTGTTGTGATGTAGGGAACGTGGCACTCAGTTTGCACATGGCAAGCTCCACAAAATGTTATGTTATGATCTGATAAGTTGTTTTTTTCAGTAATGTTGATTGAGAGATGACTATTAGCCAGGACACTGGGCAGATCTCCCCTGCCCTTCAAATAGTGCTATGGGATCTTTTGTGCCTACCTGAGTGAGCTGACAAGGCCTCAGTTTAACATCTCATCTGAAAGACAGCACCTTCGACAGTGCAGCACTCCGACAATACTGAAGTGGCATGTCAGCCTGGATTATGTTTTCTTGGTATTGCAGCTGATGAAGCAAATAGGATCTAAATGCTATAAGAAACCCTCAACACTAATAAATAAGCTGTACACACACAAAGGCTACATGTTGAGAGCTCTGCATTCCTCCAACTCTTGTCTCTAGTCCATCCCCCACTTCCTGTGTCCCAGCTTTGGCTGCCATATCTTCAGCTGTCTAGGCCCTAAGTTCTGGAATTCCCTCCTCAAACCTCTCTGCCACACTCTCCTGCTTTATGATGCTGCTTACAACCTACCTTTTGTCCAAGCACTTGTTCAACTGCCCTAATGTTTTGACACATCACTCCTGTGAAGCAGATTGGGAGGTTTTACTAAACTCAAAACACTATATAAATGCAAGTTGCCCGTTGAACATGATCTTCTGAGTGGAGGAACACACTTCCAGCTGTGCCACTGAGCCATGCAGAACAGGAAGGCACCAGTTTCGATTTCAGGTCTGCGTTGATCTCAGCTGGGAATGCGGCGGCGCTGTAATTGGCCTCAGCATCGCTGGGCTAAGGAAAGTTAAAATCATGGTTCCCATTTCTAATTCTATCCATCGTGAGATTGTGGTTATCGGTTAAGGACAAGATTGGATATAGGTATGGTGTGACCTATGGTTGGTCAGATTTGCCGATAATATGTCACATCCACTTTGCTGTGCAGGAGGGTAGCTGGTGCTTGTGGAACTGATCGCAACGAGACAGCATTGGAAACAGTATGTGAAAATCCACGGGAAAATAGTGGTTGTATGACTTTCCCACAATAGAATGGACATGTGCTAATGATTAAAATGGAGATGAATACCTCAGCTAAAGTATTATTAAAAGTAAAGGTCCTAATAGCTTTAATGTAACAATATTGCATTGTATTATTAAAAAATTATAAATCACTTCAAGCTGCTCTAACTATATCCACGAGCTGCAAAGCCGTTTTGATTTAAAAAAAAACTCTTGTAATTAGATTTTAATGAACTGAGCCAAGCTGCTAAAACGCTATTAATTTTTAATGAAAAATAATCTGAATTTTATACAACAGTAATGTTGGGGATAATGAGATACACGGATGCCATTTTAAATATTACTGTAAATTGGATACTGTGTTCGAATTAGTCTCACTTTCTTTCCCCCCTCTCTTTTCACTGTCCTCTCCTTCCCTTCTTTGAAATAGTGCCACAGGATCTTTAACGTCTGCCTGAGAGGCAAGGTTTTGGAGAAAGGGCAAGGATTGGGATTGAGTAATGAACTCTTTAAGAGAGCTGACAAAGATGCAACTGGCCAAACGCATCTTTCTCTGCTACTACATTCTCTTATTCTGCGATAGGCTAGGTACAGCATGAATTTGGTGCAAGGCAAGACTGTTTCTACAGTGTCGCAGTTATGGCTCTTGATATCTTGTAGCATTGTGATACTCTACTTCTCACATATGAAACCTTTATAAGAGCACTTTACAAATCCTCAGGATGTCTCAAACTGCTTTACAGCCAATGAAGTACTTTGGAAATGTGGCCATTGTTGTAATGGAGAGAAACACAGCAGGCAATTTGAACAAAGTATGGTCCCACAAACAAATAATAAGATGAATTGCCAGGTAATAGTTTTTTTTTAGATAAAAACAAAATATTGCAGATGCTGGAAATCTGAAATAAAAACAAGAAATGCTGAAAATACTGGCAGCATTATTATTAATAGTTTTTTAGAGTTGGTTGAGGAATAATTTTTGTTCAGGACACTGAGAACTCCCCTACTCTTCTGTGCCACCTGTTATGTTGTCCACCTGATTGGGCAGAGACGGTGCCTGGGTTTAACATCTTATTTGAAAGGCTGCACCTCTGACAGTCCAGCACTCCCTCAGTACTGTGTTGAAGAGCTAGCCCAGATTAGTTTTCTGGAGTGAGGTCCACCTTCATAGCTGAGATTGACAACAGGTAGTTTTCTATTGAGTTTAGCTGGCTTGCACTCAACTTACAAAGGCTCCCAGCAAGACAGCGGAAAGAGAAATAGCATTCATCCCATCAATGTGGGAAAGATGTGTTTTTGAGTCACTGAGATTAGAAACTGGTGCATTAATGGATTGCATTGTCTAGTCTGAGAGTGTGGATGTTCTAACTCTCAGCATAACATTATAAAACTTGGCGCCTTTGGGGTTGAACTCTCTTGTATCCCATTATATCCTAATCTTTAATGGAAACAGTAAAATCTGCTTAGGAGATTGTCCTGAATTGTCTCTGATATAAAATCATGTATACTCAAGAAAATACAGTTTGTTATTTGTGTAACGAGCAATATTCCTGAGGTGAGATGAGAGAGTAGTAATTCTGGCATGAGCTATATTTGTGCCTGCTGAGTTTTAGGAGTTGTCAAACCCGTTGGCTATGATTTAAAGGAGACGGGGTATTGAGGAAGGTAAAGAGTTTATTGCAAAAGCTCTGTTCTAATTCAGCTGACTGTAGAGACTAAACCTTTATCTGGAAAACAGTTTGTGACCATTAGTTTGCTTTTGAAAAATGAACAACTAAATCTAAAGGTATTGAACCAAGTTACAAATAAACGAGATTCAGCTGAACAGTGCATCAATGTCCAAAGGAAACTCTGCTTCTCTGCATTGCTTACCTTGGAGTGTTAAATATTTTCACACAAGAAGCTCAAAATCCCTTTGTGTAGTGTAAACACAGTTTCAGGAGATTCCAGCTGAAGTCTCTTTAAAAGTGCAGCACTGCTATCATCTCACTGTCATGAGGAGGCAAATGGAGCTGAAAAGCCATTTCCTGATTGTGGCCTGGGAACAAGCTTGGAGTCAGGACAATTGGGCTGTCCATATTGCATTTAATTCCAGAGAGAATTGCTTTGTTCCCTCGGTGCTTGAAAAGGCCATTCTAAATTAAAGCATATATAAAGGCTGAGGAAAAGGTGATCCAGTAGTTTTGATTCAGGGGATTCTTTTCAATTCTGATGGCTTGAAACCTTCTGTTATGTCAGGCTATAAATACATCATTGAACCATTATCTGCAACATTTATACAGTCAGTCTTTGGTGCTAGAGCTATAAACTGTAGAAGCTGTGAAGCTTTATTAGAATTGTCTTCCTTCTTTGACTGGGCCACATTATCAGAAGCCATCTACTGCTGCTCCTCAATGAAGCAAGCAAATAAAATTAATAGGCTCTAATAAAATAAGTCTTTGGCTCCTCGTTATCCTAATCGTGCTTTGGCTTTGCTAATGTAGTGTTGCAGGAGTGAGCTCAAGCATTTTCTCATTATCCCTGTCTTTTTAATTTTGTTTGCTTCGGTAATGCCGTGTTCAGCAAGACGCCGGCAATTGCCACAGACAAACGTAAATGAATAATTTAACAGGGCCATGAAGTTGGGCTGCTGCTTTGCATGAAGGCAAAAGGCCTTTGGCGAGTAATACAATGTTATAACAAAACTTAAAAATTAAGATCAGCTCCCTAAAGATATTTCTAGTTGTATTTATTGTGATTAAAGCACAGGGAAAGGTTGGAGGGAATACCATTATTAGTAATATGGTGGAATATAATAGCAGTGAGCACCAGTCTGAGGCTGAGTGGTGTTCAATGATTGAAAACAAGAATTCTGCTAGTGAACCTCCTGCACTCAGCTCCCCATTGCAGTCTTGTCTCTACTAAGTAATGATCTCCTGGTCTCTGCATCTTCTGGGTTCTAACAAAACACTTTTATATTTTCTGTGGCCCCTTCCAACTCCATTTGGATTACTTTTCTCCCCATCATTTTCTGTTTTGATTTGTTTCATGCGAACACTTTCTGTTTTGTACAAGCATTCAAGCACTGTCATGGTCACATACAGTGCAGTCAGATGATAAACTCCCCTTTACTCTGCCCCAGCAATGTGGCTCAGCTTCAACCTCAGGAAAAACACCTACTTAACTCATGATCATGATGTCTTTCCTTTCTCCACGCCAACCACCTTGTGACCTCTATGAGTGAGATTGCCATTATTGTGGCTCAAAGGGGTGATTTAGTACTGTGGGCTTGAGCAATTGGAACTGCATTTAGATAACACAAACTCATTTCTCTTGAAGTCTTGACAGGCGCTGGGCTAGATTTCAACACAGGCCCCTGTGAAAGACCACCATCTAACCCACTGCAACACACATGCTTTCACTCATTTTAAATCTTAGCCATTATTCAGGCTTCGCAACTGTTCCTTTAAAAGCATCACTTTGCACATGACTGGATATTTCGCTGTTCACCCACGTTTGACTTCAATGGAAGTAAAAATTGGGATAGGTGTAAAATTGGCTGTTGACTCACTATTGCCCTTTTTACACTATATAGTCAAGATCTACCCCATTGTGTCCTAGTTTGACTGCACAAAAAGCATAGTGCATTCTGGAAATGGCTGTCGAGTCATTCCCCTCTCATTGCATATGCTGCCATAGGAACCAAGGCGAATTAATTTGTGTATATGCACTGTTCCTATATGTATGTGCCAATAAAGGCTCTCTGATCGAACAGCACAAATACACATTGAGTGTTATAAATCAGGAAACTGAGCTAATGATTGTGAAATGGATTCATCTTTTCTCATTTTTAGTTTCACTATTTTATTTTCTAATGGCCTTGGAAAGGGTGCAGGGGAGATTTACTAGGATGATAGTGGGAAAAGGGATTTGTGTGCGGAGATGAGAGAAGCTGGTGTTGTTCTCAGAGCAGAGAAGGCTAGGGGAGATTTAGTAGAAGTCTTTAAAATTCTGTGGGGGTTCTGATAGAGTGAAAAAATAGAACTGTTTTCACTGACTGGTGGCTTATTATCCAGAGGAGACCGATTTAAGATAATTGGCAAAAGAACCAGAGGAGAGATGGGGAGAAATCTTTTATGCAGTGAGTTGTTATGATCTGGAATTCACTGCTTGAAAATGTGGCGGAAGTATATTCAATAATAACTTTCAAAAAGGAATTGGATCGCTACCTGAAGTGGAAGTATTTGCAAGACTATTGGGAAAGAGCATGGGAGTGGGACGAATTGGATTGCTCTTTCAAAGAACTGGCACAGTGGGCCGAATGGCCACCGATGGCATAAGATTCTGCAACTCTATGATAAGCTTATTAGAAATACATTAAAACCCACAGTTCTTCAAACCTGTGAACCATCTTATAACCATCTCAGACTGACCTTCATCTAGTCAATGTAGCCATTCTATTAGTGCTGCTGTTCCTGTTTTGTCTACATCTTGTTCACATGCAAGAACCAACTGGGGGGAAAAAAACCTTCTGAAGGAAAGGTTGACTGTGGACCGGTAATAAATACCTGGTGACTGTATAGTGGTCACCAAAGCTTTTCAGAAAAGCTGGCTTTATAGTGCAGACAAGTAGCATGATGTTGGTGGAAATGTTTATGCACAGTCATACTATCCCAAAAAAACTTGCATTTAGGAATTTAACAGTAGAAGAGAAGGTCATTTGGCCCATTGCTCCTATGCTGGTTCTCTGAAAGAGCTATTCACTTAGTCACATTCCCCTACCCACTCCAATTTTTCTTCTATTTATCCACTTCACTTTTAGAAGCTGTTACGGATACTGTTTCCATCATTGTTTCTGATGGGAAGCCCTAATGACCCTCCGTTACAAAACGCATTTTCCTAACCTCACCTAGAATGAACGAATGTACCTTACACATCCTCAAAACATCCCAAAGTGCTTTATAGCCAATAAAATACTTTTGAAGTGTGATCACTGCTACAATATAGGGAACTGGCAGCCAAATAAAATAGCCCACAAACAGCAAGGAGATAAATGACCAGATAATCTGTTTAAATATGTTGGTTCAGGGATAAATATTGACCAGGACACTTGGAGAACGGCCCTGCTTTTGGAATAGTGTCATGGCTTTTTTATTTAAAGTCCTGCAGAGAGGGCATCGTTTTGAGGAAAAGGTAGGAGATCAAGATTTAGTAACGACTTGTTTCAGAGTGCGAGTAACCAAATAGCATCTGCCGTGCTGTAAAATTCTCTCATTCTGTGATGAGAACTCCCCTGCGGCACTTCAAATAGTGCCATAAGATCTTTTACGTCCACCTGAGAGGGCAGAAGAGGCCTAGGCTTAACATCTCATTCGAAAGACGACACCTCCAACAATGCAGCAATGCAGTGCTACACTCTGTGCCAGCCTTGATTATGCGCTCAAATTTCTAGATTGGAGCTTGAATTGACCTTCTGATTCAGATGTGAGGCTGAAGGCACAATAGAAATAAGGTCTCTGCATGGAGGTTACACTCCTGGGGACCCACTGTCTTATCTTCTGAAAGGCAGTGCTGGTATCCCATGGGAAAGCAGTGCTATCATTGCAGAAGCTGATTTTATTACTGTAGAGCAATAAATAGCATGCTAGTAAGTCAACACAAATCTGGTGGACAGGAAGCTGATAACTTGGGAGCCTCCTGGGAATTCCCTTCCACCCCAATGCTGGGACATTAAATACAAGTTGTTATTTACCCCTGTTTGAAAAGCAGTGCTGTTTCAGGAATACTGTATTCGCACTTAAGTGGCAAATATTTTTTGCATCTTCACATTACGTGGACTTCCAGTGTTAGTACAGGAGAGTGAAGGAGCTCTTTTTAAAAAAAAACTATTAATCTTTTTGGAAAATTTTATATATTCAGATCTTTGGTTTGTGAGATAATTATCAAATCACATAATTCAAACCTTGGGTAACCTTGCCTTAACCAAGTGAATCTCTCCTGAAATTACTGCTGGCCTCTAGCAGCTACTTAAGTCAGTTAATTTCTGGAATGTTCTCAAAAACCTAACCTCCAGCTATTGGGACAACGACTCCACATTCTTGGAGAGACTGCCATGCTGTATGGGGATGGGTAGGTTGAGTGGGCTCCACACGTCCATGGAGGGGACCTAGCTATCCCATGGGGGGACTATCTGTCTAAGGCATCCCATTACCTTGATGGCTTTGAGGTGGGGCATGTTGACCTTAGTCACTGATTTCCCCCTGGTGATCAGGGTCAGCTTTCTCTACTCGTCACCTTATAAATGGAAATTTCTGTCCCGATTTTAACCTGGCACTTTTGGGCTTGAATCCTCATTTACACATTTTTGATTTTGCGCACCATAGACATAATGGAGCTGAAATTTAGGCAGAATGTACATCGAGCCACGTTGTGTTAAGTTCGGGCTTGGTTTTGACCCCAGGTGGCCGTAAATGACAATTAGTTGCAGAAGGAGCAGAAGAGAAATTGTGTTTGGTCTGAACTGAACGATCTGTTTTTAATGTTAACTTTAGCAGTTTCATAAATGAATTAGCCTGTTATCTAAACAGAATTCTCTTCCACTATCACAGCATTGAGACTGAGACTGGAATTTTACATTGGGTGGGAAGTCCCGCCCACTGGTCAAAAAGTCGGGGGTGAGCCCGCTGCTGGGCCTGGGAGTCACGCTATGATTTTAAGTGGCCCAGGCCCTTAATTGGCCTCAGGCAGGACATCTGAGGCAAAGGGGGGGGTGCATGTTTGTAGTGCAGTGGGGTTGACTTGCGCCGCGGGGGTCACAGGGTGGCCGATCAGGCAGACCCCCCTCAGCCTGTAAGGAGGTGGCTGGTTTTACTGAGCGGCCTCCTGGGGGTCCTGAGCCACCCGCCTGCCCCTGTAATATATCAGCAGCAGCGGGAGGAAGCCCTTAAGTGGCAGCTAATTGGCTGCGTAATGACCTTAATTGGCCTGGGGCAGGTGGGCAGTTTCTTGCCACCACCTCCCCTCGTAAAACTGCAGATGGCAACGGGAAGGGCCCCAGCCTCCCACTCAGTTTGCGCCCCACCTCCAGCCCACTCTTGCGGGTGGGGGTAAAATTCCGGCCTGACCTATGCTTCTTCCCACCTTCCTCTTCCCTTTCATTTGAACGTTTTTGAACATGCCCCCCCCCCCCCCCCCCCCAGAAAACTCATCTATATCAATGAGATGTCACAGCCTTTTCCAGAACTGATCATATAGAGAAAAATGACTGACTAAAGTCATCATAAATTCTTTCCCCTTTTAATAATTCTGAACTCCATAAGCCTAAGACCATCCCAAACTTGAATCTGCTCCCAGTCTGGCAAGTGTCTTCTCTCACTGCTGCATAAGATGCTAGGAAATGATCATCTGATTAGGGATCTCTCTACTTTATTGACGATATTGTGGTTAGTCCTCCTGAGAAACTGAACCTGCCCTGTATATGGTGAGAATATGCTGAAGACATGCAGATGAGGGATACACAATCTGTGCTGTATTTCCTGCCATTTGCGCTCGATGTTGGCTGCCTGTTAGGCACAGGTTGGGGAGAGGGCACAAAGACATGAAAGGGGCCTATGGATGTGATCTGAGAGCCTGGACCTGCACAGGCCCATCGAGTAAGGGAATGCTTCTTGATCAACGTTTTTTTGTTCAATTTGCACACCTCTTGTCACTATGTGTTTCTTCCTCGAGTCTTCGGTAGATCCCCATGAGAGAGCAGGGAGCTCCCAACCTTCCGTATGTTATTGACTTTGGTACCAGAAATGCTGGTGTCAGGGGGCACCTTGGCGAGGTGGAAGTGCCCACTTGCCTCACTTCAGCCAGCAAGTCTAAGCTGTGGAATATAAATTGAGTGTCATGGCCCAAACTCGATCCAAAGTAAAGTGATATGAGACTATCTTCTCCTAAAAGGCAAATCCCTCCTCATTCTGGTTTCCCGTTGAGCCCTGAGTTCAGATTCAGGCTACACTCATTCTACAATTACAGTGTCAAGCAGAACCACATCGCACCAACAATACATAGTGTGAATGCACCCTTACATGCACTTGTTCATTGTTTCATGGTCATTGTGTTGAAATCAAGGCGCATCAAAGTGTCTTTCTAATCGAACTTACTCTTTCCTAGGGCTGCTAAATTGTGATTCTTCATAATTCCCTTCATCTTTCCTTCCTCCTACAATCACCAAGCTTCTGAAACTCAGGTGTGCCATTGTTGGTTGACATCCATCTACAAAAGATGATGGACATGCAGCAAACAATTCATTTAGGTGGTGTGTCTTCTCTTAGTGCACCTTTGATGGCTGTGAAGGCCAATCCTTGAGAGGCAGGTTCTGCCACAAGTGCTGCATGTGAAGTTGCCAAGTGATGCTGTGAGTTGTTGTTTTTGACGTTGGCGCCTGTTGCCAAGCTGCTGGCCATCATGGTTGTGCACGCCAGACCGCAGGATGTGTTGCCATTTCCCTATTTCATCAGCTGGTGACGACCAAGTGCAATAGTCGACATTTAGGGCCTTCATGTCACGCTTGCAAGCATCCTTCAGCTGAGCTTTGGGCACCCTACTGGTCATCTGGCCCCGGCTACCTCACCATATAGAAGGTCCTTGGGTGCACGACTGTCTTCCATCCTGCAGACTTGTCTAATCCACTGAAGCTGCCTCTGTTTGATAGGTGCCAACACTATTGGGAACTCTGCCTTTGAGAAGACTGCCTCTTTTGTGATTTTGTCCTGCCAAGATATACCCATAATGTGTCACAGACAGTGAAGATGGAAATTATTGAGCTGCTTTTCCTGGTAGCTGTAAATCACCCATGTTTCACTGCCATACAGCAAGGTGCTGAGAACACAGGCCTTATAAACCATCAGCTTAGTCCTAAGGGTCAGCTTGGTGTTATCCTGTGCGCCTTTCGCACATCGGCCGAACGTGGTAACTGCTTTCCCTATGCGTGTATCAGCTCTGCATCAAGGGACATTGTCACCATGAACCCAAGGTAGCAGAATTTGCTAACCACTTCCAGTGGGATGTTATTTAGTGTGATCAGGGGCAGAGATGCAACATCTTGTCCCATGATCACCGTTTTCTTGATCCTTATAGTCAACGAGAACAAGTTACAGGCATAGGAGAGACAGTCCATGGGTCTTTGTAGCTGAGTTTCCGTGTGAGCGACTAGCACAGCATCATCGGCATAGAGGAGCTCTCTGATCAGGACACAATGTGTTTTTGTCTTCGCTTTCACCCTTGATCGATTGTAGAGCTTGCCGACAGACCTAGTGTGCAAGTAGACTCCTTCCATATCTAATTTTGTTTCTGTTGCCTAATCACTATTCCATATTGTCTTCTTTTCAACTTTGATGGCACTCTGCGTTGTGAGCCTTGGTTCATCTACCTACTTGATGCGGTTGATCTCTTAAGCCTGCATCTCTGCCCGCACAAAAGCTGATGAGGCTCCGGGTCAATTGAAAAGTTCAAAACTGAAATTTATTAAGGGTTACAGAACAATGTGATTGATCTGATTGAATGGCTAAACAGGCTCGAGGGGCTGAATGGCCTACTCCTGTTCCTGTGTTCGAGCACGTAACAAGTGACGTCTGAACCGTGTGATCAGATTACTGTAGGGATTATTATTCGTGGGATTTGCTGCCATTGATAGTCTGTGCAGTTTCTGATCGGATCACTGCTGGGATTATTCTTCGAACCAGATTAATGCTGGGATTTATTCGCTATTTACAGTGTGCACGGTTTCCCTTGTATACAGGAATCCTTTCGGTCTCTTCAGCAGATGCAGGCACGTGTTGGCAATAGCAATACAGGGTTAGCCATGGTGACGTTGTTTGCTCAATAAATGGTCGGTCATGTTATGAATATCCAGCCAAGTATATGTTGTTTTCTAACCTTTTGGTGATGTCAGAGGTCTTTTGGAGGAGAGGGTTGCTTTTCATCGGCCATCCCTTTGGCTTTCCCCTCCTCCAAACGTCATCTAAGAAATTATGTCTTTGATATGCCTTTCCCCCTCCCCAACTCCCTCTCAAACTTGTGACCTTTTCTCCCATTCAGTGTTTTCTTCCACAACAAACTTTAGATAAAATGTCAGACGCTGCATGGTTTAACACTTGACCTTCCACTCATTTCATGGAACAAGTATCCAGTCCCCGATAGACTATTTCCCTGTGTTTTCTACCCCTCTCTTCGGTGACTCCTGTTAATGTGCAGCCGATTCAAGAATTCTTTGATGTTTCCTTTCAAGGGAATTTTAGTTTTCGAACCCAATGAAGGATTTTTAAAACATTTTTCCTTTCAGTTCTTCTATTTCCATATATTTGCTGAGACTTACACAGATATAATTCGACAGCTTCCCACCGTGCATTAAATGGTTAATGTATGCATATATTAATGTGTACAAATTAGTGAAATAACGACTCTTTATAATCACCTCCAGTTCCCCGGGCATGGGTCTTATGATTTGTGACCCATACAGTGTCTTATTTCCCCAGGGCATTGATCCGGGGAGATGAGGTTAATTAACATTTTAACATCCTAGTTATATGAAAGAAGTAAGGTGAGTTGTAATAACCAATAGAAGCAATAAAAGGCACTGATTTTTGTTGTATAAAGACTGGGTTTACAGAATCCTTCAAGGTGCCAGGTGCATTGCCCTTCAAGTAGCAAGTTATTTATATTTTTACCCCCAAAAAAGTTTGTAAATGACAAGAGTAAAGATTGGAATGTTTGGGTTTAATTGGGCTGGTTGGGACCAGCTTTGGTGGTGATGCTTTTGATGGTCCAACATTCTTTCCTCAAAATATTGTAAACCAACTGTCTCTGTTGCTTAGCAGTGCCAGTGATTTCGCCCGAGATTTATTCTTTGCAATTTACCTGCTCTGTCTCCTGGAGGACTTGTGGGTGCCATTCCATGATGGCCGGGTGTTCTCCGGTTCCTCACTCTCATGTCTGAACCGAGACAGCAAGTATCGGCAGGCAGTTCAACCGTGGAGGTCATCACAGATGAACTCGCTATCACTTAATGAACACTTTCCAGTTTGTGGGTTATCACTAGATGGTGAGCAAGAGGATTGATGAGGGTAGTGCAGTGGATGTTGTCTACATTGATTTTAGTAAGGCATTTGACAAGGTCCCACATGGCAGACTGGTCAGAAAAGTAAAAGCCCATGGGACACAGGGGAATGTGGCAAGTTGGATTCAAAATTAGCTCAGTGACAGGAAACAAAGAGTAATGGCTGACGGATGTTTTTACAAATGGAAAGCGGTTTCCAATGGCGTTCCACAGGGCTCAGTATTGGGTCCCTTGCTGTTTGTGGTATATATTAATGATTTGGACTTAAATGTGGGAGGCATGATTGGAAAATTTGCAGATGACACCGAAAAGTGGCCGTGTAATTGATAGTGAAGAGGATAGCTGTAGATTCCAGAAAGATATCAACGGTTTGGTTGAGTGGGCGGAAAAGTAGCAAATGGAATTCAATCCAGAGAAGTGAGAGTTAATGCATTTGGGGAGGGCAAATAAAGCGAGGGAACACGCAATAAATGGGAGGATATTGAGAGGGGTAGAAGAAGTGAGAGACCTTGGAGTGCATGTCCACAGGTCTCTGAAGGTGGCAGGACAGGTGGATAAAGTAGTGAAGAAGGCATATGGAATGTTTTCCTTTATTGGCTGAGGTATAGAATACAAGAGCAGGGATGTAATGCTGGAACTATATAAAACACTGGTTAGGCCACAGCTGGAGTATTGCGTACAGTTCTGGTCACATTACAGGAAACACATAATTGCTCTGGAGTACAGAGGAGATTTACAAGAACGTTGTCAGTGCTTGAAAGTTGCAGCTGTGAGGAAAGATTGGACAGTCTAGGGTTTTTTTCCTTCGAACAGAGGAGGCTGAGGAGTGACTTAATTGAGATGTACAAAATTATGAGGGGCCCAGAATGCTTATAACTCTATGACTCTGACTATGACCTGTTTCCCCTAGTGGAGAGGTCAATTACCGGGGGCACAAATTTAAGGTGATTGAAGAAAGAACAGTACAGCACAGGAACAGGCCATTCGGCCCTCCAAGCCTACGCCAATCATGATGCCTGTCTAAACTAAAACCTTCTGCATTTCCGGGGTCCGTATCCCTCTATTCCCATCCTATTCATATATTTGTCAAGATGCCTCTTAAACGTTGCTATCGTAACTGCTTCCACCACCTCCCCTGGCAGCAAGGTCCAGGCACTCACCACCCTCTGTGTAAAAAAAAAAAACTTGCCTTGCACATCCCATCTAAACTTTGCCCCTCGCACCTTAAACCTATGTCCCCTAGTAACTGACTCTTCCCACACAAACAAGAAATGCTGGATTCACTCAGCAGGTCTGGCAGCATCTGTGGAAAGAGAAGCAGAGTTAACGTTTTGGGTCAGTGACCCTTCTTCGGAACCAGTTCCGAAGAAGGGTCACTGACCCGAAACGTTAACTCTGCTTCTCTTTCCACAGATGCTGCCAGACCTGCTGAGTGAATCCAGCATTTCTTGTTTTTGTTTCAGATTTCCAGCATCCGCAGTATTTTGCTTTTAGATAACTGACTCTTCCCCCCTGGGAAAAAGCTTCTGACTATCCACTCTGTCCATGCCACTCATAACTTTGTAAACCTCTATCATGTCGCCCCTCCACCTCCGTCGTTGCAGTGAAAACAATCTGAGTTAATCCAACCTTTCCTCATAGCTAATACCCTCCAGACCAGGCAACATCCTGGTAAACCTCCTCTGTACCCTCTCCACATCCTTTTGGTAGTGTGGCGACCAGAATTGTACGCAATATTCCAAGTGTGTCTTAACTAAGGTTCTGTACAGCTGCAGCATGACTTGCCAATTTTTATACTCTATGCCCCGACCGATGAAGGCAAGCATGCCGTATGCCTTCTTGACTACCTTATCCACTTGCGTTGCCACTTTCAGTGATCTGTGGACCTGTACGCCCAGATCTCTCTGCCTGTCAATACTCCTAAGGGTTCTGCCATTTACTGTATACTTCCCACCTGCATTAGACCTTCCAAAATGCATTACCTCACATTTGTCCAGATTAAACTCCATTTGCCATTTCTCCGCCCAAGTCTCCAACCGATCTATATCCTGCTGTATCCTCTGACAATCCTCATCACTATCCGCAACTCCACCAACCTTTGTGTCGTCCGCAAACTTCCTAATCAGACCAGCTACATTTTCCTCCAAATCATTTATATATACTACAAACAGCAAAGGTCCCAGCACTGATCCCTGCAGAACACCACTAGTCACAGCCCTCCATTCAGAAAAGCACCCTTCCACTGCTACCCTCTGTCTTCTATGACCGAGCCAGTTCTGTTTCCATCTTGCCAGCTCACCTCTGATCCCGTGTGACTTCACCTTTTGTACCAGTCAGCCATGAGGGACCTTGTCAAAGGCTTTACTGAAGTCCGTGTCGACAACATCCACTGCCCTTCCTTCATCAATCATCTTTGTCACTTCCTCAAAAAACTCAATCAAGTTAGTGAGACACGACCTCTCCTTCACAAAACCATGCTGCCTCTCGCTAATACGTCCACTTGTTTCCAAATGGGAGTAAATTCTGTCCCGAAGAATCCTCTCCAATAATTTCCCTACCACTAACGTAAGGCTCACCGGCCTGTAATTTCTTGGATTATCCTTGCTACCCTTCTAAACAAAGGAACAGCATTGGCTATTCTCCAATCCTCTGGGACCTCACCTGTAGCCAATGAGGATACAAAGATTTCTGTCAAGGCCCCAGCAACCTCCTCCCTTGTCTCCCTCAGTATTCTGGGGTAGATCCCATCAGGCCCTGGGGACTTATTTACTTTAATGTTTTTCAAGACGCCCAACGCCACCTCCTTTTTGATATCGACATGACCCAGACGATCTAAACTCCCTTCCTTAGACTCAACATCCACCAAGTCCTTCTCTTTGGTGAATACTGATGCAAAGTGCTCATTTAGTACCTCGC
The DNA here is from genome assembly GCF_036365525.1 of Heterodontus francisci. Classification (NCBI taxonomy): domain Eukaryota; kingdom Metazoa; phylum Chordata; class Chondrichthyes; order Heterodontiformes; family Heterodontidae; genus Heterodontus; species Heterodontus francisci. Next base: position 21,992,923 of record NC_090382.1, read on the forward strand.
CCATTTCCTCTGGCTCCACACATAGATTCCCTCCTCTGTCCTTGAGTGGGCCAACCCTTTCCCTGGCTACCCTCTTGCTCTTTATATATGTAAAAAAAGCCTTGGGATTCTCCTTAATCCTGTTTGCAAATGACTTTTTATGACCCATTTTAGCCCTCCTGACTCCTTGCTTAAGTTCCTTCCTACTTTCTTTATAATCCTCAAGGGCTTTGTCTGTTCCCAGCCTTCTAGCCCTTACATATGCTTCCTTTTTCTTTTTGACTAGGGTCACAATATCCCTCGTTATCCAAGATTGGTAGAAGGATTAGAGGAAAATGAGGGAAAACTTTTTCACCCAGAGGGTGGGGGTGTCTGGAATTTACTGCTCGGAATGGTGGTGGAGGTAGAAACCCTCAACTCATTTAAACGGTACCTGGACCGGCACCTGAAGCGCTGTAACCTGCAAGGCTACGGTCCTGGTGCCAGAAAGTGGGATTAGATTGGGGGGCTAGTTTTTTCAGGCAGTGCAGACACGCTGGGCTGAATGGCCTCTTTCTGTGCCATAACCTTTTTGTGGCTCTAGGTGCCCCTACACCACCTTAGGTAGCCCAAAAGGTGGTTGGAATGAATTGCAGCTTCCCATTGGAAACCTTGGCTGAGATCAGCGATGTCCCCTTGGGCGTACACCTTTCACTATGGAAGCAACTGCCTGTTTGAGGGGAGGAAAGCACCTATTAGCAAATAGGGTGGGTGGTGGTTAGCGTATCTTATATATTTCACTCTACAGTGGAGTTTAGGAAACATTGGTGCGAGTTCAGAGATTATATTCTAATATAGAAAGATAAAAAGAAACAAGCTGCATAATTAACTAACAAAATTGCATTTATATAGCATCTTTCAAGACCTCTGGACGTCCCAAAGTGCTTTTTTTATTTGTTCGTTCATGGGATGTGGGCGTCACTGACCAGGCCAGCATTTATTGCCCATCCCTAATTGCCCTTGAGAAGGTGGTGGTGAGCTGCCTTCTTGAACCGCTGCAGTCCATTTGGGGTAGGTATACCCACAGTGCTGTTAGGAAGGGAATTCCAGGATTTTGACCCAGCGACAGTGAAGGAACGGCGATATAGTTCCAAGTCAGCATGGTGTGTGACTTGGAGGGGAACTTGCAGGTGGTGTTGCTCCCATGTATTTGCTGCCCTTGTCCTTCTAGTTGGTAGAGATTGCGGGTTTGGAAGCTGCTGTCTAAGCAGCCTTGGTGCATTGCTGCAGTGCATCTTGTAGATGTTACACACTGCTGCCACTGTGCGTCGGTGCTGGAGGGAGTGAATGTTTGTAGATGGGGTGCCAATCAAGCGGGCTGCTTTGTCCTGGGTAGTGTTGAGCTTCTTGAGTGTTGTTGGAGCTGCATCCATCCAGGCAAGTGGAGAGTATTCCATCACACTCCTAACTTGTACCTTGTAGATGGTGGACAGGCTTTGGGGAGTCGAGAGGTGAGTTACCTGCCTCAGGATTCCTAGCCTCTCACCTGCTCTTATAGCCACGGTATTTATATGGCTACTCCAGTTCAGTTTCTGGTCAATGGTAGCCCCTAGGATGTTGATAGTGGGGGATTCAGCGATGGTAATGCTGTTGAATGTCAAGGGGAGATGGTTAGGTTCTCTCTTGTTGGAGATGGTCATTGCCTGGCACTTGTGTGGTGCAAATGTTACTTGCCACTTATCAGCCCAAGCCTGGATGTTGTCCAGGTCTTGCTGCATTTCTACACAGTCTGCTTCAGTATCTGAGGAGTCACGAATGGTGCTGAACATTGTGCAATCATCAGCGAACATCCCCACTTCTGACCTTATGATTGAAGGACGGTCATTGATGAAGCAGCTGAAGATGGTTGGGCCTAGGACACTACCCTGAGGAACTCCTGCAGTGATATCATGGAGCTCAGATGATTGACCTCCAACAACCACAACCATCTTCCTTTGCACTAGGTATGACTCCAACCAGCAGAGTGTTTTCCCCCTGATTCCCATTGAACTCAGTTTTGCTAGGGCTCCTTGATGCACTACTCAGTCAAATGCTGCCTTGATGTCAAGGGCAGTCACTCTCACCTCACCTTTGCAGCCAATGAAATACTTTTTGAAGTACAGTCAGCGAAATCTGACAATTTGACCCTTTGGTAGCTGAGAAATGTTGACCAGGAACGTCCCAGGCTGCCTTCAGCCAGAGCATCTGAGTCACCGCTCCCTGGAGTAGAGAGGAGAGAATTGCGGATCATTATCCACTTATGTGAAATGCATGTGTATGGATGGCAGAGGAAGATGGGATCAGACTTTGCTCTGTCACCAGCCACCCACAGTGGTTTAACAGCCGGCTGTCTCGCACAGAAATCTTGACCACCTGGACTAGGTGCTGGCTTGTGGAGCGCTAGCCCAGCAAAGCCTTCAGCAGGGGAGGGGAGAAAACTTTTGAGGATGCATAAAACAGACCTTTATCCAATAGCTGTCGGACAAAGTGAAGGAATATTTTTGCATGCAATTTGAGCCCCAGTATTATTCATTGTTGTCATTTCTGCAAAGAATGCATTTCAGTTCAAAAAATACTTCCAATAATAAGAGTTAGCAGGTTAATTTTCCATTGAGTGATAACATGTGTGACAGTGATTTTGTTCAATGTGACTTGCTTTGCTCCACAAAACATTAATGAATCATCAATTTGGTTCTTTCTTAGGATTTATTACTTGGGGACAAAGGTTTGGTGTTTTTTTTTCACTGGGAGACAATGTGAGGCAGTGGGTTTAGACACTCCTTTCCACTTTGCAAAACTACCCACTTTTTAAGCACTCATTCACCAGCTCACCTGGAGAGCTGGAGTAATAAATGGAAATGTTACACAGCACACTGTCATTCTCGTGTTCATTTTTGTGGTTTTGTGCGTGTGTATTTGTCTCCTTTCCAGTCCTTTCTTGTATTATTTTTTTTGCTTTTATTACTCAATTAGATTATTAAAATGTGTTACTGCAATGCATTTTGTGTGGGAACAGGCTCCAGAGGCTGAACGGCCGACTCCTGTTCCAAGACGACAATGGTTTTCAAACTTTTTCATTTGCGGGCCATTTAGGTGGGGCAAAAGGCCTCATGGACCACCTGCCGGTCTTACCCCACACACTTTAGCTTGCCACTGCAAAAGAACTTGTAAGAATTAATGGGAAGAATGGTGCTGTTTTTAATGCGACACCAAAGAGGTGATGTCTGGTTCCAAGCTGGAGAGCTGCAGTCTCATGTCGGGTTGCACGTTCAGTCGGTTCCTCCATAAGTGTTGAAAATCTGATCTCTCAGTTGTATGCTGTAGGGAATGGCAGCAGATGCTTCAGAGCTGCGTCAGCAAGTCCAGGATACTCAGACTGAATGTGGAGACAAAAGTCTGTCCAACTTTTCTTGCCAAATACCAGCTTCAGTGACTTGGATTTTTATGCCAGCCTGGTGAGGGCCTGTGGTCTGCAGACGATACTTTGAGAACCTCTGCTATACGACAACAGTGCAATGAGATTATTTTAAAAAATTAACAAGGGGTTGGCCAGCAACTGTTTTTAACTCTGTACAGAAAACAATTTAACAATTTAGCACTGCTGTACTTCCGCGTTGGGGAAGCCGCAACTCGAAATGAAAACGCGTGTGTTTAAAATGCCAGAGAATTAACATAGCAGCACATGTTCCACAATAATTATTTCTAGGTTCGTAACATACCGACAACATTCAGAAGTCAATATAAGAAATATATTTCACGAATGTACGTTGACATGCTGAGTATTTTGCCTTTGTTCGCATGGGTAAAGTAATAAACGACAGCATCTGTTTGACCGCTTCAGTGCAGAGAGTGAGTTTGCCAGACGTTGGAATTCATTTTGTGGAGTGATTTCAGGGAGCAAGGAATATTACAGTGCGGCGTGATCTGTGTGCTGAGCTGGTATTTGGCACAAGGTCAGTGGTGACAATACACTACTTCTGCCCCCAGAGCTCTCCAATATTTTGGTCAGTGTACAGATTATTCCCAAAGGAAGGTGCAATCTACATAATCTGAGTGTCATTAGCTGATATATTGATCAGTCCTCTCTCGGGCACTAGTTGAAAATGTCAGTCAAATGATCCTTGTCCCTGTTCTCCCTTTCCCTCCCCCAAACTAGAGTAGCCTCACAGGCCTTCTAGCAGTTATATTGATTGTACTTTTTTTAAAAGCCTGTCACATATCCAAGCATGCCTACTGATTAAAGTAGAGTTGGGTGTTGCAAGGCAGCATGAAACACTCTGGCCCTTAATTGACCTGACATTGCAGTGATATTTGACTTGCACAGAAACTGCTGTATTCTAATAATACTCTGTCAATTTGTCTAGCAAAAAAACTATTGTATTCTTTTGAGTTAAACCCTCTTCCCTTCCCCACCCCTAATCCTCTGCACTGTATGTTCAGGCCTCGAGTCAGTTAATATCATTATCAAGCAATTAGAGAAAAACAAGACTGCCATGAGAGGAATTGTTGAAGAGGCAATCTCTTTGAATCAGAGATTCAAAATGTGTGCATTGCAGTAAAAACATTGAAAATCTGAATGGCCACTGTGCAGCTGAGCGAGTGGAAGTGAAAACCAGGTAAATCAGTTCCACTGTTCTGATTTCCTAAAAAAGAGTGAATTAGCGACAGTGTGATGAATCTTGGTTGTGACCCAGTGAAGATGTAGGGAAAAGGAACAGCAATAAAATGTAGGAGTGTACAGGAGTAGGAAGGACATTTGATCAGTCTGACAGCCCTAAAGTTCAATAACAATGTTCACTATTGCTCAAGCGATTTGCTCCCCAAATACCTCTTCAACTCCCTCTTAAAGGTACTGATATTGTCATTCTCAATTACCTCCCCGAACAGTTGATGTATCGGATGGTGTATTTTGAACATTCATGTATGTCATTAGTAAGAACAAGTGAGGTGAGTTCTAGGGCACACTGCTGATTGCATTATTGAAAGCTGAGTTTGATTGCAATGAAGGATATCTTGGAGGCAAGAGAAGGACAGTTACTGCATGATAACTTTTTTATTGCATCCTAGTAAGGAGTGTGTGAGAGAGGGGGGTTACCTGAACCTTCTGAATGAGAGCAGCTGTCTTGAGTTTGATGATGGCACCCTTGGAATTGCATTTGTGGAAGTAGATGAGTGCATCATCAAGAACTGAGGAGGGAATTAAAGTGGAGAGGCAGTCTTAAACAGTGAAATCTCCAAATATGGATGGATCCGCTAAGTGCACAATTTTTTTCCGTGAGATGGTGCATGTTTTAGGTGAAAGGCAGTGAAGTAAAAGTGTCTGCTTATGACATACATAAAAACATGAAAGCCAATTCACTGGTGTCTCTGGGAATCTGCAGAAGAAAGTACATCTTACCCCAGAGGTTTATAGAACAATCCCAGCAAGGTTCCAAATATGTCACATTGCTTCTCTGATTCAGGTACAGGCAGATCCAGCAGCCACGAAGTGCTTTGTTCACCTTCATTTCATCGTTCCCAGGGTCTGCTGTCTGCGATTATGACAAACAACCATTTTTGTTTAAAGTCTACTTTGATTGCCCTTTTCTCCTCCTTTATCCCCCCTCTGCCCGAGTGCATTTCACAAGGGTGCTTTTTTAATCACTGTGGTACAGAACCACAGGTGTTGATTGTCATCTAGCATCTGGCTATTCATCATGTGTGACCCTAGTTAGTAAATGCCATCAAGCTATTTTCACAGAATCACAGAATAATACAGTGCAGAAGAGGCCCTTCGGCCCATCGAGTCTGCACTGACGCATTAAAAACACCTGACCTGTCTACCTAATCCCATTTGCCAGCATTTGGCCCATAGCCTTGAATGTTATGACGTGCCAAGTGCTCATCCAGGTACTTTTTAAAGGATGTGAGGCAACCTGCCTCTACCACCCTCCCAGGCAGGGCATTCCAGACTGTCACCACCCTCTGGGTAAAAAAGTTCTTCCTCAAGTCCCCCTTAAACCTCCCGCCCCTCACCTTAAACTTGTGACCCCTCATAACTGACCCTTCAACTAAGGGGAACAGCTGTTCCCTATCCACCCTGTCCATGCCCTTCATAATCTTGTACACCTCGATCAGGTCACCCCTCAGTCTTCTCTGCTCCAGTGAAAACAACCCAAGCCTATCCAACCTCTCTTCATAGCTTAAATGTTCCAATCCAGGCAACATCCTGGTGAATCGTCTCTGCACCCCCTCCAATGCAATCACATCATTCCTATAATGTGGTGACCAGAGTTGCACACAGTATTCCGGCTGTGGCCTTACAAAAGTTCTGTACAATTCCAACATGACCTCCCTGCTTTTGTAATCTATGCCTCGATTGATAAAGGCAAGTGTCCCATATGCCTTTTTCACCACACTATTAACCTGCCCTTCTGCCTTCAGAGATCTATGGACAAATACGCCAAGGTCCCTTTGTTCCTCGGAACTTCCAAATGTCAGGCCATTCATTGACCCTGGAAAGCTTCGCTGCCAAGAACAATCCTAATTTCACCACAAACGCACAAAGATATGAGGGTGGAATTTTAACTTCCCCTTATAGGAGAAATGGAGCAGCAGTGGATTTAACATGAAGGTGATGGACTTGGTGGAATTTATTTTTGTGCGGTCAGGAGGGCCAGTAAGATTTGGTTTCAACAGAGTCAGGAGCTGGAATGCATACCGCAGTGTTGGGTGCCAGTCTCCTTCTTAATGATAGTGAGGATTTCCAGGATTTAACAAGAACTTGTATTTATATAGCAACTTTGATAGAGAAAATATCCCAAGGTGCTTCACAGAAGAAATGGAGCTGACTCTGAACCTTTGTGGAAGAGTGTGTCTGATTTGATTTTCGAGCAGAAAGGTTTAGGGAGAATCCTAGGCATTGGAGCCAGGATGGCTGAAGGCTCTGCCAATAATGTTTCAGAAGGGCAGTGACACCGTTTACTTTGAACCTTCTACGAAGCTGGCAGTTTAATGTGAATTCTGCAAAAAGAACGTTTGTTTATTGCTGGGACCTCAATTCATGTTTTTATGTAGAGGTAAAAGTTCGAGTGCTGGTAAAGCTAGGTACACCGTATACAAAGAAAGGAAGACTTGCTTTTATATAGCTCCTTAACTTATCATTAAAAAGACTTAACTCGATGGATTACAGGGGCTCACTCGGTGAGCATCCGTCCAGTCTTTTGTGTCAAATCTTTCAACAACACAGTTGAAATGGAGTTTCCTGCTACAGGTGGAATGTTCGTCTTCATTTATATACTATAATTTGTAATAGCTGTGGAATGTGCTATTTCTCTGTAATCAGCCACCAATTATTCCTCTGTCTCTGATACAACTGTATGACTCCTGGTTACCACAGAAGCAAACCATAAAGACTGAAGTGTAAGGACCTCATTGTAACTACAATATATCAAACCTTTGCTTCTCTACCCTTGTGGTTTATTGCTGCATCTGAAGCCTTTGATCCAATTACACACATGTAATAACTCTCATCCATTATTCTTCATTCTTCTGCACATTTGGAAGTGGATTTGGTGATTTTTCTCTCCTCTTGCTTGACTTTAAATGGCCCTGAGTGCGAGAGAACTGGACATATTTCCTCATTTCACACCCAGTCAAACTTGGGCATGCTCAGGTGCAGCTCGACTTCAGAGCCCTGCCATCAACCTTGGGTCATTCAGAATGGCTGCGTCATGAGTGGATTACTCAAATTCTGGTAGCTCAGTGCAATCAAAGAAAATTCCTTTGTGTGTTATTTTGATATCACCACACAATATTTGCAGATGTGAAGGCCACTTGGCCCATCTTAATTCATCTATCCAGAGAGATCGTGACATTTTCCCGTTGCAGCGTCTGCATGTTTCTTAATTGATTGTAGAGTTTTTGCCTCCACTCTATCTGGAGGTTTATTCCACACATGAATCACTCATTGTGTGAAGAAGAATTTCTTGATTTCACTCCTCAAATTACCATGTACTAGTTTGAACCTGCATCCCCAGTCCTACTCTTGTAGTTTAGTTTAAAATAATAAGCCAAATTAATTTTCAGCATAGTCGTAACAATCTTATAGACCCTTGTAAAATTATCTCTCAGACGCTTCCTTTCTAGGCAGTGAAGCCCAATTCTCTCCAGTCTTTCCTCACAACTAAAAGCACAGTGGCGCAGTGGTTAGCACCGCAGCCTCACAGCTCCAGTGACCCGGGTTCAATTCTGGGTACTGCCTGTGTGGAGTTTGCAAGTTCTCCCTGTGTCTGCGTGGGTTTCCTCCGGGTGCTCTGGTTTCCTCCCACATGCCAAAGACTTGTATGTTGATAGATAAATTGGCCATTAGCAATTGCCCCTCGTATAGGTCGGTGGTAGGGAAATATAGGGACAGGTGGGGATGTGGTAGGAATATGGAATTAGTGTAGGATTAGTATAAATGGGTGGTTGATGGTCGGCACAGACTCGGTGGGCCGAAGGGCCTGTTTCAGTGCTGTATCTCTAAACTAAACTAAACTAAACAAACCCTGGCGATCAGTTTCATGCCTCTACTCTACACTGCCTCCGGCACTTGAATGCCTCTCTTGTATATCCATGGCCAGAACTGGACCCAATATTTCAGGTGTGGTCTGACCAGAGCATTGCACAGTTTTACCATTACCTGCCCTGATTTGTATTCTATTGTTTTCACTATCGTCCCCACCTGGTCAGACCACATCTTGAATATTGGGTCTCGTTCTGGCCCCTGAGGTACAAGAGAGACATTCAAGGCCCAAACACACAAACCGCATTGTTTCTCTCTGACAGTCGCCTATGTCAGGGAAATAGCACTGACCATTTACATTCCCGTAGGCGTCAATTGCAAAGGTATTGCTGAAACCTTATTAAGTGGGCCGGCAATTTCGGGCAGCTCATGCAGTGTTCACACCTCTGTAAAGTGTGACAGCCCGTCGTCAAGTCCTTTTAGGCAGCTCCATCACCTTCAGTCACATCTGTTTTACATTTCTCCTCTTTGAAATTAATTCAGAGTTAACAAACCGGCATTGCTGAGGTCAGACACAGGGCAATGCTCTATGCGCCTAACCCCAATCCCCAAATCAGCGTTCCCTGCTGCTCCAGTGATATTCCTGTTCCCCTCACCAGCCATCCCTGTAGTCTGTTTGCCAATCCTAGTTCAGTTCCAGTTGATGCCTTGCAGACACACTTAGACTATTCAATCTGTGCTCTGTCCAAATATGGAGAGCGCACAGACTAATCCTGTAAAATCACACCACGTGGATTGAATGCTGCAGCTCACTGTGTGACATTTAATGTCTTTCAATGAACGCCCTGCACGGCTGTCACTTTTCCCAGACAAACTGAAAACAGACTAGAACCAAACAAAGCGTACCTGATTTAACATACTAAAACATTGTTATTTACAAACATTTCCCATTGTCTATTAATAGTAACAGCAGACAGTGTCTTCCTGGCTGTAATATAAAATCATTTGTGACTCCTATATAGTATTAATTTACTCTTGGGCTTTGACATTGCTTCTAACTACCGTCTTGTACTTGCTCTCTCTGTTGTCTGTTATGCCTTTCGTAACAGTCAGCAGTTTCAGCTGTTCTGTAATCAGGTAAACAGTCAAGAATAAGAAATCTCATCCTTCCACGAGCTGCCACTCCAAAGCAAGCATTCAATTCCATTTATTGCCCCTCTGTGCCCTAGTTTTTGATACCTTGGAGATTATTGGAGCGACTGGAGAAGCTGGGATTTTACTACTTCAAGCAGAAGAGGTTAAGGGGGAATTTAATAGAGGTGTTCAAAATCATGAAAGATTTTGATGGAGTTGTTAAGGAAAAACTGTTTCCATTGGCAGGCAGATGTGAGGACATGGATTTAAGATAATTGGTAAAAGAGCCAGAGGAGAGTTGAGGACAACTTAGTTTACACAGCGAGTTATGATCTGGAATTCCCCGTATGAAAGGGCGGTCGAAGCAGATTCACTGGTAACGTTCAAAAGGGAATTGGACAAATACTTGAAAAGGAAATATGAACTGGGCTATGGGGTAAGAGCAAAGGAGTGGGACTAATTGGAAAGCATTCTCACAAAGCTGGCACAGAATGGTCTTCTTCTGTGCTGTCACATTCTATGACCAAATTTTACACCCCCGTGCCTTCACCACCCCCCCCCCCCCCCCTCACACCCCACACCCCCAGGAGCAGGTTGTGGGGTGGGGGGATGCATAATATCGAGTAGGAGGTGAGGGGTGCCATTCCCGTCGCCCACCCGCCCCCACTGCCATTTTACCAGCAGTGGGGGAACGTGGCAAATGGTCCTTCTGCCTCCGGTCAATTGAGGCCCATAGGTAGCCAATTAATTGCCACTGCTGGTATATTACCAGCAGCAGCTGGGCACTTCACTACCTGGGGAGGCTGTTCTGTAATACTAGGTGGCCTCTTTGTGGGCCTGGGGGGGAAGGAGGTGCCCTCCTGATTGGGGCACCCTGTGCCCCACGAGGGCCCCACTAGCAGCACAGGCCACCCCCGCTGGAGCACCTCCCCTTTCCCTCCTGATCGACTCCCACCTCCCCCCTTGCTGGGGCCCAGCTGATTGTCCCCGGTGAGGCCCGAAACCCCACTTTTCTTTCTCGGGGCCGGCAGCTATGCTGCTGCTCGTGCTGGGTGCAGTCCCAGCAGTGGTTATCGCTCCTGGTGGCATTGCTGGGAATGAGGAGGTGCCAGCCCGCTGCTGGCCGGCAGCTCTTGGAGGCAGGATTTCCTGCCTCAGAGGGGCGGAAGTCCTACCCAAGGTCAGTTAAGGGTCTGGGCCATGTAACATTGGTGCATGGCTTCCAGGCCCAGTGGAGGCAGGCTTACCCCTGACTTTTAAGCCAATGGCTGGGGCCTTCTCTGCCAGGTAAAATTCCGACCTATGATTCTATTCAGAACACCCATCCTGTCTGGGTACAAAAGACGATGTATTACAAACTTACTTTTCACTAATAGATATTGCATTTCTATTGTCCCTATGATGTAATATTTCAAACTAAAGGCTTTGATTGGCTTTGGAAGTTTAGAACTCCTGGGCCTGTTAACATTTCATAGTTTAATCCCCATCCCACTGTGTAAACATTCAACCTTGTGCTGTTACACTGGAAGTCTTTGGATTTGGAGCCAATTTGGCATCTGTATCCAGTTAATGATTTCAAAACGGCTGGAATGTCGAGGCTCGATGAAGACAGGTTCAGGATATGAGGTAGAGCTTCCGCTTTGGGCAGTTTCAAGAGATTAAAGATTGGAATTCCCCGCCTCCCACAGGATAGCGAACATGTGGAGCATTCCCAGAGAAGATATTTGATTCGGGGTCAACTGAAACCTGTAAATTGGGAGTTAGATTGATATCTGTTAAGAAGCAGATTTGAGGGTTAATGGATGTAGCATGGATTAAATTCTTTCTGCAGAGCAGGTGGAGACAGGATTTAGGAGATCAACAGTTGGAGCAGGACAGAACAATGACTCTGGATGGAAGAGTTTCATTGAGCCAAGGCTCTAGTTTTGCTTCAGCCATTGGACACTTTCTTCAGGATATATTGGGGCACAATTTCCCTGGGCTGTTTGCTCAATCCACCACTGTAACTTTGGACACAACAGCTTTCTCCAGAGGTTTCATAGATCTTCTGCAAAAGTCACGACAGGAGAAGGCCTGCAGAAAGTTTACCTCACCATATCCAAGAGCGGATTTCTAAATTCTGATGAAAGGTCACAGATCTGAAACATTAACGCTGCTTCTGTCTCCACAGATGCTGCCTGACCTGCTGAGTATTTCCAGCAATTTCTGTTTTTATGTCTGAGCAGATCTGTTCATTGGGTCTGCTGCTATTTCGTAGAAATCATACAGCACAGAAGGAAGCCACTCGGCCCATTGTACCTGTGCCAGCTCTCGGAAAGAGTTATCCCCCTACTCTTTCCCCACAGCCCTGCAAGTTTCTCCTTTTCAAGTATCTAACCAATTCCTTTTTGTAGACTATTACATTTGCTTTCAGGCAGTGTGTTCCTTGAAAGATCTTAAAACATAATTTTTTGATCACATGGAAAGTGAAGGAGGTGCTCACTCCAGGGAATGTTAAAAGAATTGGGAAAATATGATTCAGGGAAGCTGAAACTAAGATTGAGGGTGTCTAGCAGAATGAAGGCCAGAAACACATCATAAGAAAACGTTAAAGGGGAAAAAAGGAACTTGTGCATAGTACAAAGAATGTAGAAGTAGCTATTACTTTTCCTTCGTGAGGGTGTTTATAGCTCTGTTTATCAGGTCTCTTTTCCTCTCGTTGTGGCCTGTCTGGGTCACATGTCCCCCCGACAGCAGATGACCTATTTCTAGACTGATATCGATGTTGCCATTATCGAGCTGCTTGAACATGCATACAAGTGCTCAGGGATGACCTACCTTCCCAATTTCTCTAGTTGCTCCTCCACCCTGCCGTCTGCCCCCCTGCACGATTCTCTAACTGACATTAGATGAGGGGTGTAAGTTAACTAGGATTTTATTCCCTTGTAGACCAAATTAGAAGTAACACCGCATTTTCAGTCGAGTGCTCTGTTTTTCCAAATTTATTCTCTCGTGATTCATTTAGGAACATAGGAGCAGGAGTAGGCCATTCAGCCAGTCGAGGTTGCTCCGCCATTCAATTAGATCATGGCTGATCATCTACCTCAACGTCGCTTTCTTGCGTTACCTCCATATCCCTTGATGTCATTAGTATCTAGAATACGAATAAGGATTTTTTGGAGTGTTTTTATTGCAGGTGTCTGTCTTTAGAGACTGCTTGCCCCACTCTGTGAGCAAATTTTATATGATTGGTGTCAGCTGTGTCTCAGTGGTAGCATGCCCAAATCTGAGTCAGGAGGTCGTGGGATCAAGTCCTGCTCCAGAAACTTGAGCATATAATCTAGGGTGACACTCCATTGCGGTACTGGAGGAGTTCTGCACTGTCAGAGGTGCCTCCTTTCAGATGAGATGTAAACTGAGGCCTTGTCTGCCCACTCAGGTGGACATAAAAGATTCCATGGCACTATTTTGAAGAAAAGCAAGAGGGTTATCTCTGTTATTCTGGCCAATATTTATCCCTCAACCAACATCACTAAAACAGACTGATTGCATTTGCTGTGTGCAAATTGGCTTCTGCGTTACCTATATTAAAGCAGTGACTACACTTCAAATGTACTTAATTGGCTGAGATGTGCTTTGGGTCCGAGGTTGTAAATGGTGCAATATAAATGCTATACTTTCTTCCCTTTGTAAGTGCGTCTGTCTCCCACTTTTTCTGATGATGGTGGCTAAGTGTTTCTTATTTGGGCAGCTGCAGGCGCAGCCCTGCAGCTCCAAGGAAACAGCTGCAAGCAGGACTTTCTACCTGGGCCTCTTGCTTGACCCCACACCTCGCTGCCTACTTCAAGGCCTTCTAGCAACCAAATAGATCCCGAGCGCTTGAGATTATCCAAGAAGGATGAAGAAAGATTTGCCTGAGAATTATTTTGGCCTGTCCCTGAAGAACTCCATTGACTTTCCAGTCTCAGGGGTCCAGGGTGGGGGGGTTGGGGCAAGCCTTTGCTGAAGCTTCCTTCAGGTGCCCCAACACTATTGTAACTGATCAGCATTCACCCAGCAGAATTAAGCAGGATACTAGGAATTCTCCCACCTCATTGAGTTATGAATGCTGGACCTGCAGTTATATCAGCAGGAATAGCTACAGAAAATTTTGGAGGAGATTTAAAAAGGCTGATCATAGTGCTTAAAGGGATCTGCAGGGACAAACCAAGGTGCGCAACCCTAACCCTACACAATGTAGATGTAGGAGAGACCTCCCTCCCATAAAACAAAATCCCTATCTCCTTGGTACCGGTAAACTGACTCAGGTTCAGGAGGAAATTCAGTATATGCTGGAGCACAAGCTGATTGAGCCCAGTCAGAGCAGTTGTGCTGTTGTCCAAACCTGATGGCTCCACAAGGCTGTGCATTGATTACAGAAAGATTAATGCAGTGATCAGAGCTGATACCTACCCAATTCCCCACCTGGAAGACTGTATGCATAGAGTAGGGAATACCACCTTTATAACCAAAATAGACTTGTTTGAAGGATACTGGCATGTTCCCTTAATCACCCGAGCTAAAGAGATCTCTGCTTTTGTCACCCCAGATGGCTTATTCCAGTGCCAGGTAATGCCCTTTGGATTAAGAAATGCCCCAGCAACCTTTCAAAGGCTGATGAACATGAAGTGGCTGGCCTGCCCAACTGTGGAGTGTATCTGGATGATCTGTTAGTGTGCAGTGACAACTGGGGGGTGGGGGACGGCGGCACCTAGACCAGTTGGAAGCCCCTTTCCGAAGGTTACAGCTTGACTGAACAAGGGGCAAGTCTTGCAAAGAGCAAGTTCGCTCAAGCTCTTGTAACCTATCTAGGGCACATTGTGGGTCCAAGGAGAGTGTTGCCTAGAGAAGCAAAGGTACAGGCAGTGTTAGATTTTCCCGTCCTCCGTGACCAAATGGGAAATAATGCAATTTTTGGGGATGTGTGGGTTTTACTGCAAGTCACAAATTTCAGCACTATAGGCGCCCCACTGACAGACATATTATAGAAAAAAGCAAAGGTAGTGTGTTCAGGGAGGTGCTAAACAGCTTTCGAGAGGCTGAAAGCCATCTTAATAAATGAACCAGTGCTAGCAGCTCCAAACTTTAGCAAACTAGTTGAAGTGGCAGTTGATGCTAGTGACCTAGGGGTAGGTGCCGTCCTGCTCCAAGATGATGAGTTAGTGAGAGACCAGTTGGGTATTTCTCCAAAATTAAACAAACATCAAAGGAGATACTTTACTGTGGAGAAGGAAGCCCTGGGACTGTTGCTGGCTTTCAAACACTTTGAGGTATATGTCCAAAATGGATGTAGAGAGATGGTAGCTTATACCGACCACAATCCTTTCACCTTTGTAGAGAAATTCAAAACCCAGGTTGCAAGGCTTTTTCTATGGAAGCTGCTTTTGCAGCCTTACTACCTAAAGATTATGCAGGAAAAAACATTGTGATAGCTGACGCTTTATCTACAGTCTAGCTCAACACTGAATCATCCTGGATTTAAAAAAAAAACTGAACCAGAGCCTGGCTATAACAGTGTGAGACTGATGTGTGAGTGTTTGAGAATGAGTGTGTGTGTACAGTTTCTTTTTAATTTGCAACGTCATAATGAAATGCTCCTGTCGTCACATTTCATTTCATGTGGTGGGGAGGTGTCACGCCAGCATGCTTTGTTGAATGTAATTTTCTTTGATCCAATGACATGGAGATCTGAATTTATATTTTTTAAAGAAATTTTAAAAAGAACAGATAAAAGATGATTTTGCTAGCAGCTTATGATGGCCACCTAATTTCCAACACTGCATCCTACATTGCAAGGCCGGTGAGATGGAGATAAAATGTCTGCTCATCTCAGCATGAACCATGACTCAGGAAGGTAAAGGGAACTTCCTGTTCTTTTTAGCAAGAAGAAATACACTGCTAACTACCATGCATGAATCACGGGAGACTGCCATGTGATGAGCCCCCCCACCATCTGTGGTTTTAAGCTGGTGTTTCTCTGCAGCAGCAAGGAGCAGCATCTAGACTCTGACACGCGCAGACCCAAGTGCGGGTCTCTCTCTCTCTCTCTCTCTCTCTCAATTCCAGCTTGCAAGTTTCAAACCCTACCTGCTGACTGACCACCTCTGCATACTCTGGCTGCAGTCAGAAACCCCTTTGGAGGAAATCATCCGCATCGCTGTTTCCAAGGAGAGTCCCACCGAATCAGTTATCTATCTCTCCAAACTAAAAGCTTCAAGACCACCAAGTTCAGCTAGAAGCCAGCCAAATCACCAAACTCCACTGACTGTGTACCCCTGTTTTTTCTATGGACTCTAACTCAACCAATCTACCCTTACCCACTCTGTAACCTGTGTGTGTGAGAGTGAGAAAGTTGGCGCGTAGTTTAAGTACAATAAAGTTATCCTCTTTGTTAAACTCAAGAAAACTGATCCAATTGGTTCTTGTTATGATCATAACAAGGATCAATCGAACACCTACTGAATTGGCCAGTACATCCGCTTTAAAAAAGAATTAAACCTATAGTGGTCAAACAAGGAGAGTGAAAAGAGGGAAGCCCTACAACCCCACCTGACCTGACCGTAACACTATATTAAAGGATGCGATAACAGGACACTTAGAAAATAATGGTAGGATTGGGCCGAGTCAACATGAATTTATGAAAGGGAAATCATGTTCAGCAAATCTGAGAGTTTTTTGAGGATGTAACTAGCAGAACGGATAAGGGGGAACCAGTGGATGTGGTATATTTAGATTTTCAGAAAGCTTTTGATAAGGGACCACACAAGAGGTTAGTAAACAAAATTAGAGCGCATGGGATTTGGGGGGAACATACTGGAATAGATTGAGAACTGGTTAGTAGACAGAAAACAGAGAGTGGGAATAAATGGGTTAATTTTGGATTGGCAGGCTGTGACTAGTGGGGTACTGCAAGGATCAGTACTTGGGCCCCAGCTATTCACAATCTATATCAGTGATTTGGGTGTGGGAATTAAATGTAATATTTCCAAGTTTGCAGATGACACAAAACTATTTGGAAGTGTGAGTTGTGAGGAGGATGCAAAGATGCTCCAAGAGGACTTGGAGAGGCAAAGCAAGTGGGCAAAAATTTGACAGATGGAATACAATGTGAAGAAATGTGAGGTTATCCACTTTGGTAGGAAAAACAGAAATACAGAGTATTTATTAAATGATGAGAGGCTGGGAAGTGTTGAATTTCAAAGGGACTTGGATGTCCTTGTTCCAGAGTCTTGAAAGCTAACATGCAGGTACAGTAAGCAATTAAGAAAGCAAATGGTATGTTTGTCTTCATTACAAGAGGATTTAAGTATCGAAGTAAAGATGTCTTACTGCAATTATATCGAGCCTTGGTGAGACCATACCTGGAGGATTGTGTACAATTTTGGTCTCTTTGCCTAAGGAAAGATTTACTTGCCATAGAGGGAGTGCAATGAAGGTTCACCAAACTAATTCTTGGGATAGAGGGATTGTCCTATGAGGCAAGATTAAATAGAATGGTCCTTTATTTTCTGGAGTTTAGAAGAATGAGAGGTGATTTCACTCAAACATACAAAATTCTTACAGGGATGTAGGAAGGATGTTTCCCTGACTGGTGAGTCTAGACCAGGGGATACAGTCTCAGAATAAGGGGTAGGCCATTTAGGACTGTGATGAGGAGGAATTTCTTCACTCAGAGGGTGGTGAATCTCTGGAATTCTCTGCCCCAGAGGGCAGTGGAGGCTCAGTCATTGAGTATGTTCAAGACTGAGATTTGATAGATTTCTACGTATTCAAAACATCAAGGGTTACAGGGATAGTGCAGGAAAATGGTGTTGAAGTAGAAGATCAGTTATGATCTCATTGAATGGCAGAATGGCCTCGAAGGGCTGAATGGCCTACTCCTGCTCCTATTTCTAATGTTCTTACGTTCTGCTTCAGTTCACCTGCTGCTGGAACCCTCACTCATGCCTTTGTTACCTCCAGACTTGACTATTCCAGTGCACTCCTGGCTGGCCTCCCACATTCTACCCATCGTAAACTTGAGCTCATGCAAAACTGCTGCATGTGTCCTTATACCAAATCCCATTCCCCCATCATCCCCATGCTCACTGACCTACATTGGCTCCCACTCAACCAATATCTTGATTTTAAAATTCTCATCCTTGTTTACAAATTCCTCCATGGTCTCGCCCCTCCCTATCTCTGTAATCTCCTCCAACCTTTTAATCATCTGAGATATCTGCCTTCATCTAATTGTGGCCTCTTGAGCATCTCCATTTTAATGGGTGTGCCTTCAGCTGCCTCGACCCCGAGCTCTGGAACTCCATCCCTAAGCCTGTCCAACTCTCTACCTCTCTTCCTTTAAGATGCACCTTAAAACCTACTACTTTGACCAAGCTGTTGGCCATCTGCCCTAATATGGCTCAGTTTCTAATTTTGCTTTAAAGCAATCCTGTGAAGTTCCGAAGGACGTTTTATTCCATTAAAGGTGCTACATAAATATAAGTTGTTAACGGAACAGAGAGATGCGGGTGTGGGGGAAAGGGTAAGGGAGGGAATTCTGGAGCTTAAGCACAGGCAGCTGAAAGCATGGCTGCCAGTGGTGGTGTGATGAAAGTAGGGGCCTGCAAGAGGCCAGAATTGGGTGAAGACAGATATTGCAGAGGGTCAAAATAAGAGCTGGAATAGGCCATTAGGTCCTTCGAGCCTGCTCCACCATTCAACAAGATCATGCCTGACCATCTACATCAGCTCCACCTTTCCGCTGTATCCCCATGTCACTTAATTCCCTGGGCTGGAGGAGGTTACGAAGATAGGGAGAGGAATTTGAACACTATGAGAATTTTAAATTCGAGGCATTGCCACACTGGGAGCCAATGTAGGTCAGTGAGAAGGTGATTATAATTTTGTACTGCGCTGGAACTTGAAATGTTTTTATCCCTCAGGACAGTTGTAGATAGAAAAAAAGGAATCAATAATTTTAAAGCTTTCTGAATGTGTTTTATTGAAACCTAAGGGTAGTGCTGAATACAGTGTTGTAGCTGCAGTATATAAATTGGTTTCAGCTTTAATATATCTGCTATCTAATTTCTTGGAGGCTGGCTGCACCAGAGTGTGCAGATGTAATTACAACAGCTGACTCGCGTGAGTGATGATATCCCGCTTCCCACGTTATAACGGAAGGTGAATGCCTCTTATCAGGACCCGGCACATTTGAACGTAAAGAAGGGATTTGACCTCTGGCGTCTGTCAAAAGCAGACTGGAAACAAATCGCATTTGCATTTAAATGTCCAGCCTGTTGCTCCGCGCTTCAGTATGTGCTGGAATCTGGATCCTTATTGAAGCCGAAGAGCTGGTCTGATTTTGAGTGGGTGCACACTTTATTTTGGCCTACCTGAGGTTCTGTTTTGATTTTTTTGCCCTTTTCCCCCTCGTCTCACCCTTATTCTGTAAGTGCTGTCTCCCCCAGGGGGCCATTGATCATTTGTGAGGCTGGCATGTTGTGTTCCAAGCTATTCAGTCTTGGGGACTGTAACGAATGAATCTTATTCTATCCTCAACTGACATGCACAATTCTTTTCCAACAGGGGCCAATAGTTGCGCAGTGAGTTGTTGCAGGCTCTCGCTCCGTATTACAGCCTGTTCTGTGAAGACTACCGTACAAAATGCTGTAGTGTATAAATGCAGAACAGAAAAATCATAGGTTTGGTGACCGTTCTCCGGAAGTTAGCTGATCTCAGTTAGGGTGGGGTAATACAATTGGCCTCAGTGCCCTGGACTAGGGCACCTGCTGTTCAGTGGTTCCTGCTGGAAGTGCACATTTGTGGCAGTCACATGACGATAGTTTGGGGATTGGCGCCGACGTCCTCTGCAGTCAAATAGCATACTGATACTGCACTTAGACCAGTTACCAGAGAACTGCTGGTGTCTTGTGGAGTGATATAAAATTGCCAGGTGACAAAGTGTGTAAAAGCTGATGTTGGACATCTGAAGTAAATGAAGAAAATGCTGGAAACACTCAGCAGGTCTAGCAGCATCTATAAGAGAGAGGAGCAGAGTTGATGTTTCAGGTTGATGACGTTTCATCAGAACTTTGCTTTTGTCTAAGGAGCTGATAATGAGTCAAACTTGGAAACAAAATATGGGTCCAGAGGAGCTGTAAATGGTTTAAAATGTGCAGGAGTAACTGGATGATTAAGGTCTAAAATTGCTAAATTTGATGTTGAGGCCGGAAGGTTGTAAATTGTCCAGTAGAAAGATGAGCTGCTGTGCCTTAGGTCAGGAGAGTCGTTGGCAAATGGTAACTGCTGCCACAAGCCCAGTGGTGCGTTTCTACGGTAACTGGATGATGGTTTTGGAGCCCGAGTTGGCAGCTGCTCCGCTGCCTCTGCTGCTCCATCTCTGCATCTCAGCTGAGCAAACCAGGATGGCTGCAGAATTTCAGTTCAGCTCAGCTCTTTCTAACTGCAACCTACCATGCTTCCTGCTGTCGATGGCACCCAATAGATGGGAGGTTGGCCAAACTCCAGGTTCGTTCACTGACTAGTGGTTCAACTGTTCCACTGACGAGAGAAATCTAGGTTTAGAAAGGCTTTGGAGAGGGTGCAGTGGGGTGTACTCGAACAGTACCCGGGATGAGGGACTGGAGAGATTCAGGAAGCTGGGATTGTTCTTAGACCAGAGAAGATTAAGGGAAAATTTAATAGATGTTGAAAATTATTAGGCATTTTGCTAGAGTCGACAGGGAGAAACTGATGTCACCAGCAGGGCTGTCAGTAACAAGACAACACAGATTTAAGATAATTGGCAAAAGAACCAGATGAGAGATATGAATAAATGTTTTACTCAGCGAGTTGTTGTGATCTGGAATGCACTGCCTGAAAGGATTGTAGAAGCAGATTCAGCAGTAACTTGCAAAAGGGAATTAGATATATATTTATAAAGGAAAATTTTGCAGTGCTACAGGGAAAGAGCAGAAGAGTGGGATTAATTGGATAGCTCTTTGAGAGCCAGCACAGGCACAAGGTTACATAATCGCCTCCTTCTGTGCTGTAGCATTCCATGATTCCTTAACTAAGCTGATTTGAAACCTATTTGCACCTCAATCCCATCAACCCAGTCAAGTTGAAGTAAACTCAACATTTTGCCTAATGCACTGCTCTCCCTTACCATCTGCTGTTTCCATTGTCAGAATGAAGAAATGATTTTCTGTTAGTATTGACAAATAGTGGAAACCCATCTGGGAATGGGCATTTTATACATAATCCACTCCCTCCAGTAGGCACATCATAAATATCTGCTCCAGTGACCTCATGAAAAGAGCCAGTTGGCTCTGA
This sequence comes from Heterodontus francisci, assembly GCF_036365525.1. Taxonomy (NCBI): domain Eukaryota; kingdom Metazoa; phylum Chordata; class Chondrichthyes; order Heterodontiformes; family Heterodontidae; genus Heterodontus; species Heterodontus francisci. The sequence continues at coordinate 22,013,873 of NC_090382.1, forward strand.
ACTATGGGCAGCATTTCCCAATTAAAGTCACTGGCACAGAATTCACTCTAGGGATGGGGGGGTGGGGGGGGGGGGGGTGGTGGCAATGCTGGACATTACATCTGCTTCCAGGCTCTCTTTGTGACCGTCAGATTTAAAACAGAGGGAGCGTGGACGAAAATAGGAGTGACAGTGTTAATTTTTAAGGGGAGTTTTTATTCCACTTAGTGATAATTTGATGTTGATCTCTCTGCACAGTTCACGTGGTAGGGGTGGGGGGAAGGGGTGGGGTTGATTTTGTTTGTCAGGAAATAATTTTCAGTTGGCTATCACAATGGCCTATCGCTAACTCATTTCAAGTAAACTGCTCTTTCACCACCAAAGATCCCTGGTGATTGAAGTGTGCATAGTCTCTCCCGCTCAACAAAATCTGTTGAATGTTAATAAAGGCAAAATACTGCAGATGCTGGAAATCTGAAATAAAAACAAGAAATGCGGGAAACTGACCTGAAATGTTAACTCTGCTTCAGATGCTGCCAGACCTGCTGAGTATTTCCAGCATTTCTTGTTTTTATATCTGTTGGATGTTAACCCTGGCTCAGCGGGTAGCACTCTCACCACTGAGTTAGACAGTCATGAGCTCAGGTCCCACAGCCAGAGGTACCAGCTTTCAGATGACACATTAAACAGAGGCTTCGTCTGCACCATTGGGTGAATGTAAAGGATCTCATGGTACTATTTCAAAGAAGAGCAGGGGATTTCTTCCCAGTGTCCTGACCAATATTTATCCCTCAACCAATATCACTGAAACAGATGACCACATTGTTGTGTGGGACCTTGTAGCGGGCAAATTGGCTGCCACGTTTTCTACATTGCAACAGTGATTACATTTTATAAAAAAAAGTACTTTATTGACTGTAAAGCATTTTGCGACATCCTGAGATTGTGAAAGACTCGATATATAAATATGTTATAAGTCTTCTTGTCTAGTGTGGGGAGGGGGGGATGGTTGCTGGTGAGGGGGTTGATTGCTTGGGGGCCTCACAAATACAAATTCTTTATTTTGTTATAGACAGGTGGTAAGGGCTGTGGGTAGTTCCCACTGTTCACCTCCCAACTGACCGCAGTCGTGTTTTGTTTAGAAGCTAGGAATATGATGTGTCTTTACTGGGCATGACACGCCCCCATTACATGCAAAAATAGAATCTTGATTACTTTTTTTTAAACATTGTTTTCAGGATAAAGTAAGAACACTCGTTCTGATATCCACACCTCAATTTTACAACCACCACAGCTGGCGTTGTCTGCAACAGCCATGTCCTGTTCAAGTTTGAGATTCTCATCACCCTTTTTCAATGAGGCACAATTATAATTTAATCTCATTTCAGGTGTTGAAGTTTGGCTGCAGGAAGGTTTCTGTTTAGAATGCCTGGTGCCTGATATCCATTTCCTACTTTTAAATCCCAGTTATGTGGTGTCGAGTGGGATTGGATTTCTCGCGCAGCTTTTTACAGTACTTTGGGAATTTTAATATCAATAGACATGTGGCTTCTGGTGAGTTTTAGGCTAAGTGGAAACTGGAATTGGATTCTTGAGTCCTTGGAGGGATTGAATTTCACAGGCTGCTGTAGAGCCATCTTTTCTGTTCCAAAATTTGTAATATGCAGATTTCCATTACTTCATTTTTCCTGGCTGTTGTCAAATTTCACTGCCTGTACAGGCCTTAACAGCTGTTTCCACATGGATTTAATAGTTCAGGTTCTGGCACATTATTAATTCTTAACTCTGGGTTGCAGTGGATGGTAAACTGTATTTTAACTCCTGTGAGGCTTCTGGGTTCTCCTGCTGCACTTTTTCCTTAGTGGGTTCTGAATCTAATTTGCTGGGTTTGGTTAGCTTTGTATTTAGAACCTGACCATTTGATTCTTCAGTGGGCAAAACCACACTGAGCTCACTTTTATTTTTCTTGTGCCTTTTGACAAGTGTTGTTCCTTAGGACATATTACCTTCCCTTTTTCCTTTCCTTCATGGATGGGTTTTCCCAATCTGTCCCCTGTCCTGTGGGACACTACTGCTCGCAAGTGGCTTTCCAGCTTCTGCTGCACTCCCCGTGGTACTTCAGCTAAGTGAGGCATTTCCTTCAGTTTGTCTTGCCTGTTTGAGAACTTTCCTTGTCCCTGTTTTAATTTTTAAAGAAGGTTTCTGCTAACCACAGCTCTGGTGTATTCCCTTCAACCTCTGCTGCTTTTATCTCAGCTCCTTTACATTCCATTGGCCCTGTCTCGGCCTCTTTAATCTTTATTGGCCCTATCGCCTCCTGTAGGATTTTTGGGACTTTCTCAGCCCTCTGCAGAATTTTGTTTGTTCCCCTCAGTTTCTCCAGTCTCTGTGGACTGTTCTGGACCCTCTGGAAACATTACCGTGCTTCCTGACAAGTTATTGCCCACCAATAGGTCGAGCCCCTGCATTGGTAAGCTCGGAATGGCCATCAACCGTCACTACACTGGTGATCAACTTACTCTGTAGGTAATCATTAACTAAAGGAACCTTCAAGTAAGCCATTTCACCAATTTGTTCTGCTTTCGGGTGACATTTCTGTAACCTTTCTCACTGCTTTCTCTCTTCCCTCCCCTCTGCAATTGTATTTTCTCTCTCTTCAGCTGAAACTCCCTTTCTTCTCTTTCCTTTTGAAGCTGAAACTCTCCTCCTCCTTTTCCTTTTGCAGTTGCATTTCCTCTCTTTTTATTTGCCTCACTTCCCTTTGCAGTTGATTTCTAGCTAGTGTAACTTTATCAATTTCAGCTTCCATGCCTGTCTCTTCTGGTTCAGGGGCAAGATTAAAATGGCTAGCCAAATTCCTCACTATTTCAGGTTTTTGTTTGAAAGTGACTCCCACCTGGGCAGCTAGGGTTTTTAAATCTTCAATACTTAATTTATTTAACTTATCATGGGATATGTCGACCTGCTGTACCAAACCTTCAGCATTAAATGTGGCCATATCTTTTGTTTCTAGCACCATAGGGAAGACGAGAATGATAGGAGAAAACCTGTTTGTCCAATTCTTTTCCAGTTTTAGAGGTCAATTTTCCTCCCTTTTCCAAATCTCTCATTTAGTCTGATTGTTCAGCATCTTGGCTTCGAGTCCCCAGTTTGTTACGGACAGGCAGTAAAGGGTGTGGGTGATTCCTGCTGTTCACCTGCCAACTGATCATACTCATGTTGCATTTAAAATGATGACTTAGCAGCTGAGTGTTTCTAGGGTAAGATAAACAGACAAATGATAGTTTTTCTAACCTACAAGAAAACCTACGTTTTTGTAAACAATTCCCAAAATGGTTGCAACCTTACCCATGCACGGATTCACACTCTCTCTCTCTCACACACACATACAAGAATAGGTAGATAGAGAGGAAACGGTAAGTGGTTTTAAAGTGAAGTAGGTGTTCTTGGTATACCTGGTGAATCTTCTAAGAAGGTCAGTCTCTTTTAAAGGTGCAGGCCTGAGTGTAGTTTTGAACTTTGAAGTTCTGTAGATTTCTTGTGGTTAAGACTTCAGACTGGGTGGTGGTCACTTTCAGTTCTCTGCTGCAGCAAGTTGAAGTATAGAACTAGCAGCAGGGCTTCTTCTTGCCTGGCTGGATCCTTCCACAGCCCCTGATTGAACTGATTTCTGTAATGTTGCTTGATCTCTCCTCTCTGTCCAGATGTTTGCCTTTTAAGGTAAAAATTCATAACTTTAGCATTTCTGTTAGTTGGCACATGTTCTTTTCCCCTGGTGTAACCACACAATGGACCAGGATGTGGAATCTATGATTATTTATGTCTGGATGAATATCATTCTGTTGTGATGTGGCTGCTTCACACCTTTTTTGTCTCTCAAGAACCCATTCAATTCAGGAATGTCTCTTGATGATTTCAGCATGAGTGTGGTTAACACCTGTTAGTCTGGAAGGTATCTTTTTATCCTTTCCAGACAGTGCGGCAGTTTTTGAATACACAGGCCAGGACATCTGACCTTCAGTGGCCATCTTTGCAGCACATTGTCCACTTCTTTAAAGGAAAAGTCAATTTCAAAGAGTCTACATTGAATAAAGTTTGTATCTTATAAGTTAAGAATATGACATGTCTTTACTGGGCATAACACTTTTTTTGGTCATTATACATTTGTCAATTAGAGGCTTCGGTCCAAGTTTTTGTAAGCTATTATCTCGACGTATAAAACAGTAACAATTACATTTTTAGTATGTCTTTCACTCACTGACACCTAGCACCAACACTGGTCAAGTGCTCAGAAGGAGGCCATTTAGCCCATTGTGCCTGTGCTGACCCTTTGAAAGAGCCATTCGATTAGTTCCATTCTTCTGCTCCTTCCCCATAGCCCTGCAATTTTTTCCCATTCAAATATTCATTCAATTCCCTTTTGGAAGTTATTATTGAATATACATTTACCACTCTGTCAGGCAATGCATTCCATAACAGCTATCAATCTTCATAACAATCTGCAAATTTTATTTTTACATTCAATCTCAGGTTGTGGGCATTACTGGCAAGACTGGCATTGATTGCCCTTGCCTCGTTGCCCATGAGAATGCAGTAGTGAACTCAGTACCACGGGCCTGCAGTGGATGTAGTGTTGGATGCTGCCTTTTGGCTGAGTGTACTATAATCTGTGCATCCGAGGCTGGGCAAATGAAGGCGTTGATTGATTTGCTTCACAAATCCATTTTGCCAGATTTCAAATTGCAACAATTAAACACGTGTCACACAGAAATGTCACTTGATCAAGACTGATAATTTCACGTCACTCCGAATGCAGTCACAGTTTGCTGACGCCGACACCCAACTTCCAAAAACAGATGTCGTCTCGTTCCAAATCTCTGTGATAAATCTGTCAGGAACTCTGATTGCTTTCTCCTGCAAAGTGTGATAACTCTCGTTTATGAGACACTGTAAAGCAGCTGTTAATTTTCTCTAAAATTAGGAATGATTGTTCATGGCAGTCAAGAGAAGGCCCCCCTCCCCCACCCTTTCCCTAAGCCTCCTAACAATCGGCTTGAATGCTGCTCGCTGCTCCAGGTGGGGCTGCTTCTCCTTAATAGCTTGGCTGCCTGTTCCCAGCCTGTTCTCTTCTCGCTCGTCATTAATTCCGAACCTAATGAGTTGTTGAAAGATTAGGAGAATGCACTGTGTACATGTTGCAATCCATATACAAGGTGGCTATAATTGTTCTCATGGCACTAAGTATTTGCAATTTCAACATTTATAATGTACATAAGAACATGTTGCTTTTACACAGGGGGAAAAGGTGTTCATCAAAGACAATCAGTGTGACGCTATTTTCTTGAGTCTAAAGCTAGGCAGGAGACAAGGTGGGGCGAGGGGAAAGAGGGGGAAACGGGAGATTAGGATCATCTTTCCAATAGAAGACAATTTTTTGAAGCTCTTAATAAATAAATGCCTCATTTATAACATACAGGAGTAACCAAGGGACGGATTTTTGGTGCCTGGTTTCTAATTTTGACATTTCTTGACTGACAGTTCAAAATGGTTTGTATTTGCATCATTTTGAAAAAAGCTTGGATCCTACCTGTGTGCTTTCCTTGAGCTGCGCCAAACCCCCGCCGGATTTAGTCATAAACCCATTTCATGTAAATTGTTCACTTTCTTTTCAGCAGGGAAATCTCCCCTTCCCTCCTCTCCACAAGGCAGTGAGTCATGCAGGGATTATGGGAGCTGGCTGCCTTCTGGTGCTTCGCCTTAGTGACCGTTCTTCTTGTTTTACCCTGGATATTGAGTGCTGACAAACTATTCGACCGTGATGGCCATTAGAAGCTCCTGTCCTCACCTGCTGTTCACCCATGCAATCATTCCAGCAGAAGTCAGTGGATAACAATCAGGAGTGGAGACCAAGGTTGAAATGTTCCCTCCCGAACCCTGAGGCTAAATGTAGGGCCCCAGTACTGCTTTGGCAGCAATCAACTAGCTCAGAACATAACCAGGGATCAAAGTGGCACCTTCCTGGTCAGTATGACTTAGTATCACCCTAAGTGGAACAATTATACCCTAAGCCATCAGGAAGGCCAGTTAACACTTCAAGCCAGATTTTAATTTTGAAGTATAGTTTAAAAGTATGGTTAGTCTTTTTTGCTTAAAGTACTCCATTTTATATTTTAAAAAATATACTTAGAAAATTCTGTTGACATTGAATAAAGCACCAATTTTAATTTTGAGGGGTTCTCATTGAGTAATTAAAGAGAAACTGTTTCCACTGGCAGGAGGGTCAGTAACCAGAGGACACGAATTTAAGATCATTGGCAAAAGAACCAGAGAAATGTGTCTACTCAGCAAGGTGTTACGATCTGGAATTCACTGCCTGAAAGATTCTGTAGTAACTTTTAAAAGGAAATTGAATATATAATTATATATGAATATATATGAATATATAATTATACTGGCGGGCAGTCATAAAGGTGGGGCTAAAGTGTGGCGAGTCAAAGAGACTTAGCAGTTGGCAGGAAAAAAGACAAAAGCGCAAGGGGAGAGCCAACTGTGTAACAGCCCCGACAAACAAATTTTTCTGCAGCACCTGTGGAAGAGTCTCACTCTAGAATTGGCCTTTATAACCACTCCAGGCGCTGCTCCACACACCACTGACCACCTCCAGGCGCTTACCCATGTCTCTCGAGATAAGGAGGCCAAAGAAGAAGAAGAATTAAAAAGTAAAAGATTTGCATGGCTTTGGGGAAGGAGCAGGGGAGTGGGACGAACTGGTAGCTGAAAGAGATGCGATGGGCTGAATGGCCTGCTTCTGGTTCTAGTCTTGGGGTAAAGCCCCCAAGCCCAAGTCTCCTTCGAGACCAGAGTTGGAGGAACAGAGAGTTATTGAGAGGGCTTTGGACTAAGGAGGGTACAGAGAGAGGAAGGGGAGAGGCTAGGAAGAGAGTTAAAGATAAGGATAAGAAGGCAGTGTAGATCAACATGGACAGGGGTGATTGGTGAGCAGGTGTGGCATAGGGTATGGGCACCAGAGTCTTCATTGAGCTGAAATTTCTAGAGGATGAAGGATGGGAGGCCAGGCAGGAGAACATTAGACTAATCAAGTCTGGAGGTGACAAAAGAATGGAGGAAGGTTTTAACAGCTGATAGACTGAGGCAGAGATGAGTGATGTTATGGAGTTGGACGTGGTGGGGTCTTTGTGATGGGGTCGGTAGCTCAGCTCAGGATGGAACAGGATGCCGAGTTTGCCAACAGTCTGGTTCAACCTGACAGTAACCAGGGAAAGGGTTGGAATCGGTGGCAAGGGTATGGAGTTCTATGGCAGGAGCTGGGTCTTCTCAGTGTTCCACTGGAGGAAATTGTGGCTTATCTATGATTGGACATTGCTCATGCAATCTGACAAGACACAGGCATGGAGAAAAGTGATGAAGTAAAGCTGGGTGTTGTCAGCATGCATGTGGAACTCGATGTCATGTATTTGCTTCAAGGAACATGTAGCTGAGCAGGAGGAGAGGGACAAGCATAGATTCTCAAGGTTCTCCAGAGGTATCAGTACAAGGGCTGGAGGAGAAGCTGGAGATGCTCTGGCTACCATTGCATAGATAAGAGTGGAGAAAAGTGAGGGCAATCAGTGAACTGGGCAATGCAGTAAGAGCATGTGGCAGGAAAATGCACCACAGTCATAGAGGATATTATTTGTGCCTTTTGATTAGGGTCATTTCAGTACTATTACAGGGGTGAAAGCCTGATTGGCGAGTTTAACCATTAAGTGCATGGTTTACTTCACCACTAAGAAATATCTAAGCTCAGTTATTTTGCAGCAAAATCTTAAAGGATGGGCCTCTCTCTTAGACTTCCTAATTTTGGAAAGATGTTGATATCATTTGCTGTTTGGAAGTAGCATTTGTCTGGTTCTGAGCCATGCAGGTTTGATCCTGGTTAGTGCTGTACCTCGTGTTGCAATGGGCCAGCAGTAGCTGTCGATCCTGCTCTTGATTGCTGTTCTGTGACATCTGTTGGCAATTGCACATGCAGGCTTGACATGATGCTCCCCATAGTCAAATTGCATGCCAGAAGTCAGTACCTAAGCTCGTATGTAAAGACTGACAACTTGGGGTGAGACTGACATCCATGGAATTGCCACACAGCAAGAGTTAGAGAGGAAGGGTAGGGTGGGAAGAGACATTTATGAAAAAGGGATCTTGATGTTGTTCCCAACTCTCTCAAACAAAAATCACACAGCAGTATAATGTATTGCCATAGAAACCAGACCCTTGAATCTGCAGAGCACCGGCATTAAAGCTAGATCCTTTAAGATTGAGCTTAAAAAAATAACCAATGATTTTCTACTTCAGTTGCAGATATTTAAACACTGGAGTCTCGAGGGAGAACAGCACTCGATGAATTTTTTATTAAAATATTTTAGCTGTAGCAGTAATGAACAAATAAAAACAAATCAATGAACCAAATTGAATTGTTCAGTGTGGGGAAGGTCAAAGATGGCTGCACTGCACTGTTCGTAGAATATTATAGTGCAAGTGCTAAAAATGGAATATCCTTCTAATGAAGGGCATCACGTCTTATTGCATTAAATATGATATACGAAGTACGTCTGTCACATTCCCTGGTCATAAGAAGGAGACACCACCACCTTCACCCCGCCCACCCTCTCTCGACCTCTCCATTTGAGCTCCTGTGGTTGACATTTCGGCCAATTGATAAGAATAGTCCCTCAAATTATTGTAGTTTTCTGCACTCATCACATTGAGGGATGTCACTTCTGAGCACCTACCATCATTTTGCGCACCCCGCGTAAGCAGTCCTCAGAACAGGAGCCAGCATATGCACCAAGCATTGTCCCAGGTCAGGTACATTCCTTCGAGCAAAGCTACCTCCATTCCAACTCAACAGTGTGCAGATTTTCAGGTGGCGGCCTAGGCTCAGTGGCAACACTCTCACTTCTGAGTAGGTTGTGGGTCCAAGTCCCACTCCAGAGACTTGAGCACAAAATCCAGCCTAACACTCCACTTGCAATACTGAAGGTGTTTCACACTGTTGGCGGTGTCGTCTTTTGGATGAGATATTAAACTAAGGCCTCGCCTGTTCTCTCGGGTTATTGTAAAAGATTGTATTGCAAGACACACGTGAGTGTTCTCCTGATATTCTGGCCAATTTATCCCTAAACCTACATTAGTAAATCAGATCATCTGGTCATTATCTCATTGCTGGTTGTGGTAGCTTGCTGTGTGTAAAATGGTTGCTGTATTTCCCTATATTATAAGAGTGACTAAACTTCAGAAGATTTTCCATTGGCTGTAAAGAACTTTGGGATGTCCTGAGGTCGTGAAAGGTGCTGTAGAAATGTAAATTCATTCATTCTTCATTTCTCACATCACCCAGCCGTGTGCCATTTCTGCAAGAGATTGCCAAATTGGTAGGCGGTTTTGCAGACAACTGATTAAAGCAGAACATCTGGCTGCCCCTAAACTAGGATGAATAAGACCCTAATAAATGCCAGAGAGAAGAGATTTCATCCCACGTCTGACATTTAATTGGGACTCAGAATGTGAGAGAACCTGTCCTAGGCCACTGTGTGACTTGGCTCCTTATTGTAGTGTAATTTTGACTGATTTCATTGTTTTCCCTGTAATCAACTGTTAATAGATTACTTTGTAAATTAAAATGTTGAATCCCAATTTTAGGAGAACGATTTTGATGGCAAATTCAAATCATGCATAGTTAGAGTCTTTGCATTCTATTGAATGCTCTCTTCCATTCTCTCACATGGCAGCTCTCCCTTTAACAATAACAAAAACAGCAACTTCTATTTATATTGTGCCTTTATCATAGTGAAAAAGTTCCAAAGTGCTTGACAGGAGCATTATTGAACAAAATTTGACACTGAGTCACCTAAGAATATATTGGAAAAAGTGACCAAAATCATGGTAAAAGACTTAGGTTTTCAGGAGCATTTCAGTTAGCTTTGCCTGTTCTTCCTGTGGCAGCAACTGCCTGCTCACTTGCAGTCGTACAACAGGATCTCTCTTAAAAGAAAGAATTATATTCAATGAGGGCAGAGAGTGAACGTTTACCATTTCAAGCACTCAGTGCTGTTGCCAAGCACTGACAGGTTAGATACTCCACCATTCTTTCTCTGCATTGTGATTCAGCCCCAACCTCAGGAAAGAATCCAGCAAAGCTCCACAGCCGCACCATTTGAGTGTGAGTGATCGTTTTGTGTCGAATTAAATAGAAAAGAACTTGCATTTATATAGTGCCTTTCATGACCTCAGGATGACCTAAAGCCGATAAAGTGCTTTTAATGTGTAGTCACTGGTGTGATGTAGTGACACAGTAGCCAACTTGAACACGGAAAGGTCTCACGAGCAGCAAAACGACAATGACCAAATAATCTGTTTCTGGTTTTGGTTGAGTCATAGAGTCATTTATGACACAGAAGCAGGCCATTCTGCCCACCAAGTCCATGTTGGCTCTCCACAGAGCTATGCAGTCAGTCCCACTCCCTGGCTCGATCCCCGTAGACCTGCAAGTCTTTTTCTCTCAGGTAACCATCCAACTTCCTTTTGAAGTCATTGATCGTCTCCGCTTCCACCACCTGCTGTGTAAAAAAAAAAAGTGCTTCCTCATATTTCCCCTGCATCTTTTGCCTAAAACTTTCAATCTCTGTTCCCTAGTCCTTGTACCATTTGTTAATGGGAACAGTTTTTCCTTGTCTAACTTTTCTAAGCCTGTCATAATCTTGTACACTATTAAATCTCCCCTTAATTTCCTTTGTTCCAAGGAGAACAAACCCAGCTTTTTCAACCTAACCTTGTAACTAAAATCCTCCATCCTGGAACCGTTCTTCAATCTTCAGCCAGAAGTGCCGAGTGGATGATCCATCTCTGCCTCCCCTGAAGTCCCCAGCATCACAGATGCAAGTATTCAGCAAATTCGGTTCGCTCCTCGTGATATCAAGAAACAGTTGAAGGCACTGAATACTGCAAAAGCTATGGGCCCTCACAACATTCCGGCAATAGTACTGAAGACCTGTGCTCCAGAACTTGCTGTGCCCTTAGTCAAGCTGTTCCAGTACAGCTACAACACTGGCATCAACCCGTCCTTCATAAAGTGTGGTGACAAGATCTGGACTCAGTACTCCAGTTGGGGCCTAACCAGAGCTTTAGAGGTTCAGCATAACTTCCCCGCTTTTGTACTCAATGCCTCTAATTATAAAGCCCAAGATCCCATATGCTTTACTAACCACTCTCTCAATATGTCCTTTCACCTTCAAAGATCAATGCACATGCACCCCCACGTCCCTCTGTTCCAGCATGTTCTTTAGAACTGCGCCATTAAGTATATACTTGTTCTCCCTTTTCCTTATGCCAAAATGCATCACCTCACACTCGTCAGTATTAAGTTCCATCTGCCACCTCTCTGCCCATTCTGCTATCAATATCCTGTTGCAGGCAGTTCATATCATCCTCACTGCTGAGGGTAAATATTGGCCAGGACGCTAGGGAGAACACCCCTAATGTTCTTCAAAATAGCGCCACAGGATCGTTTACAGCAGGCAGATAGGGCCTCAGTTTAACATATCATTTGACAGACTGCACTTCTGGCATTGCAGTGCTGCCTTAGTGCTGTGTTGAAGTGTCAATCTAGGTTATGTACTGGCTTCTGCGCGTTGAGCCCCACTGACTCAGGCCCGAGTGTTACCACTGAGCCCAGCTGACACCCTTTCAGTGGAATGTTAATCAAACCAAGCTTGTTGGATATAGGACCTTCAGACAGCAGAGAAAAGTGACTTTTATCCTATTAACCTGAGCATTTGACCCCAGGTTACAGTCTCATCAATTGCACTGTTAAGAGTGAAAAATCAACACTGATAAATAATTAAAATGAAAACTTTCAGAAAACCCTAGAAACAGGTGAAATCGACTTCGGATTAATTGAATATATTGCATATACTAGAAAGTTTTCAAGGATCATGTAGACTTGTTTTTTTTCTGCTCAACACAAAGAACAAATAAAGAAATCCAGTTTAATCCATAGAATTCTCCTCCAACTTAAGTTTCAAAAGTATTCCAAAGCCATTCAGTTCATTTTAAGCCCCAAGTAAGCAGGCCACCTGCCAACACTTAAAATATCATTCTGGATTAGTTCCTTAAAATCTTGGGAGTTGATGGTGTTCCCATGATCTTGCTGGTTGTTGGTAGAGGTTGAAGTGCAAGAGAGATTGTTGAAGTAAGCTTGGCGAGTTGCCTCTTGCAGATAGCACATACTACAGGCACAGTGCACTGTTGGTGAATAATGAGTCCAGTGTCAGAGCCGCTGATCAAGCAGACTGACTTGAGCTTGAGTGTCGGTGCAGCTCTCCTGTCCAGGCAAGTGTTCCACTACATTCCTGGCTTGGACCTTGTAGTTGGTCAGCAGTTTTGAGACGTCAAGAGGTGAACTACTCTGCCCTGCTCTCGTGTCTGTTGCATTTAAGCATATAGTCGTTGGATGTAGGTGGTCTGCGGCTCGATGATAGTGGAGCTATTGATCATCATCGGCAGGTGATTTGGCTTTTTATTCAATATGGTGATTACTTGGCGCTTATGTATTGCGACTGACACTTGTCAGCTTAAGCCTGGATGTGGTCCTAGTCCTGCTGTAGTCTGGCTTCATTAGGGGAAGAATTGTGAACGGAGTTGTACACTGTAGAATTGACAGTAAGCTGCCTCGCTACTAACCTCATAATGGAGAGAAAGGCATTGATGAAGCAGCTGAAGACACTGTCATGCAGAACTCCTGCAATGATTGGTCGGCAATATCTGTGACCATCTCCCACTGTGTCTGGTATCACACCAGCCACAGGAGAAATTTTCCTTGACCTCAGCTTTACTAGGTTTTTGGCGCATGCGCAATCAAATGCTGTCTTGCTGTCAAGGGCATTTATTCTCACCTCACCTCTGGCATTCACTTTTGTGTCCATGTCTGAATCAAGACTGTACAGAGATGTGAAACCAAGTGGTTCTGGTGAAATCGAACTGAATATCCAGCATTGGCGGGCAGGCTGTTGGTGAGTAAGTATTGCTTGGTTACGCTATTGATGACTCCTTTCATCATTTTGTTGGTGACTGGGAGAAAGCTGATATGTTGTAATTGACCTGGTTAGATTTGTCCTGCATTTTTGTTGATAAGACATACCTGGGCAATCTTTGGCAGAGTCTGGTTGATGCTAGTGTTATAGCTGTACTGAAATAGCAGCTATTTCTGCTGCATTGGTCTTTGGCACCACGTCCAGATGTTGTTTTGTTCCATAGCTTTCACTGTGTCTTGTGTACTCAACTGTTTAATGTCATGTGAAGTGAGCCAAATTGGCTGGGCGCTCGCATCTCTGATGGTGAGGGCTGAGGAAGAGACTAAGAGCGATTGTTCACTTGGTACTTTTAGCTGAAGGTGCTTGAAAATACTTCAGCCTCGTGATGGGTTCAGCCATAGTTGAAGATGAGGATTTTACAGAGCCGCCTCCTCTCATTAGTTGTTTGATTTTTCCACCGTCATTCTCGACTGGATGTGGTAGTACTTTTCGTTGTGATCACATTTCCTTTTCTATAGCTTTCTCTTTTTTTTGTGTTTAATATGATGGGAGTCCTGTGTTATAGCTTTGCTAAGTTGGTACTTCATTCTAAAGTGTACCTGGTGCTAATCCTAGTATGTCTATCTTTCATTGAATCTGAATTGGGCTCTCAACCTGATGGAGATTAAGGAGGGAATGATGTGTTGGACCAGGATGCTGCAGGTTGCAGTGGTGTACAAGTCTGCTGTTACGAGCCCACAGTGCCTCATGGATGCCGACTTTTGAGCTACTGGGTTTGCCCCATTTAGCACTGTGCAAGTGCCACAATACGCAATAAAGGGTGCCCTCAATGCAAAGATAACACTTTGGGGTAGAAATTCATAGAATTTGAGTCCAGTGGAGCTGAATCACAGGCACTCTGTACAATGGGCAGCTGATCTGATACCACCCATTTTGCGCCACCACACAAAACAAATTTCTACTCCTTTGTCTTCACAAGGACTCTGCAGTGGTCATTCTTCCTAATGCCTTCATGGGCAGACTGGTCTGTGATGGGTAGGTTGGGGAAAACCTTCCCCGTCGGGTCAGTTCTGCCATGGACACTGAATTTAAGCAAATGAGCCAAACAAAAAAATAGTTTTCTTTCTTTAGTGGCTCATTGAATTGACAAGCTGTGAATGGCCCAGATGGTAAAAGATGAAATGAATAATAAAACACACACATTCTATTAATATCCAGAAGAAACAAACACCCACACACGGCTCTGCAGTAACCATCTCGTTTCTGCTTACTGTGATGTTTTCTGGTGGCTGAATTGCAGCAATAATTTTGTTGCTGCACAACTCTTGTGTGCAGAATGCGTTTCGGTAGATGTGTTGTAGCCCTTCAGTCAAGCTGTACAGGTAAGACTGCCAGTAGATATTTGGGAAGTATAGTGGTTAGGGGTGTTTTTTAAAGCTGTGAAACAAGGTGAAGGGCCAAAACCCCATGGGATAAAAGGAGAGAATGAGATAAATCAGGAAGTGGTGATGAGTTAAGGGGTTGAAGGTTTTTTGGAGAAAGGGAAAACTGAGAGCGAACCTGGGGACAAACTAAATCAAAGTAGAGGAGGATTAATCTTGATTTCAGTACAGGGAGGATGTAGGGTGAAGAAATATTATACAGGATGGGGTGCTTACAGATTAAAGGGAAGAGAAGAAAGTTCAGATCAGTTGAAGATTGAAGTTGCTGCTCAATAATGGGAGTGATTTAATGTACTGAATTATTCAGACTTTAATAATCTGCTGATTTTCCAAATCTCGCCGATGATGATGTAATTAGTTACTTAAGGTAACTGTCTGGCCATTTTATGAGCCCTTGAGTCCGTCTGAATTTTGTAACCTTGTGGTATTGCTGCGAGGCTCTTCTTATCACCGTATACTTTTTATTCATTTTTTCATAGGATTTGAGTATTGCTGGCAAGGCCAGCATTTGTTACCCATCCCTAATTGCCCTTGAGAAGGTGGTGATGAGCCGCCGCCTTCAATCGCTGCTGTCCATCTGGTGTAGGTACATCCACAATGCTGTAAGGAAGGGAGTCCAGGATTTTGACCCAGTGACGGTAAAGGGACGGCGATATAGTTCCAAATGAGGATGGTGTGTGGCTTGGAGGGGATCTTGCAGGTGGTGGTGTTCCCATGCGTCTGCTGCCCTTGCCCTTCTAGGTGGTAGAGGTCACTGGTTTGGAAGGTGCTGTTGAAGGAGCCTTGGCAAGTTGCTGCAGTGCATCTTGTAGAGGGGGACAGTGGCGTAATGGTAAAGTCACTGGACTAGTAAGCCAGAGTCCAGGCTAATACTCTGGGCACATGGGTTCGAATTGCACCACAGTAGATGGTGAAATTTGAATTCAATTAATAAATCTGGAATTTAAAAAAAAAAAAGCTATTCTATAAGGAAATCTGCCATCCTTACCTGGCCTACACGTGACTCCAGATCCACAGCAACGTGGTTAACTCTTAACTGCATTGACTCTTACCTGCTCTCTGAAATGGCCTAGCAAGCAACTGAGTTCAAGGGCAATTAAGATGGGCAAGAAATTCTGATAGCTACATCCCACAAATGAATTTTAAAAAGTGATGGTACACACGCCTGCCATTGTGCGCAGGTGGTGGAGGGAATTAATATTTAAGGTGATGGATGGGGTGCCAATCAAGCGGGCTGCTTTGTCCTGGATGGTGTCGAGCTTCTTGAGTGTTGTTGGCGCTGCGCTCATCCAGGCAAGTGGAGAGTATTCCATCACGTTCCTGATTTCTGCCTGGTGGTGGACAGGCTTTGAAGAGTCAGGAGCTGAACCACGCGCTACAGAATTCCCAGCCTCTGACCTGTTCTTATAGCCACAGTATTTATATGGCTGGTACAGTTCAGTTTCTGATCATTGGTAACCCACCAGGATGTTGATTGTAGGGGATTCAGCGATGGTTATGCCGTTAAATGTCATGGGGAAATGGTTAGATTCTGTCTTGTTGGAGATGGTCATTACCTGGCACTTGTGAGGTGCATATGTTACTTGCCACTTATCAGCCCAAGCCTGAATGTTGTCCGGGTCTTGCTACATGTGGGCACAGACTGCTTCAGTATCTGAGGAGTCTCAAATGGTACTGATCACTGTGCAATCATCATTGAACATCCCCACTTCTGATCTTATGATGGTGGGAAGGTCATTGATGATGCAGCTGAAGATGGTTGGGCTTAGGACACTACCCTGAGGAACATCTGCAGCGACGTCCTGAGATGATTGACCTCCAACAACCACAACCACCTTCCGTGGCGCTAGGTAGGACTCCAACCAGTGGAAAGTTTATCCTTGATTGCCACTGACTTCAGTTTTACTTTGGTTCCTTGATGCCACACTTGGTTAAGTGCTGCCTTGATGACTAGGGCAGTCACTCTCACCTCACTTCTGGAATTGATGAGGGCGAGGTCAAATAGGTTTTTCCCTCTTGTTGGTTCCCTCACCACCTGCCGCAAGCCCTGTCTGACAGAGATATCCTTCAGGACTTGGCCAGCTCGATCAGTAGTCGTGCTACCGAACCACTCTTGGTGATGGACATTATGTTCCATTACTGCCTTCAGTGCTTCTTCCAAGTGGTGTTGAACATGAGGAACATAGGAGCAGGTGTAGTCCATTCGGACCCTTGAGCCTGCTCCACCATTCAGGTAGGTGGTAATCAGCATTAGGTATCATTGCCCCTGTTTGTCCTAATGTCATTAGAAGACTTCATGGGGTCTGGAGTCAATGTTTAGGACTGCAAAGGCCACACTCTCCCAACTGTATACCACTGCCGCCACCCCTGGTTCTGTCCTGCCCGTGGGATGATGATGGAGGAGTCTGGGACATTGGCTGTGAGATATGAGTCGATGAGTATAACAATGTTAGGCTGTTGCTTGACTGGTTTGAGTCACCAGTTCTCCCAACAAGTCCACAGATGGTAGCAAGGGTCGACTGGGCAGGGTGTGCCGTGGTCACCTCCGGTGCATAGGTCGATGCTGGGTGGTCCATCTGGTTTTATTCTTTTTCATCTTTTCTGTAGCAGTTTGATACAACTGAGTGGCTAAGAGTCAACCACATTGCTGTGGGTCTGGAGTCACATGTAGGCCAGAACGGGCAAGGATGGTAGATTGCTTTTCCTAAGGGACATTAGTGAACCAGATGGGTTTTTAAGACAATCCAGTAGTTTCATGATCGTCATTACTGAGACTAGCTTTTTATTAATTAATGGTTTTAAGTGCCATCAGCTGCTGCGTGGGATTTGAACTTGTATCGCCAGAGCATTAGTCTGTGCCTCTGGGTTATTAGTCTAGTAACATGCTACCATCCCCCTTGCAAGCAAGCTTCTGGAGAGAGGTCACCAATTGGAATTGGGACATGGCACTAACCTACAGGTGTCCTGGCACTGCTCTTGATTGATAGAATGCAACTGCCAGATGGAAAGTTCCAGTGCGACACATCAGCAATAGTGAGAGGTCAAGGTGCTGACCCCAACAGTGGTGCTGCTCCCTTGAAATTCTGACCTGAAAATGTGAATGTATTAGTCCAAGGCTGCAGCATCTCCCTGCCGCCCCTCCCCCGCACCCCATGGGTGGCAAGGCAGTGACATCAGCTCAGTTTTTGATCAAGACAGTCTGTGGTTGCCTAGCAATTTTTAATAATTGACAAGTGGGAGTGGGAGCTTTCGAGTCTGAATCGCACAGATAATTATTTTTTAGAAAAAGATTAAGTGTGCACACTCATTTTTGTGTTTCATGCATGCAAGCAATAGTTCCTCTAATTTTTCTTTGTGTGTGGTCTGTTTATTGCACTGTGTGGTGCATTCAGGATTGGTGTAAGACCACGTGTGTGCATGTTCGAGGGAGTGATGGTTGTGCATGACCTGTTTATTGTACTGTGCGGTACATTCCCAATTGCTGCACAGTCACAAACATGCGCAGCTTAGAGGGAATATTGCATGCAATTATGGAATGGCCAGGAAATGGTGGGCCAAGAGGAGAAGGCAAATCAGGCCGGGATATCCTGTTGGGGCCTGTACCTTTATGCATCCCAAAGGACTGCTCCCAGGTCTAGCTCCCTCTTCTAATATGAAGCTGAGGCAACATGACGTAAGGGATTTGGTGCAGTATGGACTGTTGAGTATTCGCGATTAAGGGGTGATCCAATTGAGGTGTTGGAGATATTTTAGGGTAGAAAGTATTCCCTCTCATGAGGAAGTCCAGAACAAAGCATACCTTTCATATTAGAGCTAGGCTGTTCAGGGCTGATATGAGGAAGTACTTTTCCACAAAAAGGGTAGTGGAATTCTGAACTGTCCCCAAAATTCTTTTGAAACTGGAGTCACTTGAAAATTTCAAAACTGTGATTGAAAATGTTTTTCTTCGATACGAATGTTAAAGGTTACGGAACGACGTTGGAAAGTAAAGGTAAAGGCCTGCTGAGTTTGGGGAAAAGAACCCGACCCGAACCCAACTGATCCACAGCGGACCCGAGCCCGACCCAGCCCGAGTCCCTCCAATTTCGCCCCGAGCCCAACCCACTCGGCCTGGCCCGACCATCCCTTTACTTACCATACGACTGGGAAGCTCCACGAAGCTGCAGCGCATGCGTGATGACGTCACAGTGACGTCACTCGTTCACTGCACAGACTCCCAGCTCAGTAGAATTTTTTTTAATTTTTAATACTTACTGGCAGGGCACTTACCTTGTGTGTCCGACCCAACCCGACCCAAGCCTGGAAGAGGGGCCCGACCTGACCCGAACCGAACCTGACGCATGTCATCGGGTCCCGTTAGGTTTGGGTCAGGTAGCAGGCCTTTAAGTAAAGATACAGTAAAGATAAATTAGCCCTAAGCTAATTTAATAGCAGAACAGACTTGAGCGGCTGAATGGCCTTCTCCTGTTCGATGTTCCCAGTTGGAAAACCACAGCTTCTTTAGGAGTGGGGCAAAATTGCTACTTTTGGGCGCAGAAGTCAAGGTGGTAATTTAGTTCTGAAAATAGCTACAAGTCTTCCAATATCAGAAACTAAAGCAGTGTGTTGTATTCTGTAAAACTGCTGGACAGCACAAAGCTCACAGATCAGATTTGTTAATGAAAATCATTACCATGGAAAATGACTGAGTCAGGTGACCGCACCTTCCATGAACATAGATTAGAGATACAGCACTGAAACAGGCCCTTCGGCCCACCGAGTCTGTGCCGAACATCAACCACCCATTTATACTAATCCTACACTAATCCCATATTCATATTCCTACCAAACATCCCCACCTGTCCCTATATTTCCCTACCACCTACCTATACTAGTGACAATTTATAATGGCCAATTTACCTATCAACCTGCAAGTCTTTTGGCTTGTGGGAGGAAACCGGAGCACCCGGAGAAAACCCACGCAGACACAGGGAGAACTTGCAAACTCCACACAGGCAGTACCCGGAATCGAACCCGGGTCCCTGGAGCTGTGAGGCTGCGGTGCTAACCACTGTGCCGCCCTGCTTTAACATCCCAAAGAGCCTGATAGCTGGGAATCAGCTGAAAACTGGAGCCGAGTTTCCTCTGAAAAGTACAATTGGAGGTTCTAAATGAAAAGGTGAAACCAACACTGGGTTGGATCTTTTTTGCCGATGTGGTGTGGGTTTTCTTACCCTGCTACTCTTTGTAGAGCATTCTCGCACCAGGTAGCTGCTCTCGGGTCCTACTGGGCTGGGAGGTGTACAAGATAGTAGCCTGGTATGAGAAAACCCAGCCTGGAGCAGTGAGAAAATGAGCAAGACCTGATGTTGAACTGTTTGTGATCTTTGTGGGGAAGGGAGATGTGGGGCTGTTCTATTTGTTAAATGCAAACAAATTCTGTAACTTACATTTTGTCCCTATGCTTTTGTTTTCCAGCCGACATAATTTCTACAGTAGAATTCAACAACACAGGAGAATTGCTAGCGACAGGGGACAAGGGGGGTCGAGTTGTAATATTTCAGAGAGAGCAGGAGGTGAGTTGCACTGAAAAGCTAGCATGTCTGCTTTGTTCCTATTAACCAGGATCCTGCTGATTCACAAGCAACATGGTTATCAAGCTTTAAAGCTTCCCAAGGAGTGGTTTGGAAAATGTATTCCCCTATCTGACGAGCTACCTTTTTTCCTCGGGCTTTCATGAGGCTGCATCTTAATATAATTCTCAACACTGACAGATCTGTTCCAGCTGTCAAATTCTGCTTGCCTTTTCTTTCATAATGCATGGAAATGATTGTCACTTAATAGGATTTTTTTGCCATTTCAGTCTCCATCCACCAGGAATCATGGTCTAAGCTAGGTCAAAAGGTTGTAAGTTTGAGTCCCACTCCAGGGACTTGAACACAGTATCCAGACTGAAGCTCGAGTGCAGTACTGACGGGGCGTTGCACTGTCAGAGTTGCTGTTTTTCAGATGAGATGTTAAACCAGGGCCCTCTGTACCATTCTACAGTAGCATTCTACAGTCTCTCTCCGTTTAAATAATACGGTTTTTCTATTCTTCCTGCCAAAATGGACAGCCTCACATTTTCCCAATTATATTCCTTCTGCCCAATTTTTGCCCACTCACTTAACCTATCTATATCCCTTTGCAGACTCCTTGTGTCCTCCTGACAACTTGCTTTCCCACCTATCTTAGTATTGTCAGCAATAATACAGTTGGTCCCTTCATCCAAGTCATTCATATAGATTGTAAATAGTTGAGGTCCCAGCACTGATCCCTGTGACACTCCAACTAGTTACAGTTTTTCACTCTGAAAATGACCCATTTATCCAAACTCTCTGATTCCTGTTAGTTAGGTAGTCCTCGATCCATACTAATACATTTCCCCAACACCATGAGCTCTTATCTTGTGTAGTAACCGTATATATTATCAAATGCCTTTTGGCAAGCAAGTACACTGCATCTACTGACTCCCCGTCATCCACCCTGCTTGTTACATCCTCAAAGAACTCGAACAAATTTGATTAACACGATTTCCCTTTCACAAGACCATGGTGACTCTGCCTGATTGTATTGTGATTTTCTAGATGTCCTTCTCCTATCTCTTTAATAATGGATTCTAGTATTTTCCCAATGACAGATATTAGGCTAAGTGGCCTATAGTTTCCAGCTTTCTGTCTCCCTCCTTTCTTGAACAGAAGTGGTACATTTGCAGTTTTCCAATCCACTGGAACTTCTCTAGAATCTGGGGAATTTTGGAAGATTACAACCAATGCATCCACTATTTGCCCAGCCACTTCCTTTAAGACCCTCGGATGCAGGCCATCAGGTCCAGGGGCTTGTCAGCCTTTAGTCCAATTAGTATTTCCGTTACTTTTTCTCTAATTATAGTCATTGTTTAAATTTCCTCCTCCCTTTTGCCTCCTGATTTTCTACTATTCTTGGGATGCTTTTTGTGTCTTCTGCTGTGAAGATGGATACGAGATACTTGTTCAAAGCAGCTGCCATTTCCTCGTTTCCCATTATTAATCCCGCAGTTTCACCCACTGAGACCAATGCTCACTTTAGATACTCTTTTTCTTTTATACATATTTGTATATATAATTTACTGACTGTTTTTATATTTCTTGCTAGTTTTCTCTCATGCTCCAATCTCTCCCTCTATTGTTTTTTAGTCATCCTTTGCTGGTTTCTGAAATGTTCCCAATCTTCTGGCCTGCTACTAATCTTTGCAGCATTGTGTGCCTTTTCTGTCAATTTGATACCACCCTTAACTTCCTTAGTTAACCACAGGTGGTGTATCCTTCGGGTAGAGTCTTTCGTCCTCACTGGAATATATCGCTGTTGAGAGTTCTGAACTATCTCCATAAATGTCTGCCACTGCTTCTCTACTGTCTTACCTTTTAACCTATTTTCCTTAACCTATTTTCCCAGTCCACTTTAGCCAAAACTGTCTTCGTATCCTTGTAATTGCCAATATTTAAGTTTAAGACACTAGTTATGGACCCACATTTTTCACCCTCAAACTGAGTGTGAAATTCCATCATGTTAAGATCACTCTTGCCTAGATGATCCTTTGCTATGAGGTCTTTAATTAATCCTGTTTCAATACACATTACCACGTCCAAAATAGCTTGGTCCTGGTATGCTTTAGAACGTATTGTTTTCAGAAACTGTCCTGAATATACTCGATGGACTCATCCTCCAGGCTACCTTTGCCACTTTGATTTGTCTACTCAATGTGAAGATTAAAATCACCCACGATTATTGCCGTACCTTTGCAAGCCCCCAATATTTCTTGATGTATACTCCGTCCTACTGTTAGGGAGCCTATATACTACTCCAACCAGTGACTTCTTTCCTTTGCTATTTCTTATCTCCACCCAAACGGATTCAATATCTTGATCTTCTGAGCCAAGATCATTTCCTACTACTGTACTGATCTCATCCTTTATTAACAGAGCTATCCTACTTCCTTTTCCTTACCTCCTGTCCTTCCGAAATGTTAAATACCCTTGAATATTCAGGTCCCAGCCTTGGTCAGCTTGTAACCATGTCTCTGTAATGACAATCATATACTCATACTCATTTATTTCTATTTGTACCATCAATTCATCCATCTTGTTATGAATGCTGCGAGCATTCAGAATAGACAACCTTTAATTCTATCTTCTTACCATTTTTCCCTGCGCTGACCTTATTTGCTGGTGCACTCTTATATTTGTACACTCTGTCCCCTCTTGTCATACTCCGGTTCTCATAACCTGTATCATTACCTTGCACTGTTTCCTTGTCCATTCTCTAACTTTCCAAACCTCCCTTCACGTGAACCCTCCCCCACACTATTTAGTTTAAAAGACCTCTCTACAGCCCTTGTTATGCAATTCGCCAGGACACTGGTCTCAGTGCAGTTCAGCTGAAGGCCATCCCAATGGTACAGCTCCCTCTTTCCGCAGTACTGGTGCAGGACCCCATGAATCGAAATCCAGATCTCCCAATCTTTGAGCCGTGCATTCAACACTCTAGTCTTATTTACCTTATGTAAATTTGCTTGTGGCTCAAGTAATAATCCAGAGATTATTATCTTTGTGGTCTGCTTTTTAATTTAGCCCCTAGCTGCTCATACTCCCTCAGCAGAACCTTTCCTAATCCTACCTATGTCCTTGGTACCCACATGGACCACGACAACTGGATCCTTCCCCTCCCATTCCAAGTTCCTCTCCAGCCCCGAGAAGATGTCCTTAACCTTGGCACCGGGCAGGCAACACAGTCTTCAGGACTCACGCTCTCGCCTGCAAGAACCGTATCTATCCCTCCGTCCCACCTCCCCACACTTGAATGGCCCTTTGCACCACGGTATTGTGGTCAGTTTGCTCATTCTCCCTGCAGCCTCAACTCTCATCCACACAAGCTGTTGGACAAGTGCAAGGGCTGAGGCTCCTCCAGCACTACCTTCTGGATCCCCATGCCTGCCTCTTTTGCAGTCCCACTCTCCTGTCCCGGACCACAGACCAAATCAGAAGCACCTAGCCTAAGTGGTGTGACTGCCTCCTTGAGCAAAGTGTCCAGATAACTTGCCCCTTCCCTGATGCATCGCAGTGTCTGGAGCTCGGACTCCAGCTCATCAACAATGAGTCAAACTTACTCAAGCTGCAGAAACTTGATGCAGATGTGGCTGCTGTGGATCACACAGCCCCCACATGCTACAGCTGCAACACATCACCTGCCCTGCTATCTTTACTGTGCTTTATTTGACAAAATAGATTTAGAAATGTCACTCAACAATTATCTATAGCTATATCAATTGGTTTAACTAGTTAAGCTATAAATTTATTGCAATACTTATATCTCCCCAGTACCAGTTAAACTACTGCCCCCTGTTTAGAGAGAGAAAAAAATTAAAATGCAACCACTCACCTGTCTGCTCAACTAATTAATGCTTCTGGGCTTCAGCTCTCACATCTCGCTGCTGATCCCTTTCTCAGACCACTCCTTTTTTGTAAAAGCTCAGAACAGCACCTCCTCCCTCACTGCGCTGAATTCCCACACTTAACAAATTTCCAAGCTAACACTCTGTCTCGAGCTGCACCGTCACAAGCTGCTACCTTCGTCCCTGCTTATTTCAAATGCACCCGTGGCCAGCCTCCCACTTCCATAAACTTGGGGTTATCTAAAACTCTCCTGTCAGTGTCTTAACTTGCACCAAGTCCTATTCGCCCATTACCCCTATGCTCGCTGATCTACATTGGCTCTGGATTAAGCCATACCCCGATTTTAAAGTTTTGATCCTTGTTTTCAAATCCCTCCATGGCCTTGTCCCTCCTCTACCTCTGTAATCTCCTCCAGCCCTACAACCCTACAGCTCCTCCAATCCTGGCCTCTTGAGCATCCCCAATTTTAATCGCCCTCACATTGGTGGCCGTGCATTCAGCTGTGTGGGCCCTTCGCTCTGGAATTCCCTCCCTAAACCCCTCCACCTTTCTCTCCTCCTTTTAAGATGGTCCTTAAAACCTACCTCTTTGATCAAATTGTTGCTGACCTGGCCTAATGTCGTCTTATGTGGCTCAGTGTCAAACTTTATTTGATAATGCTCCTGTGAAATGATTTGGGACATTTTATTACATTAAAGGTGCTGTATAAATATATGTGGTTGTCATGTGCCTTACATTGCAACAAGTCAAAAAATACTGATTGCTGTAAAGGACTTTGGAACATCCTGAGATTGTGAAAGATATTCTAGAAATGCAAGTTCTTTACTTGTTTTATAGCCAGTCCCTAACAGTTGACCTAGATTGGCCTAGTTCACCTGACTGTAGATTTAGGGCTGAATTTTACTGGGCCCCTGACATTGGGGGTTGTGGTGGGTGGGGGGCCCGGAAAATACCAGCGGGAGAGGCCCGCGATGGGCCTCGACGTCGGGAAGGATCCACCCCATATTACCAGCAGCGGTGAGAGATCATGGTGGCGGCATCACAATTTAAATATGTTAATACATTCAAATTAATGAGTTAATCACTTACCTGCTGCCAGCAGCCGTCCCGCTGCGATATTCCGGTTGGTTGCTGGAACTCCCGCGCCTTCGGATCTCTGTTTGGAGATCCGAGGCAGAATGCTGTTTGGCAGGGGGGGAGCAGGTAAGTTTTCAGGGCAGCGGGGGAGAGCGGGAGAAACTAATGCAATTGGTGGAGGGGATGGTGAGAAGGGGTTGAAGGTAAAAGGTTATAAACTTTGGGGGGTGGGGGGGAAGGTCGGGATCACGAGGTAAGTTTTTTTGGGGGGAGAGGGCCATTAATAAAGTGTTTAGTCATTGGGAGGGTGGGATCGGGGATTGAAACTTTTAATAAATTTTTCATTTTAATTTTATAACTCCTGCAACTTTAAAAATTTAAATTAAACTGAAGGGTAGGAAGCCCTTTAAAAATGGCGTCGTTGCCAGGGACAGAGTGCCTACCCCTTCCACATCATCGGGGTGGGTGGTCCGTCACAGCCATTTAAATGAGCCACCGTGCTAAATATTGCAGAGGCTTCATGGAGCAAACCTTGCGCATGTGCCCTGCCGTTTTTGAAGCTCGCCGACGAGATTGGGGGAAAGCTGGAAAAATTCAGCCCTTGGTGTTGGACTGAGTCACACAGATCAAGCAGGTGCCCAGTTTGATATTTGGACATGTGCTGAGTTAGTGGATTTTTTTCCAGGCCTGCAGTACTGATGTTCAGATTGGCCCAAGCCTCCCAGTTGAGAGTGGCGATAAAATCGGCCAGCGTCCCCAGCCTAATTTACTGATCAGTCATCGCTGCCTTGAAGTAGCATACATATGTCAGATAGAACAGGTCTGGGCTCAGCTATGAAGACCCTACAGTCAGATATCCAGCCAATATTCACCACCTAGGTTAGCTTCCTGATGCGCTGTCAGGTAGAAAACATGTCACTTGGAAAGGAATGTTGGGTGAGGTGTGAAATGGGCTTCGATTCACTCCTACCCGTGAATGAAAGTGGAAATACCTCCCCAATAATGGATCATTTGGTAGAGGCAACAGAGAACTGCCATGGCTTTCACAGAATTAAATCCCTGTATGAGCCAGCGCCTTTAGAAAAGGAGGAAAGGATATTTGGAGGGTAAATATAATGCCTTCTGGGGAAATGACCACCCTTATCTAAGACTTATCACGGAATGCTTGCATGGTGTAAAGATGTGATGTAAAATACAAAGGGTATCTATAGAGTGTTAACAATCCTCCTCTTCCTCTCTCCACCACTCTTCTGAACTTGATTACTGTGTACAGAGCCTTTTCTGAGATTACAAGTTCTACCAGAACTGATTGTTTATACTTACTGGGAAAGGTTGAACAGGCTGGTACTCTTTTCTCTAGAAAAGAGAAGGCTAAGGAGTGATCTGATTAGGATTTGTTAGGGTAGCTGTAGAGATTTTTCCACTTGGGGAGGTCAAAGCTAGGGGTCATAAATATGATAGTCAGCAGTCAATCCAATAGGAAATTCAGGAGAAACTTCTTTACCCAGAGAATGATTAGAATGACGAACTTGCTACCACAGAGACTAGTTGAGGTGAAAAGCATAAGTACATTTAAGGGACAGCTGGATAAACACATGAAGGAGAAAGGAATAGAAGGATACACTGCTAGGGTTAGAAAGAAAGAAAAGACTTTCATCTCTAGCGCCTTTCAGGATGTCTAAAGCACTTTACAGCCAACGAAGAACATTTTGAAATAAACAGAATTCTGGAAATATTCAGCAGGTCAGGCAGCATCTGTGGAGAGAGAAACAGAGTTAACAGGAATTTTATGCTCTTCCCGCGCGGTGGGTTTGGAGGTGGGAGAGCATGTAATCGGGTGGGATGGTGGATGGTGGTGGGTATGTCTGGTACTGCACGGGGCATGGCAAGAAAAACTGCAGCTTGCTTGCCGGCTCCAGGGTTGGGGGGGGTGGGTGGGGGTGGTGGTGGGCAGGGTCCCTCATTAAAAAGGCTCTTAGTGCCTGAACAAGGGTTCCGACATCGGGAAGAGGGGGGGGGGGTGTGGCTTATGAGAGCCACACCCCTGCCTTTGCTGCCGGCTCCAGCCCACACCCACCTTCCCCACAACCCCCACCCTGCAAGATCCCTCCCACCTGGCCTACCTGTGGCTTGGGTCCAGTGCCACTCCTAGGCCTCAGGTGGGTGCTCCACCTGCAGCACAGCCTCTGATTGGTCAGCAGCTCTGAGAGTGGGACCTCCGTCACCGGGATTCCTGATCCTGTGGAAGGCCCACTATTGTCCAGTTAAGTGCCTAATTGGAACTTGATTCAGTGGGCCTCCCACAGAAGGGGCGACGCGGAGTCCTTACCAATGCTTTTGTCAGAGTTCGAGATCCCGTCATAGAATTACACAGCACAGAAACAGGCCGTTCGGTCCATCGTGTCTGTGCCGGCCATCAAGCACCTAACTATTCTAATCGCATTTTTCAGCACTTGGCCCGTACCCTTGTATGCTATGGCATTTCAAGCACTCATCTAAATACTTCTTAAATGTTGTGAGGATTCCTGCCTCTACCAGCTCTTCAGGCAGTATGTTCCAGATTCCAACCACCCTCTAAGTGAAAAAATGTTTCCTCAAATCCCCTCTAAACCTCCTGCCCCTTCCCTTAAATCCATGTCCCCTGGTTATTGACACCTCCGCTAAGGGAAAACGTTTCTTCCTATCTAACCTATCAGTGCCCCTCAGAATTTTGCATACCTCAATCATGTCCCCCCTCAGCCTTCTCTGCTCTAAGGAAAACAACCCTAGCCTTCCCAGTCTCTCTTCATAGCTGAAATCCTCCAGTCCAGGCAACATCCTGGTGAATCTCCTCTGCACCCTCTCCAGTGCAATCACATTCTTCCTATAGTGTGGTGACCAGAACTGTACACAGTACTCCAGCTGTGGCCTAACTAGCATTTTATGCAGCTCCATCAAAACCTCCCTGCTCTTATATTCTATGCCTCGGCTAATAAAGACAAGTATCCCATATGCCTTCCTAACTACCTTATCTACCTGTGCTGCTGCCGTCAGTGATCTATGGACAAGTACACCAAGGTCCCTCTGACCCTCTGTACTTCCTAAGGTCCCACCATCCATTGTATATTCCCTTGCCTTGTTCATCCTCCCAAAATGCATCACCTCACACTTCTCAGGATTAAATTCCATTTGCCACTGCTCCGCCCATCTTACCAGCTCATCTATATCATCCTGTAACCTAAGGCTTTCCTCCTCACTATTTACGACACCACCAATTTGCGTGTCATCTGTGAACTTATTGATCATACCTCCTATATTCACATCTAAATCATCAATGTGCACTACAAACAGCAAGAGTCACAGCACCAATCCTTGTGGTACACCACTGGTCACAGGCTTCCACTCGCAAAAACAATCCTCGACCATCACCCTCTGCTTCCTGCTACTAAGTCAATTTTGGATCCACTTTGCCAAATTGCCCTGGATCCCATGGGCTCTTACCTTCTTAACCAATCTCCCATGCGAGGTCTTATCAAAAGCCTTACCAAAGTCCATGTAGACTATGTCAACTGCTTTACCCTCATCTGTGCATCTAGTCACCGCCTTGAAAAATTCAATCAAGTTAGTTAGACACGATCTCCCCCTGGCAAAGCCATGCTGACTATCCCTGATTAATCCCTGCCTCTCCAAGTGGAGATTAATCCTGTCCCTCAGAATGTTTTCCAATAGTTTCCCTACCACTGATGTTAGACTCACCGGCCTGTAATTTATCCCTGCTACCCTACTTGAAACATTCACTGTCCTCCATTCCTCTGGTACCTCCTGTGGCCAGAGAGGATTTGAAAATTTGTTTCAGAGCCCCTGCAATCTCCTCCCTTGCCTCACATAACGGCCTGGGATACTTCTCATCTGGGCCTGGGATTTATCCACTTTTAAGTCCACTAAAACAGCTAATATTTCCTCCCTTTCAATGCTAATATGTTCAAGTATATCCCAATCCCCCTCCCTGATCTCTACACCTACATTGTCCTTCTCCATAGTGAATACCAATGAAAGGTAATCATTTAAAACCTCACCTATGTCCTCCGGCTCCACCCACAGATTGCCATTTTGGTCCTCAATGGGCCCTACTCTTACCCTGGTTATCCTCTTGCCCTTAATATACATATAAAATGCCTTAGTATTTTCCTTTATCTTGCCCGCCAGTGTTTTTTTGTGTCCCCTCTTCACTCTCCTAATTACTTTTTTAAGTACCCCCCTACACTTTCTATACTCCTCTCGGGCCTCTAGATGGATCATCAACTCGGCACTTCTGGCTGAAGATAGTTACAAATGCTTTAGCCTTATCTTACGCACTGATGTGCTGGGCTCCCCCATCATTGAGGATGGGGATATTTATTGAGCTACCTCCTCCAGTTAGTTGTTTAATTGTCCACCACCATGCACGGCTGGATGTGGCAGGACTGTAGAGCTTAGATCTGATCCGTTGGTTGTGGGATCGCTTGGCTCTGTCTATCACATGCTGCTTACATTGATTGGCATGCAAGTAGTCCTGTGTTGCAGCTTCACGCAGTTGACAGCTCATTTTGAAGTATGCCTGGTGCTGTTCCTGGCATGCCCTCCTGCACTCTTCATTGAACCAGTGTTGGTCGCCTGGCTTGATGGTAATGGTAGAGTGGGGGATATGCTGAGCCATGAGGTTACAGTTGTGCTCGAGTATAATTCTGATGGTCCACAGCGCCTCATGGTTGCCCAGTTTTACATTGCTTTATCTGTTCGAAATTATCACATTTAGCATGGTGATAGTGCATTTGATCTGCACAGGGACTGTGCACTGATCACTCCTATCAATACTGTCATGGACAGATGCATCTGTAGCAGGCAGATTGACAGGTACGTCAATCTTTCCCTCACCACCTGCCGCAGACGCAGTCTAGCAGCTATGTTCTCTAGGACTCTGCCAGATCCGTCAGTAGTGGTGCTACCGAGCCACTCTTGGTGATGGACATTGAAGCCCCCACCCAGAGTACATTCTGTGCCCTTGCCACCCCGTCGTCAGGATAAAATCCCGGCCAACATTTCGGGTCAATATCCTTTCATCTGGAATCTTAATTCTGTTCTTTGTCCAACGATGCTGCCTGGTCTGCTGAGCATTTTCAACATTTCTGTTTTTATTTTAAATTTCCAGCATCTGGAGTATTTTGCTTTTGTTGAATTATATTTTGAACTGTTGTGATGTAGGATACCCGCCAGCAATGCAATAATGACTAGATTTTTAATGGTGTTGATTGAGGGATAAATATTGACCAGAATACTGAGGATAGCTCCCCTGTTCCTCTTCGAAATAGTACCATGGGATCTTTATATCCACCCAAAAAGGTAGATAGGCCCTTGGTTTAACATCCCATCCAAGAAACATACCTCTGACAGAGCAGCATTCACTCAGTACTGCACTGCAATATTAACCTGGATGAAGCAGGATGGAAGGAGGCTCGTGTACAGCATAAACATTTGCATGGACCAATTGAACTAAATGTCCTGCTTCTGTGCTGTAATTTCTGTGAAATTATAATGATAGTATGGACCATCGCAAGTAGCAATGAAGTACTGTCTTTCTTTCAGTTCTGAGGGATGCAGGAGGATGTGTGTTGCAATGACTTAATCCTGGCTTTCGACCCTTCAAACCTGATTCCAGATCCAGCCCGTACTATCTGTTTGAAAGTCCCATTTCCTTGCTGGTCATAAGAGCCAAATATGGAATGAGTTGAGTTAGTCTAAGTCCAGTTTTCGATTCTTGCTGATTCCAAGTTGCCCCTACTATAGGTCTAACTGGCACCAAACAAAAACAGAAAATGCCACAGGTGGTGGAAATCTGAAACGAAAGCAGAAAGTGCTGGAAAAACTTAGCCACTCATTGGATCCTAGACTAGTATAGCGCAGAAGGCGGCCATTCGGGCCATTGAATCTGTGCCAGCTCTTTCGAAAAGTAATCCTGTTAGGCCCATTCCCCTGTTCTTTCCTTATCTTGCTGTGATATTTTTCTCCTTCAAGTATTTGAAAGCTATATTGGATTGGTTTGTTCCACGCTATTAGACAGTGCATTCCAAATCATAACCACTCGTTGCATAAAAACTTTCCTCATGCCGCCTCTCGTTTTCTTGTCAATCACCTTAAATTTGCGCCCCATGATTATCGACACTTCAGACAGTGGAAACAATTTCTCTCTTTATTTACTCTATCTAAACCCTTCATGATGTTAAACACCTCTACAAAATCTCCTTCTCTGCTCTAAGGAGAGGAACCCCAGCTTCTCAAGTCTGCATCTGTGGAGAGAGCAGACAAGGAAACAATTGAGCTCTGGACACTAAATGAGAAATCTTAGTGAGCACAGATAAATGACATTTAAAAAGAGCAGACGGGAAGGGGAAGAGAGACATACAGACAAGTAAAGTGCTTAAGCATGAAACAGAAGATGGCTAAATTGCAGAAGAGATATAGGCATGAAACAGTAAGAAACAGACATTAAAGAAATAAAGTACATATAAGAGATACAAAGAATGTGTGAATAGCTAAAGGGGTGGGGGATAGGCCAGTAGAAAAAGAGACATGAAAAACTGGCAGAGCAGAGAAGGCACCAGTGGCCCATGAACATGGTAGAGGGAAAATGCACGGTGAAACCAAGGCTACAGACCAACTCTCCAGCATGGTATTCTGGCAGGGGTCCTCCTCAAGTTCAAGCCCACTCAAGGGGGCGGAATTTTATGCTTTCCCCCACGGCGGGTTTGGAGGCGGGGAGAGCATTTAATCAGGTGCAATGGTGGCAGGAGGAGCCCCACCAGCTTCCCATCTCCACCCGAATTAACTCCAGGACCTCAGGAAGCCTGTGAATGGCCTTCCAGCCCTGCCACTAATTGAGGCCATTAAGTGGCAGTTAAGGGCCTCATCCCGCCTCCACTGGTATTAGCCCAGCGGCGGGCGGGTCTGTTACCGCACGGGGAGCATGCCAAGCAATCCTGTATGGTTGCTTGTGGCTCCGTGGGTGGGTGGGGTCCTCATTAAAAGGCACCTCGTGCATGATTGAGGGACCCGGCATCAGGAAGGTGGAGGACCCGCTGAGAGTCACCCCCCTGCCCTGGCTGCTGACCCTCCCTACACCAACCTCCCCCGTGACCCCGCAAAACCCCTCCCGCCCTGACTCACCTGTGGCCTAGGTCCCTCGGCGAATCATGGCTACCAGTGAGTCCAGTACTGGCAGCAGCCATTGCCTCCATAGAGGCGCTGCTCAATAAAAGAGATGCCGGTCTCTGATTGGTCAGCTGCTCTCAGTGGGCAAGGCTTCTGTTGTCGGGGTCCTTGATCCTGGGGAAGGCCCGCTGCTGTCCACTTAAGTGCATAATTTAATTGGCAGGTAATCCGGCAGGCCTTCCCCAGAGTAGGCAACACAAAGTTATTGCTGGTGCTTTTGCCGGTGGCCAAGACTCCCGTTGCCCAGATAAAGGTGTTTACCACCTCGTGAAATTAAGGACAAATTATTGACTTGGTTAGGAAATTGGCTGAGTGACTGGCGACAAAGAGTTGGGATAATGGACAGATACTGGAATGGGGCAGTAATAAACACAAAAAATGCTGGAAATACTGAGCAGGTCAGGCCGCATCTGCGGAGAGAGAAAAAGCGCCGGGGTCCACCTGCCGAGAGCAAAAAAAGGCCTCCTGCCCTGGACTTAATTGGGGTGGATATGGGAAGGTGGTGGGGTCCCCTCCACCATCATCCCACCTGATTAAATGCTCTCCCTGCCTCCAATCCCCATGTGGCGGAGGGCAAAAAAAATGTTATATTTCCCCTGTTGGGTCCCCTCAAGATGGAAGCGTGCTGTAGTTCTCCTCGCAGCCTCAGAAGCAGCCACCACTGGCTACGTGGAGAGCCAGCTCGTCGTCCATAATTGGATGGCGGCCCTGGTGGCAGTCAATTAAGAGGACACCACCGGGAAGATTGCCGCCACAGTCCCACTGGCTGTCCACTCGGGCTCAGGATCACATATGGTTCCAACATCAGGACTTACCTCCTCCTGCGAAGATCCAGGCCAGTGTTTCAGGTCAAATGACCTTTCATCAGAACTGTAATTAGCAGAATGTGACTAGAGTCACATACCCAAGTTTGCTGAAGAAACAAAGATAGCTGTCATTGTAAGCAGTGTAGATGGAAGCATAAAATTACAGAGAAATTAATAGATTAAGTGACTGGGCAAAACTGTGGCAAATGGATTTCGGTATAGGCGAGTGTTGGGTCATTCAATTCGGACCTGAAAAGGTTAGAACATTACTTTCTCAATGGTGAAAAGCTAGAAGCAGTGGAGGTCTAAAGAGATTTAGGGGTCTGGCCTTATATCGAGGACTCAAATACAAGAGGTTAGAGGTCATGCTGCAAAGCCCTAGTTAGACCACACTTGGAGTACTGTGTTCAGTTCTGGGCACCTTAGAAAGGCTATATTGGCCTTGGAGGGAGTAAAGTGTAGATTTGTAGAAGATACTTGGACTGCAAAGGTTAAATTTTATGGAAGAAGTTACACAAGCTAGGGTTATATTCCATGGAATAGGGTGATATGATCAAAGTTTTCAAGAAATGAAGGGGAACAGGTGGAGTAAATAGAGGGAGGCTATTTCCTCTAGTTGTGCGGCAGAATATAGACCGGAGGCTGGCGGGCGCGTATGTTTGAGCAGCCGGCCAACATGCTGGTTTGCTGGTACCATCCCACCCCCGGCAATTTTCTCGGAGGGAGGGTGGGGACAGAAGGACTATCTGCCCATAATTGGCAAATAGCCAATTGAAGTAGGTTAATGGCAATTAAGGCCAATTATCAGAGGCTGACTGCTTGGAGGTGGCCTCCTGGCAGCAGACTGGGGGCTAGAGTTCCAGGCATGCTTTGAGCCGCTCTCCAAAGCTGCGGCCATAGGCCACCCCATCCCCCTCCACAATGGTCACCCAGCAGCTGTGGTCATTTTTTAATTGGAAAGTTTGGAAAGCGCTGTGAAAGCGCCTCAAGGTGCAGGTGCCCTCTCGCTCTCTTTCACTCTTTTTCTCTCTCTCACCGGAAACGGCAGGCTTCATCTCCTTCCACGCCTGAGGGCCTCCGATTGGTCCTCCATCTTCAAGAGTCCACTCGCTGTCCTTAATTGGACGGCAAGCGTGCCCTCTGGCCACTAATTGGCCAATTCGAGGAAAATCACTGCTGGGTCACTTTTCCCTGCACAACTTGGGTTCGGGTCGCCCATTTGACCCTGATGTTGGGGTCCTGAACCAAAGCCTAAAATCCTTCTTGTGGAGCCTATGGCGGGGGGCGGGGGGTGGGGGGCATAGTCTAAAAATTAGAGCCAGACCTTTCAGGGGTGAAATTAGGAAACACTTCTACACACAAAGCATGGTAAACATTTCAAACTCTCTCCTGCTAATTGCAGTTGATGCAAAATCAGTTAATTTTAAATCTGAGATTAATAGATTTTTTTGTTATCCAAAGGTATTAAGGGATGTGGGGCAAAGGCAGGAACATGGAGTTAGGTCACCGATCAGCCATAATCTCATGGAATGGCGGAACAGTCTCTAGGGGCTAAATGATCTACTCTTCTCATGTTCCTATGTTTTGCCATCACAGTCAATTGCAGCTGGAACTGGACTGTGGACGCAATTAACATTAAAAAGCCCAATAGGAACATATGGAAAAGAGGGACAAGCAAAGGCCTTACTGCCCTATCCAGACACAATGCAATCCACATGTGTCATCAACTCAATCACCAGTGATGCAGTTTACTGGGAGGGCAAAAATAAACCTGAGGCCAATTTAGGAAAAAACTGTCTTCCTTTCTCTCCAACCCCTGCAGACAATCAAGCAAGCTGCAGGACACTACATAACTGATGCACTTAGCACTGTTTATCCCACCTACCTTCAATAAAATAAGATATCTGTCAGTGGATCTTGCCTAGCTCCCTTTTGAAGTATATAGAAATCAAAAATAGGGGTGATAAATATATGATAGTGACTAATAAATCTGATTGGGAATTCGGGAGAAATTTATTTACCTAGCAAGTGGTTAGAATGTGGAACTCACTTGCACATGGAGTTGTTGAGGTGAGTACATTAAAGGCGTTCTATAAATACAAGTTGTTGTTGTTAAATAGCGTAAATGCTTTTAAGGGGAAGCTAGATATGCGCATGGAGGGTGCAAGGAGTAGAAGGTTACATTGATAGGGTGAGATGAAGAGGGGTGGGAGGAGGTTCATGTGGAGCATTAACTGGTATAGGCCAGTTGGCCTGAATGACCTGTGTTTCTGTGCTGTAAATTCTGTGTAAGGTAAGACAATTCCTGTAAATTGAAATCTTTATTGAATGCTTGATGCAGTTCAAAAGTCCCACTCACAACAATGAGTTCCAGTGATGTTAGGTACTTCTAGAACAACAGGCTGTCTAAATGGGAGAAGTGTCAAACTGTGATCCAGAGAGCACAGGTGAAAAGTGAATGGCCTCGCTCCCTCTAACTCTTCCTCCACATTTAAAATCAGTTTAACGGCTCACTGTGTCTGCGTGGGAGAATGCAGAAAGACTGTTTGCATTCAGAGCTGTTGAATTCCAAATTGTGACCGTGCTGTGCGCTCTCTTCCTTTCCTTCTCCAGTCCCAGTCTGGATAACAGTATAGTGGGCAGCCCAGCACAGCTGGGAATGGGTGGCACACAGGTTCCATTGTTGGGTTCCCAATCTGGAGGTGTGGTGCTTGGGAAGTCTCGGTGTTGATAGCAGAAGGGAAAAGGGGTGACTCCTGTCTGCTTCTGTATATAGACTGGGGACAGTATTATCTGCAGTCCGGGGAGGAGGGGCACATAGGATAACCTCATATTTTTCCCCATTATATTCCATCTGCCATGTTCTTGTCCACTCACTGGGTCTGTCCAAATACTCTTGAAGCCGCTTTGCATCTTCCTCACAACACACATTCCTACCTAGTTTTGTGTCATCCGTGAACTTTGAAATACTACATTTGGTCCCCACATCCAAATCATTGATATATGTTGTGAACAGCTAGGGCCCAAACACTGATCCCTGCGGTACCCCACGAGTCATAGCCTGCCAACGTGAGAATGACCTGTTTATTCTTACTCTCTGCTTTCTGCCTGTTAACCAATCCTTAATCCATGCCAGAATATTACCACCTATCCCATGTATTTTAATTTTGCTAACCAACCTCCTGTGGGGAACTTGATCAAAAGCCTTCTGAAAATCCAAGTATATCACATCCACCGACGACCCCCCCCGCCCCCCCACCCTGATCAATTCTCTTAGTAACATTCTCAAAAAAACTCCAACAGGTTCGTCAAACATGATTTCCCATTCATAAATTCATGTTGACTATGCCCAATCAGATCATTATTATCCAAGGGTCTATTTATCACACCCTTTATAATAGATTCTAGCAGTGGCACACCACTGGATTAGAGGCCGGTGACTTGGATGTGAATGTAAGGGGCATGATTAGTAAGTTTGCAGATGACACCAAAATTGGTGGTATAGTGGACAGTGAAGAAGGTTGTCTAAGGTTACAACAGGATATAGATCAACTGGGAAAGTGGGCAAGGGATTGGCAAATGGAATTTAACGCAGACAAGTGTGAAGTGATGCATTTTGGGAAGTTAAACCAGGGCAGGACATATACAGTGAATGGCAGGGCCCTGGGGAGAGTTATTGAGCAGAGAGACCTTGGGGTGCAAGTACATAGTTCTCTGAAAGTGGCAACACAGGTAGACAGGATGGTGAAGAAAGCCTATGTCATGCTTGCCTTCATCGGCCGAGGCATTGAGTGCAAGAGTTGGGATATCATGTTACAGTTGTACATAACGTTGGTTAGGCCGCATTTGGAGTACTGTGTGCAGTTCTGGTCGCCGTACAGGAAAGATGTGATTACGCTAGAGAGGGTGCAGAAAAGATTCACAAGGATGTTGCCTGGTTTGGAGGGCTTGAGTTATAAAGAGAGATTGGATAGGCTGGGTCTGTTTTCACTGGGAGGGGTGACTAAAACTAGAGGGCATAGATTTAACGTGAGAGGGAGGAGGTTTAAAGGGGATCAAAGGGGTAAATTTTTCACACAAAGAATAGTGGGTATCTGGAATAAGCTGCCTGAGGAGGTGGTGGAGGCATCTGGACAGGTACTTGAATGAGCAAGGCATAGAGGGATATGGAATTAATGCAGGCAGGTGGGATTAGTATAGATGGGCATTATGGTCGTCATGGACGTGGTGGGCCAAAGGGCCTGTTTCTATGCTATACGACTCCATGACTCTATTTTCCCAATGACTGATGTAAGGCTAACAGGTCTGTAATTCCCAGTTTTCTCCCTCCCTACTTAAATAGTGAGGTGACATTTGTGACCTTCCAATCTGCAGGAACCGCTGCAGAATCTACAGAATTTTGGAAGATGATCACCAATGCATCCACTATTTCCATAGCTACCTCTTTCATAGATGAGCCTAGCCAGAGAGCTTCAGTGGCTTATTTGACCGTTGGATGGACCATCGTATTAGAGCACTGTCTTCCCATCTGCTCACACACTTCCAGGAGGGGTCACTGGATAATGATCAGGAGCAGAAACCTTGTGCTTTTCCCTGATCATTCCCAGGAAATCCGAAGCCACTTTTAGTATTTGAACAATGACCTGGCTGAGATCACAGATTGGGACTTCCTCGCTTGGTTTGAATCAGTATTAGAGTGGGGTGTGCATTTATCTAGTGAGCCACAGGGAGCTGAGAGGCACCTTTCGAGGCAAGGTTGACCACATTGAGATTTTAACGTAAAGTAACCAAGAAAAAGAATGAATGTCATTGGCTGGAACAAAGGCCTGCTGACTTTATTATTTGGTTTGTGAAGTCTAACTGTATCATTCCTTGGTCTTTGACTTGTAATCACTAGCTTCTTAGCTGCCAACTGTCCAACCAGAAAAGAGCCCTAGGCTCTTGTGTCACTATCAATCAGTTCACAAAACACACTAATCCCTGCCCTGGAGTTTCATTCTCTGCACCAGAAAGCAGTGGTGTCTGCGTCTAAAAAAAAAAATCGAAACTAAATTGCACAACACTGCTCTCCTACGGAGAACTAATGGTGTGTTCCTGCAAGCTTTCGAATTGGAATATTGTCAGGCAGGCATAGCAGGCTAATAAAGGGAGGAAACTGATTACAGACCCCACTGTTAATTGCGTCTGCTTATCCAAATTTAATCTCGTTTTCCCCTACCCTCCGCTGATTCATGCTGAGGTAAAATTCTTTGAGCACCAGCAGTCTAAGTGACCCTTCTTCAACTTGCAAACCTAAAGAAAGAACTTGCATTTATACAGCACCTTTCACGACCACAGGACATCCCAAAGCACTTGCAGGCAATGAAGTACTTTGGAAATATCGTCACTGTTGTAGGAAATGTAGTAGCCAATTCATGGGACACAGGAAGATCCCACAAACAGTAATGTGATCATGACTAGATAATCTGTTTTAGTGTTGTTGGTTAAATATTGGCCAGGACACCTGGAAGAACTCCCTGGCTGCTCTTCCAGTAGTGCCATGGGATCTTTTACGTCCATCTGAGAGGGCAGGCTGGGCCTCAGTTTAGTGGCTTATCCGAAAAGCAGCACGTCCGACAGTGCACTGCTCCGTCAGTACTGCACTGCAGTGTCAACCTAGATTTTGTGCCCCAGTCTCTAGAGTGGGGCCTTAACCGTCAACTTTCTGACTCAGATTTGAGAGTGCTACCAACTGTGCCACAGTGAGATAGTAAATGTCGTTAAACAAATGATTGCAGCCCAGCCCGGTCCAGTTCACACCAGCACACATTCCGGGGCGAGTCCTCTAATAGTGAGCCTGAGTGGGAATCCTGCCAGCTCAGATAAGATGCCCAACACAGCTCCCGTTCGTAGTGTACTTGGAGTTCCAGAAGGCATTTGACAAGATGCCACAACAAAGGTTACTAAGCAAAATAAGAGCTCATGGTATAGGGGGTAACATAGTAGCATGGATAAAGGACTGGTTGGCTAACAGGAAGCAGAGAGTAGGGATAAATTGGTCTTTTCGGGTTGGCAAGCTGTAACTAATGGAGTGCCACAGGGATCAGTGCTGGGGTCTCAAATATTTACAATTTATGTCAATGACTTGGATGAAGGGACCAAATGTACAGTTGCTAAATTTGCTGATGGCACAAAGATAGATAGGAAAGAAAGTTGTGAAGAGGACGTAAGGAATCTGCAAAGGGATATAGATAGGTTAAGTGAGTGGGCAAAAATTTGGCAAATGGAGTATAGTGGGGAAAATGTGAAGTTATCCACTTCGGCAGGAAGAATGGTGAAGCATTGTTATTTAAATGGAGAGCGATTGCAAAACTCAGGTACAGAGGGATCTGGGTGTCCCGGTACATAAATCACAAAATATTGGTATTCAGATACAGCAAGTGATTAGGAAGGCAAATAGAATGTCATTTATTGCAAAGGGAATGGAATATAAAAGTAGGGATATTTTGCTACAGTTGTATAGAATATTGGTGAGACCACATCTGGAGTACTGTGTACAGTTTTGGTCTCCTTGTTTGAGAAAAGATATAATTGTATTAGAGGCAGTGAAAGAAGGTTCACTCGACTGATACCTGGGATGGGGGTTATCTTATGAGGACAGGTTGGGTCTCCATTGGAGTTTAGAAGAATGAGAGGTGATCTTATTGCAGCATATAAGATCCTGAGGGGACTTGACAGGGTGGATGCTGAAAGGATGTTTCCCTTGTGGGAGAGACTAGAACTGGGGGACAGAGTTTAAAAACAAGGGGTTGCCCATTTAAGACCGAGATGAGGAGAATTTTTTTCTGAGGGTTGAGAGTCTTTGGAACTTTCTTCCCCAGAGAGCGGTGGGGGCAGGGACATTGAATATTTTTAAGGCAGAGGTAGATAAATTCTTGACTGAAAAGGGAGTTAAAGGGTATCAGTAGTAAGCGGGAAAGTGGACTCAACGCCAAAATCAGATCAGCCATGATCTTATTAAATAGCTGAGCAGGCACAAAGGGGCTGAATGGCCAACTCCTGCTCCTAATTCGCATGCTTGTTTTGTAGCATTGTACTAAAGCGAATAGGGTTTGTCAAAGATCTAAGAATTGGTGCCGTCTTGTAACTGATGAATAAACTGAGACTTGAGATGAGAGCTGTTGGGAGGCATTAGGTACGAGATTATGTGTTTGTGTGTCCATAGTTCAGTGCCTACCACAACTGCTACTGCAGCTCTGCAACCGCAGTCTTTCAATGGGGAATGGTATATGTCCACTTTGTGTTTGGAAAGATGGTGATAATGTGCTTACATAGGAACAAGAGTAGGCCGCTCAGCCCCTTGAGCCTGTTCCACGGTTCAGTTTGATCATGGTTGATCTTCCCTCAACTCCATTCCTGCCTTTGATCCATATACCTTGATACCCTGATCAGTCTCAGTCTTGAAAATTTCAGTTGCCTCACAGAATTCACAGCCTTTTGGAGGAGAGAGTTCCACCTTTCCACTACCCTTTGTGTGAAAAAGTGCTTCCTGATTTCACTCCTGAACAGCTTAGCTCTAATTTAGTCCTGAGGTTGGGAAAGGCAAG
Source organism: Heterodontus francisci (assembly GCF_036365525.1). NCBI lineage: Eukaryota > Metazoa > Chordata > Chondrichthyes > Heterodontiformes > Heterodontidae > Heterodontus > Heterodontus francisci. The sequence continues at coordinate 22,054,524 of NC_090382.1, forward strand.
ATATAAATACAGGACTTTCTTTCTTTAAATCTATTGCACCTTCTCCATTGGCTCCAAATCTATTTTATAATATGGAGATCAGAACTCTTCACAATGCTCCCAAGACTAAACAAGGTTCTATATAAGTTTATCATACCTCTGCTTTTCAATTCTGTCCTACTACAAATCAGCCCCAATGCTTTGTTAGCTTTTTAATGGATTAAATCCATTGATACTTCAAGTGATTTGTATTTCTGTACCTCCAGTTCCTTCTGCTCCTCTACCCCGTTTAGACACTTATTTTCCTTATCCTTCCACCAAAATGTACCGCCTCACGCTTATCTATATTAAAGTTCATTTGCCAACTACACACCCATTCTGCAAGTTTATTAATGTCCTCCAGTATTTTGTTGCTGTCTTCCTGTGTGTTAACTGCATCGTCCAACTTGGTGTAGTTTGCAGATTTTGAAATTGTACTTCTGATTCCTGAGTCCAAATCATTTATGTAAATGGTCAATAACAGTAGTCCCAGTACCAATCCCTGTGGAACACCACTTCCCACCTTATGCCTGACTGAGTAACTACTATCTTTATTCTCTACTTTCTGTTTTCTAATGTTTTCTACCTTCCCCAGTTCATCATTCTAGTGAGACTCCTGAGTTTATGCCCCCTTGTAACTGATTCACCACCCATTTTCTCTATTTAATACATTGAAGAACTCCTAATTATTTTCTAGATATGGCTGGTTGATCCTGTCAGGACGAACTTATTGGGCTGAATTTTCCCTCAGGCGCCAGGAACCCGACATCGGGACCATTTCCAGGTCTTAACCCATACGTTTCGAATGCGCATCTGATGGCCTCATGTTATGGGAGGCAAACAATTAACAGGTTGCCATTGCGTTCACCATCCAATTAGTGATGGAGAGCAGGCTACAGAGGCGGGAGCGCAGGACGTTGTGGCCCACTCAATGGAGTCTGGCAGCTCCAACTGTGAGACTAGTGGAAGCTTTGCAGAGGACCAAGCAGCTGGAATGGCAGGGAGGCACAGGAACGGATGAAAAGTAAAATGCATCTGGCTATTGGAGACATCTGACTCCACAAATTCACTACTCAATGGCAAGGCTGCAATATGGGCAGACTGCAGTTTTGCCATTTGATGCTGGTGAGCTCTTCAAATGTAATTAGGCTCCAGCCTCCTGCAGTTAAGCTAGCCCCTCTCACCTTCTGGGGAGCAAGCACGGCCAGTGGGTGGGGGGGGGCCTGTTCTCACAATTTCAAGTGTGCCCAAAAATAGGGCTAATTGCCCCTTTAAGTGCTTTAATTGGCTACCTGCTGCTGTCATGAGGGTACCTGCTGCTGCTGTGGGGAGCCACCTCCAGGAAAAGTGCTCGGAGGTGGGAAAACATCATGGAGATGACCCGAGGTATTGTTTGAAATTTCTAAGCACCGCCCCCTGCCCCGTCCCGCCCAAGGCCTCCAAAGCTGCCTCTGTGGGGCTGCAAAAATTCAGTCCATTGTCTTTACATGAGAAGCACTAAACAATAGCGTTTACCTCTTTCTAAGTAGGTTTACCACCTCCACTGTACCTCCTGAAAATTAACTCCAATTGGTGCAGTCCAGTATGATTAAATGTTTATGCCATAGGCATGGATATTTCAACTCTCTAAAGCTCTTCAGTAAAAATGCCAATATTTTCCTTGGTGCACCAATATCTCTCCCTTTCGTGTTCACAATGTTAATAATTCTGGAGTGCAGGAGACAGACCATTACAGGAGTCAGGCCTGTCTATATTGACCAGTCCCCCAGGCATACCCAATCTGTGATCAGTGTTCAAGGGGCAACCTTAATTTTCTTTCCAGCTTTGACAGAATATGTTTATATGAGGATTGCGCACAAACATAATTGTAAGAATGCTATTTGGTGAAATAGTTAATGATTCAATCCAGTTGTACAACTCAAAAGTTGTGAATGTGAGGTAGGTGGGACTGGATGAGATAAAGAGGTTTGTTAGTCAGTTCAGATCATAAGATTCAATGCATTCCCTAAAACACTAGGGACAGGAGTGTGTGAACATTAGAATTGTCCTGAGGGAAACCAGCTCTGTACTGTTACCTAGGATACAATCCGATCAAGGCTGTGTTGCATTTTGTTTTCGGTACTCAACAGTGCTTAATGGCACCAGTGATATGAAAGGTAGCTATAAAACTGGTAAATAGGGCAACTGAAGCTATCATGCCCTTGTCTTCATTCACTTCCTCTCTAGGTAGAGGCCTTCCTTTGATAAAATGTTCCCACTATCTAAACTGGAGTGAATTTGGGTGTACCACATGGCATGTCCCTAGTCTTGACCAAGGTGATCCGTTACAAGATCAATGAAGCCTGTGGAATTCTATCCCAACATGAGCCCTTGCCTTCAGGGAAGAGCTGTTAAAAGGGAAGTATTCGAAGAAAACCTAGAGGAAACTAGGACTGTAGTGTTGTTTATTGGGCCTCTGCCTGTGGTTCTGTCACCACAACCATCCTACACTCACCTGGACCTACAGAAACCAAAATTATTACAAGGGGACGACCTTCAGGAAAAGAATTGTTCCGGCATTTCTGTGTTTGTTTAAACAAAGATGTGAATCACATTGCAGCAAATCATTGCGTCACTTGTAACTAAAGTCACTGCACTCCAAAAATTAACACCTTGTGAGAAGCTTTTTGAACTATGTTGATGTGACTCTGCACACTGCAACCATTATTATTACTATGACATGTGGATCCTCTAATCATAATTTTGAAATAATCAATATCTGGAATTGTACTTTCAAATCCCTGTGGTGTTCAGAACTTTTTAGCCAAGTTAATAATGGCCAGTGATATCTCCATCATTCTGTGGTACTGAAGTAACCGAAATTCTGGTGGACTATATGCTGCATTTTTTTTTTGTTTGTCTCAGAGTAAAAGCCAGTCTCATCGCAGAGGAGAATATAATGTTTACAGCACTTTCCAGAGCCATGAACCAGAGTTTGACTACCTGAAGAGTCTAGAGATTGAAGAGAAGATAAATAAAATCAGGTGGCTACCCCAGCAGAATGCAGCCTACTTCCTTCTCTCAACCAATGGTAGGTTATAGGCGGATGCTACTGGCTGTGGTTTAAATGTAAAATGGCATATGTGTTTTGCTATAGGCTATTTTTCCAGTGTGCAAATCTGCTGCAGTTATTGTAACTCATGTTCACTTAAGTACCTAAGAATAACACGGATTAAAAACAAGAAATGCTGGAAATACTCAGCAGGCCTGGCAGCATCTGTAGAGAGAGAAGCAGAGTTAACGTTTCAGGTCAGTGACCCTTCATCAGAACTTAAGAATAGCATGGAGCAAGTAAAGGCCTTTCAGTCATCAATCTCACTCCTGCCACATTCTCGGAACATTTGGGACAGGAGTTGGCCATTTAGACCATCCGACCAGCTCTGCCTTTCAGTCAGATCTTGGCTGATCTGTACCTTTAACTTCACTTAACCTGCCTTAACTCCATATCCTTTCATATCTTTCCCCAACAATCGATTTGTCTTCAAAAACTCCAGTTGATCCCCAGCATTCACAGCTTTCTTGAGGAGAAAGTTCCACTTTTCTACTGCCCTCTGTGTGAAAAGTGCTTTCTGATTTCCCTCCTGAATAGCCTAGCTCTAATTTGAAGATTATATCCCCTTCTTCTTGACTTCCCCCCCCCCCCCCCCCACCCCATCATAGGAAGGAGTTTTTCTGCATCTACCTTATCAATCCCTTTTTAGATTTTAAACACCTCAAACAGATCATCTCTGAGTGGAGTTTCCCATTTCATGGGCTCAACTCTGCTTCCTGCTTTTAAGTCCTGTTGGAAAGTTCTCTATAAAATGCTGATCAAGCAACGTTTTAGGCTACCCATCCATTCCTGTCTGCTGAAAACTTTGCTGTCGAGATTTTTAAAAGGCTGTCAAAAGCCTGTAAAACAATTTTAATTCTCCTCACCATGAATAAAATACATTATTTTTTAAATGCCATAGCATGATTGGGTGTATATCCCACTGGGGAGTTGCATAGGCTTGCCAACCTTCCGGGTGTATTCCAGGTGGGAGAAAAATTATAGGGGCATTTAGTTTTTCTTTCTTAAAAATAAAAACAAATTGAGGTAGGCTACAGTGGCACAGTAGCTTGGAGTTGCAACATATCGAACTGAGAAGTGGCAGGGCGTGGGTACAGCCATCTGGGGAGATGCCAACCAGAGGCGAGACATTTTTTCCATTAAGAGGGAGAGTAGGGGAGAGAAATAAGAGTGACATCCCTGACCATGCATCCACACTTCTGCACAGTCAGTGACGGAAAAATGTGGCAGAAGGCTGGTTTCCTGGTTTCTCCTCAGCCTAGGATGGTGTCTGATTCCAAGAGGTGAAGTGAGGGCAAAGGAGAGAGAATCCTATTATATGCAACAGAAATGAGGCGGAGGAGCAAAGACTGGGCATACTGATGGGGGCAGGGGGTTAGTGGTGGAGGAGTTGTAATGAATCAAGGACCTGTTAATATTTAATAAATATTCTAATACAACTGGTTCTCTGATAACAATTAATTGAGAAGCTACCATATATCATTAAAGAGACATATTTGGAATATATATATATTTTTTAAATCACTGTAATCATCATCTGTATCATGCAGCTGTCCTGTGTGCTGTATAGAATCTGCAGTTAGAGAACCTCATTATAAAAATCATTTTTCACAGTATTAACAATTCATGGGATCTCCAGCAGCTGCTGTTCTATGCAGTGGCTCTGGGACCAAAATGGGCTCTTCAGCATCACCATTCCTAGATATCAAATGGCTAGGAAAGATTAAGCGTGCCTGAAGCTGATGTTTAACACATTTAATACAATGGGACCAGTAATTAAAGCAGCCTGCCTTTTTTTCCTGCGACCTGTTGTCATGTTAGAATCATAGAATCTTACAGCACAGAGGGAGGTCACTCAGCCGTCTTTGAGATAGCTATCCACTTAATTCCACTCTCCTGCTTGCTCGCCACAGCTCTGAATGTTTTTCCTTTTCAAGTACACATCCAATGTCCAATGTAAATCACAACAGTACCCTTATTTTAATCTTGTCTCTGTTAATCTGGGGCTCTGTTAACCATCTGTAGCAGACGAGAACTTTACCCATGTGATTTCCCAGTGTGCTAGGTTCATGCTGTCAGGAAGTGGGCCACGGAACAGAGGCTGGACTCTGAACGTAACCCACCTCCACCTCAGTCATTGCCCCTTGAAGTTTAGTGAGGAGGTGGGTCTCATGGATGAAATAAGGTGGGTCTCATGGATGAAATAAGATCAAAGAGGGCGTGGGAGGAAATGAGAGATGGGTTTTGGGGCTAGGGCAGGAGAGCCATGGGGAAGTTTGGCTTGGTGCGTAAAGGAAGGGGAGAACCAGTAGAGAGGAGCTGAATGGATGGTATAATTCCTAGTGACAAAAAGTCCAGAACGCCTTACATAACTCCGATACTTCTACTATCCTATCCTACTACACATTTCTGTTTATATATCTTTAGGAATGTACATATGAGTATAATGTGACCTAAAATGTGCCAGGATTCAGCTTAATATGTCAGCATTGTAGACATCTTCTAACTAGGGGGGAAAAAAAGAGAAAATTCTACTTCATGCAGAGATTCTCAGTGATGCCAGGGTCATAAACTGAATTAAATGGATTTAACTTCTGAATCAGACAGCCAGAATTTCACAGAGGCAATGTAATAAATCTCCTGTAGGGTTAACTGAACTGTTTAATTTTTTGGAAATAGATAAGACGGTTAAACTGTGGAAAATCAGCGAGCGGGACAAAAGGCCAGAAGGATACAACTTGAAGGATGAAGATGGTAGAATCAAAGACCCTTCCACAATCACAACCCTGCGGGTAAGGTCATTCATTGAACTCCACACTATGCCACAGATTACAGATGAATAGACCAGAGAGATTAACTGTGCTTCATTTCTAGCTGCAGGTTGAATAACATTAGTACTGATTTTACCCCCACGTTTCTACAAGCCTTGTCTAATGTATTGTGTGTTGCATTCAGAGAAAAAGTGTATGCACATGAGCAAGTGGCGCAAGTTTTAAGATGAATCTCTTTGAACCTGAATGTGACTAATATAACCCTAAGCATATTTGGCTCAGTAGTAGCACAGTGAGTCAGAAGATCTTGAGTACAAGCCTTCCTCTGGAGGTTTGAACACATAATCTATGCTCACACTCCCTCAGTACTGTGCTGCCAGACAAAATGTTAAACAAAGTCCTGTCTATCCTCCCAGGTGATGTAAAAGATGGCCCAGAGTTTGCAGTCAATGGCAGAGTAAGGACACTCACCGCTGACCACAAAATAAGTCTTGCTGAAAGATCTTGTGATCTCTCTGGTGAGAATTTCACCTCTGTCTCTATGCAATGATACAGCAACTGTTTGCAGTGTTCTTTACTGAGGAATTCTCAGCATGGAGGTGGAGTGATGTCATCATGCTGTCCAAGCAGCCAATCACATTAAAGGATTTTCAGAGACACCCAAAGAGGAGGCTGGAAGCACTAAAATAAAATCACATTTAAAATTCTTTTATATTGAGCAAATTAAAGATTGGGACGCACACATGGGGTGAAGGTAGAAGCTAAAATAATCTGAAAAAAATTTTATGAAATAATTATTTAAAAAATTTTGCTTAAAAAGATCTACTAATTAATCATTTAACAGCACTCCACAAATATAAAATTATTTTTTCAGGGCCTGTTCGTTCATCAAATGTTATTAATCACATCTGTTACGTCCAAGGCGGGAGTAATGTACTGTTAATTCAGTCCCACTTCTCCACAGGTCACAGCATAAGTAACGTTCCCCACCTAGCCAATAACTAGCCAAATTAAACACTTTATTTATTCCCCAGAATAAAGCACCCCAAACCAGGTTTCTTTAAACAATAACAAAATTAACTATTTATTAATAAACCAAGTGTTAAACGATAATGATAAATCTATATGTATGAAAAGATTTTATAACTACTTATTCTTCCTAACCCCTATGCACACACGCATGCATTCAAAAACCAACAAATAGCCAATTTTAAAAGGATGTTTTAAATTAGAACTGTTTCTTAGGAACAATAAAATAACTGGGTAACTTCTGGTAGGATATATCTGGATCAGTGAGGTGTGCCAGAGTGCAATAGTCAGATGCTACTCGAACTCTGTCCAGGTGAGATTAATGGTCTGTGATGGGTAGGTGCTTAAGGCAATTTGTCTGCAACAAACGTCACACAGACCTTTCAGCAAAAAAAATATGTAGCAACACTGCTACTTAAATTTTAAAGTAGCAGTCTAACAGTAGAAACTTTCTTGACATTTCAGGATCGCCCAAAAACACAAAAGGCAACAGGACTCACTCTTGAGGAAGGAATTCTTGAGACTGGAGGCAACAGCAATCTGCCACACCCAAAACACAAGGCTTCCTTTCTCCAAAGCAGTGTTCCTCCACAGAATGTAGCAAATTCTCTTTTCCTGGGTCTTTTTTCCCTCTTCAGGCGGGTCAAAACCATACCTTAAATGTAGTATTTCTTTCTGAGAGATGCTAGGCTTATTTTTCAGAGAGAGTAGGTCTTTTCTCTGGTTTATCAGCAAATCACAGGTCCCAACCAGTTCACTGCTAGTTGCTTACAGCTCTCTGGTCTGTTTCACACTGCCAAAATGAAACTGAAACTTTCCAACAACCAAGTCACAAGACAGTCTTAAATCTTCCTGTTGCTTGGATACAAGTTTTACAGCCTGCACACTTCAAACAGTGTTCACAGAAAGTCCTTTTTTTGCAGTCTTAAGGGCACACAGGCCTCCTAGTTTTTTTTAAAAAACAAATTCTTGAGACACATCACCACTAAAAACCCACTTACACCTTATTGAACAAGGTGTAACTTTTTAAGAGGTTTCAAATGGCCAGTTGGGGGTGGAAAAGTTGAAATTCACACTGATTTCAGTGATTTATGGCTCTGGTGGGGGCGGAGGGGGAGCTACAATGCAGCCTGTGTTGGCCCCCTGAGTGACACACAGTTCACCATCAGCTCCCCTTCCGCCCTCAAAATCTGAGCCAAGATTATAACCCTGTTCAAAGAAGAGCAGGAGAATTCTCGTGGCCAATATTTATTTTTCAACCAACGACACTAAGACAGGTTATCCAGTCATTTATTTCATTGCTATTTTTGGGACTTTGCTAAGCACATACACCTCCATATGTAGGCACGTAGGCACCTTCATCACATATGAGTGATACGATTCTCCCAAAGGTAATGTAAATTATAGAACCAAATCATAGAGCAGGAAATAAACATACTGTCCTGGCATCCCAATAGCTTGCGACATAAAGTATAGTAAATGCCACGTATATAAGGAAGGTCCCAGGTTCATCCTCTGGTCTGTGCTGAATCAGTGGATCTTAGCCAGCACAGCTGTTGCAGGGCCCTTCAGTTGATGTCGGTGCTAAGAATAGAGAAATTCATACAGGGCTCCCAGTCCTTTTTGTTATCTGGCGACACCACTGTAAATGATGCACCGATGGATGTTTGGTGGGAACAGGGTGAGGTACAGCTGTGATACCCTCCACAGTGAAATAGTCTCATGACACTCACTTGGCAAGTCTCGTATATGAATAATGGACACTTATAGACTATGAAATGAAGGGCTTTTGCTGCCCTTGGATCAATGCCCCAGCAAGGAGAGAGCATCTTTAGGTCAGGAAGAGAAAAACTTGGCCAAAAAAAGACCTGTCTTGTGTCAGGAGGTTAGGGAGAAGTTCCACAAAACTACAGCAAAGACAATAGGTGGAAGATTATCATCTTCCCAGAACCTGATTCACATGGGACTCTACTTTCACTAAATACAATCAGCTTAACTGAAACAAGATTCTGCAGACTATAAATGGCTGATATTAGCTGCCAATCCTAAATGGATGCATGTTATTTGAAATACATTTTTGTGATGCGAGCTGGCAAGGCCAGATTTATTGAGTCTTCTCCTTGAATCATCCCTGTTCTTGTGCTGATGCTGTCCCTCTGACATTTCACTGTTTTAAGAGGCTTTAGCCTGTTTATTCTGAATGGGTTAATGACTGGTTTAAATATTGCAGGCATACATTTATACAAATATGTTTAACTGCTACACTGAAAAAGTAGTGTACAAAGAAATTAAAGACACCAGTAGCTACTTTAAATGAGATTTTATTTTTAATCCTCATTACGAGCACTTTTATTTTCTCCAAACCTAACTGTTTTGGGGAACCCTCCAAGCTTTTATATAAACAGCTCAATTCCTGGTTATTCTGTCTGTCCTCCCTTCCACGCTCCTGTTTGTATTACTTCACATTGTAATATTAGACAGGCCTTTTAGAAATAGACATTTTGAAACATTCAATAGTAAGGTCACAGTGTATAAATTCTCCATGAAATAACACTGCTGAAAAATGCCAAAGGCTTGAAGTTGAATCTGTCTGGGATGCATTTGAATGGACGTGTTGCTACTGGTAACTGCTTAACCAGATCCAGACTGTTAGCTCACTTCCTTGCCTACATAACAAGATGACACAGCCTGTTTAACAAACAAATGAGGCCACGGCTTGCTTACTGCAGCAGAAGTTTAGAGATTAGGCCTGACTCCTCCAGGGTATAATGCTGAGAGTCTGGGATTTTCTGTCTACTCAGTTGTGACAGTCGTTTTCTTTCCACTTCTGCCCACTGTTAGCTGACTGACTAGATGAACGATTCCACCATGGGTGGGTGTGAGAAAGGCCACATTATACATGGTTCATTGACTGTGCAGTTATATAGCATTGGCTGATGAAAGCAGCGGTGGGGAGCAGGGGGATGCATCCCTGGGGGAGATGGGGGCATAGTGATCTGAAAGGTATTGACTTGAGGGAGACTTGAGGGAGAGCTGCACTATCAGAGGAGCCGTCCTTTGTAAGACAGGTTAAACCGAGGCCTCATCTGCTCTCTCAGATGAATGTAAAAGATACAGTGGCACTATTTTTTTAAAAAAAATCAGAGGAGTTCTCCTGGTTTCCTGGCCAATATTTATCCAACAATGAGCACTTAAAACAGATGATCTGGCCTGTAACTGATTGCTCTTTGAGAGAATTTCCCTCCTACTCAGAGCCTACTCACTGTCCACAGCCCCATAAAGTGCTGTGAAACACTCCTCTGCAGCCAGGAGCACTATCGCAATGTGCTCTGTAAGTGCCTTTCTAGACCTCAGGATATCCCAAAATGCTTTACAGCCAGTGACGAACTTTTGAAGGGTAGTCATTGTTGTAATGTAGGAAACACAGCAGTGAATGTGCACGCAGCAAGGTCCCAAAAATAGCAATAACATAATGACCAGATAGTGTGCTTTAGTGATGTTGGTTGTAAGTTGGCTAGGACACCAGGAGAACTTTCCTGCTCTTCTTTAAATATTGGCGGGGCGGGACCTCAGTTTAACATCTCATCTGAAAGATGGTACCTCTGACAATGCAGCACTCCCTCAGTACTGCACTGGGGTGTCAGCTCGGATTTTGTGCTCAAATCTCTGGAATGAGACTTAAACCCACGATGTTCCAATCGAAGAGGCTACCCGCTGAGCCACAACTGACACCTTAATATCAAATAAGTGTTTGGAGAGAGTGACAACATCACAGGATCAATTGAAGGAAATGGAGAGGGAGAGCTGAGTGTCATCAGCGTGCAAGTAAAGTCTGACCTCCCAGCTTCCAGATGACAGTGCAGGCGAGTAGCAATAATGAAGAGATGAAACACTTGGGCATACCACAGAGACTGTATAGGTGCAGAATCAGATCAAGTGAATGCGATGTAATGGCTGATACCCTGATAACTGCTCCCTTCAAGACTTGATTCTTGTAAGAAGCATGGCTGGGAAATTATAGTCCCAGAGTCCCTAATTTTCTGGCCATTCTTTTAATTAGTTGGAAAATAAAAGGTTGTGGGGGGAGGGGTGCTGCCCGTCCATAATTTCTTCACTAGCGCTCCTTGGCAGCTCCTTGACTTAATGGCAGCATTTGATTAGGGAACCAGCCTTGTAATGGGACAGGTAGAAGTGGAATTGGGAGAAAGCAGGGCAATGGAGAAGGAACGTTGGAAGAGGACTGGATAATTAAAGGAGTCAGAAGCAGCAGGGAGGATGAGGAGTTTCTTTTTATTAGCTCGGGGGATGTGGGCATCATTGACTAGGCCAGTATTTATTGCTCATCTCTAATTGCCCTTGAGAAGGTGGTGATGAGCTGCCTTCTTGAGCCGGTGTAGGTACACCCACAGTGCTGTTAGGAAGGGAGTTCCAGGATCTTGACCCAGTGACAGTGAAGGAGCGGTGATATAGTTCCAAGTCAGGATGGTGTGTGGCTTGGAGGGGAACTTGCAAGTGGTAGTGTTCCCATTGCATCTGCTGTCCTTGTTCTTCTTGGTGGTAGAGGTCACAGGTTTGCAAGGTACAGTCAAAGGAGGCTTGGTAAGTTGCTGCAGTGCATCTTATAGATGGTACACACTGCTGCTACTGTGCGCCAGTGATGGAGGGAGTGAATGTTTAACCTGGTGAAAGGGGTGCATAGGAAGAAGAATATTTTTCCTTTATTCTCCAACAGTCCTCTCCCCACCAGTTAATGCTGACATTCCTCCCCGCCCCCCTGCCAGTTAATACTGGCACTTTTCTTGCTTCCCTCTCCTAGTTAATGCGGACACTCTGCTTCCTTTCGTCCTCTCTAAAGTTAATGTAGGTCTGGTCATGCCCTGTGCCACAGTGTGGCTCCTACCTTCTGCTGCTGCTGTAGAGGATTGAAAGCCTCTACATATCGTGGGTAGAAATCCTTGGCTTCCAAGAATTGCTGTCCACTGTGTTCAGTGCAGTTTAATCTTATGCAGCATTGACAGAAGCTAGATGCCCTAGAGTGGCGGTCAAGCCCAGTGTGTGCTGATCTTCGTCTGAAAACACTACCTGTCCCTGTCAAACGTGGGTGATTGCCGTAAGAGATTATAAGACCAACAATGAGTTGCTGTAGTGCATCTTGTCTATGGTACATACTGCTGCAACTGTGCTTCTGTGTTGGAGGGAGTGAATATTGAAGGTGGTTTCCCCTTGTGAAAGAATCTCAAACTAGGGGTCACTGTTTAAAAATAAGGGGTCACCCATTTAAGACAGAGATGAGGAGAATTTATTTCTCTGAGGGTCGTGAGTTTTTGGAATTCTCTTCCTCAAAAGACAGTGGAAGCAGAGTCTTTGAATATTTTTAAGGCAGAGGTAGATAGATTCTTGATGAGCAAGGGGGTGGAAGGTTATCGGGGGTTGGTGGAAATGTGCAGTAATCAGTTGAGCCATGAACTTATTGAATGGTGGAGCAGGCTCGAGGGGTCGAGTGGCCTACTCCTGCTCCTAATTCGTATGGGGTGCCAATCACGCGGGCTGCTTTATCCTGGATGGTGCCTAGCTTCCAGAGGGTTGTTAGAGCTGCACCCATCCAGGCAAGTGGAGAGTATTCCATCACACTCTTGACTTGTGGCTTGTAGATGGTGGACAGGCTTTGGAAATTCAGGAGGTGAGTTCTTCGCCACAGAATTTCCAGCTTCAGACTGGCTCTTGTGGCCACAGTATTTATGTGGCTGGTCCAGTTCAGTTTCTGGTCAACGGTAACGCCCCAGGATGTTGATAGTAGGGGATTCGGTGATGATAATGCAATTGGACATCAAGGGGAGATGGTTAGATTCTCTCTTGTTTGAGATGGCCATTGCCTGGCACTTGTGTGGCATGAATGTTACTTGCCAATTATCAGCTCAAGCCTGGATGTTATCCAGATCTTGCTGCATCTGGACTTGGGCTGCTTCAGTGTCTGAGGAGTCACGAATGGTGCTGAATGTTGTTCAGTCATCAGCAAACGTTCCCACTCCTGACCTTATGGTGGAGGGAAGGTCATTGATGAAGCAGCTGAAGATGGTTGGGCCGAGGACACTACCCTGAGGAACTCCTGCAGTGATGTCCTGGGACTGAGATCATTGACATCCAACAACCACAACCATCTTCCTTTGTGCTAGGTATGACTCCAACCAGTAATTTCCCCATCCAGTTACCGATGCATCCTGAAATCTAGAGCAACTGAATTTGCAAGTATATAGTTCCTTTTACTTGTGTTAATTCTTGTTTTTACTTCACTTTTGGCATTCCATCCTTTATTCCTCCTCATCTTCCCCTTTGCCACATCCGTGAAACAAAAGAAAATGAATGTCTGGTGAAAGGAGAGGTAAAGGCAAGTGAATATAAAAGGGGAACTGGGTGCACATGGTATTAATCCAATCAGCAGGAGGGTTTAGTCAGCATGATCAACAATTTGCACACCATACTCTGTTATAGATTAAAACATTTACCAAAACAGTATAGCAATCTCTAGGCACTGGCCAGCCAACATGGACTTTGAGGTCATGTATTTTTAATTATACAAAATTTATTTTTAAGTCTGAATTTAGCTTGAGAGAACTGTTTTGTTGGTGATTTGTAATGGATGGACATAGAGAGATACAGCACTGAAACAGGCCCTTCAGCCCACCGAGTCTGTGCTGACCAACAACCACCCATTTATATTAATCCTACGTTAATCCCATATTCCCTACCACATCCCCACCATTCTCCTACCTACACTAGGGGCAATTTACAATGGCCAATTTACCTATCAACCTGCAAGTCTTTGGCTGTGGGAGGAAACCGGAGCACCCGGCGGAAACCCACGTGGTCACAGGGAGAACTTGCAAACTCTGCACAGGCAGTACCCAGAACTGAACCCGGGTCGCTGGAGCTGTGAGGCCGCAGTGCTAACCGCTGCGCCACTCCTAAACACCAATTAGGCCACAGCTGAAGTACTGTGGGCAGTTCAGGTCACTGCACTATAGGAAAGAGGTGATTGCACTAGAGAGGGTTATTGCTCTAGCCATAGTCCCAGAGGGCCATAGACATCTCTCCCCATTAGAGAGAGACAGTTGATGATATATAGCTTGAGGGTCACCACTCCTCAAGCGTGGGTAAAGTGAGGGGGCAGTCCTCCACGAGCGACCAGAGCCAGTATGGGGATTGAACCCATGCTGTTGGTGTCGTTCTGCATCATACTCTAGCTGTCTAGCCAACTGAGCTAACTGACCCCCATGTGTGAGCATGGCACAAGGGGGCAGCAGGTTTAAAACAAATCTAAAAATAAAATATTATTTTGACCCTGAATTTCATCCACTGAGGTTCTTTCTCACCATATTCCTGAGACCCTTCTCTTGCCAGAATTGCATTGAACTATTTCTTGAAATTTTTCATTCAGTCTGCTTCATTCCTGGTAATTTGTCAGCTGTAGCTCAGTGGGTAGCACTCTTGCCTCTGAGTCAGAACGTCATGAAATGAAGCCCCACTCTGGAGATTTGAGTGCATAATCCAGTTCAGTGCAGTTCTGAAGGAGGGCCATGCTGTTGTCTTGTTTGCCCTCTCGGCTGGATGTAAATGCCATGGCAGTACTGAAGAAGAGCAAGGTTTTCTCCATCAACGAAGACTAAAATAGATTATCTGGACATTTCTCTCACTTGCTGTTTGTGGAATCTTGCTGTGTGCAAATTGCTTGCTGTATTTGACTACATGGGAATAGTTCAAGCATAAATAATTATCAAACACTGGAGGATCTCCTGAGGATGTGTATGGTACAGCGTAAATGTAGCGGGCCAGGTTTAGCTGGAGCGGGGCACCTTCTAGTATGCCCCCATTAGTTAAACTTGTTAATATATGCTTAGATTTTAAACAATGTTGCTCTTAAGTGTAAGCTGATAACAGCACAGCAAGGGTAAGAGGGCATCTGAGACCTGAGTGAACAGTGGGACCAACAGTGTATCTCTTTAACCAAGGAGCTTAAAGGATTGAAAAGTAAACAGAGGAAGGACTGAAGAGGTAGTGTCAATTAGAGTAGGCAAATTCAATGTCAAATCAGGAACCGAAAGAGAGTTAGAGATGGAAAGAGGCTGGATTTAAAGAGACAGATAAAGCAACTTTTTTTTGTAAATTTGATGTTTTTAAAATCTTTTAAAATAATTCACAACCCAAAGGAATGAGACTCCACACTTATTGTTTACTCTGTGGACAAGAGAGGTTGATTGGCAGTCATTAACCGTTAGCAAGTTGTTAAAAGGGTAATTTTAATTACTAGACTTAACTTTCTGTGGCAAATTTAAAGGGCATTTAATGTACAAATACAGCACCTTTCTGAGGTGCCATTTTCATGAGGCTAATGAAAGAGCAGCACTAATTGGCCAGCAGCTTATGGTGATTCGCAATTCACAGGGTATCTTTTCCTCACTGCAAGTTGCAGCTGATTTGTGCATTAATAACAGCATGCATTGTCACACACCATTATTTTTTCAGCAAGATTTTCCCCAACTTCTTTTCAGTTTTGTCAATCCCTTTCATATAATCTTGAAAACCTCCTGTAATGTGAGAAAATATTTGGCAGTGTACAAATGCAAGTGTTATTATTAAAGGGAAGTCCTAAATTCGGGTTGCTTGGGAGACTCGAATCCGCTCTAGCTTCTCCCGATGGTTCTAATGCCTGCTTTGAGCTCAGCACGCTTCCCTCTGACTTGTGGCTTGTGTCTCAGGAGCACTGAAGTTCCAAGTAAAATATCTTTGATGAAAATGGTGTTGGACTGTGGAGCAAGAGAGGTTTAATTTACCTCTGTGGGAGTTAATGTGATTATTGATCAGAGGTGAGATGGGGAGAAAAAAAATCCACATGTTTGTTGAATGACATTAATATTTACATCACTGGTCATGAAATGGTGTGCAGGACTTGTGTGGGGTAGAGGAAATAAGAAAGCATTCCGACAGCGATTACCACTATAAACGAGAACCCTAAAAAAAAAAAGTCTTGCAAGGGCTTGGCGACCCAGTCCACGAGACATCCCTGGGATCATGTGACACCTGCTTTTAAAAGGAGTGCTGTGTCAGGAAAGATGCCTATGGAAAACTTTTATTTTGGGGGATGGTGGAGGGAGGGAGCTGTTTGTCCTTTCCTTCACATTGATAGTAAGCAAGTGGTTAGCACCGCAGCCTCACAGCTCCAGCGACCCGGGTTCGGTTCTGGGTACTGTCTGTGTGGAGTTTGCAAGTTCTCCCTGTGACCGCGTGGGTTTCTGCCGGGTGTTCCGGTTTCCTCTCTCAGTCAAAGACTTGCAGGTTGATGGGTAAATTGGCCATTGTAAATTGCCGCTAGTGTAGGTAGGTGGTAGGAGAATTGAGGGAAGGTGGGGATGTGGTAGGGAATATGGGAATAATGTAGGATTAGTATAAATGGGTGGTTGATGGGCGGCACAGACTCGGTGGGCCGAAGGGCCTGTTTCAGTGCTGTATCTCTCGATGATGCAATGATTGATTTTAATGTTTTGTATCTTTGGTAGGGTTGCCAACCCTCCAGGATTGTCCTGGAGTCTCCAGGAATTAACGATTAATCGACTGGACACCTTTGCAAGTAACCCAAGAGAAAAATCATAGAGGGGATTAAAAACAAATTATGATTTACTTTCATTTTCTTTGCTTTTGTTTACTAGTTATTATAAATATTGAAGGTGACTGGACGGGATGGCAAGAAGCAGGAGGTCGTGTGATTTCCAGAAATGTGTCAAACCAGAGTTGCCAGCCCCAATCATTGAGCTACACATCTCTTTTTCAGAGTGGTGCCCCTTTAAAGAAGGAAAGGAGGAAAGGAGGAGAAGGATCCATTTTTTCAGATATATTACCTCGACCATTCAGGCCAACTGGTCTGTGCTGGTATTTATGCTCCACACTAGCCTCTTCCCATCCCTCTTCATTTAATCCTATCAGCATAATCATCTTCATGTGCTTATCCAGCTTCCCCTTAAAACAGTCTCTGTGCTACATGTAATCTGTCTTTAGTTAGAAGAGCTACAAGCTGGCTGATTATTCTTCTACTGTGGGAAAAAAAGTTAAAGGCCCACCAACACTTACACACTAAACGGGAGGTTCCTGCCTCAATCACAATCTTGTACATGCACAGACTCTACCAGTAATTCACTCCTTTTCTTTTGTTCATGACTGAGAGATAGCAAGAGAACTAATATGTTTTTGGCACAAGGGCAAGCCTTAGATATAGCCACGCACAACTGAAATTTTCGCACTGAGGATTGTTTGGTGTCTAATGTTAGCAATTGAACATACACATTGAGTACTCCTAGAACCTCTTGTCATTGATCAATGGCATTCTTCTTCATGCCAGTCAGAAAGAAAGAACTTGCATTTCTGTAGCACCTTTCGTGATCTCATATTTACCAAAGCGCTCCACAACCAACAACAGGCTTTTTTTTGAAGAGTAGTCATAGAGTCATAACGGCACAGAAGGAAGCCATCCGGCCCATCGAGCCAGTGACTGCTCTCTGTCAAGCAATCCAGTCGCTGATACAATGAAGAAAATATGGCAGCCTGCCATTAGTTTCCACAAACACCAACAAGACAATGATCAGACCGTCTATCCTAGTGATGTTGGTTGAGGGACAAACACCAGCTAGGACACCTGGAAACATTCCCCTCTCCTTCTTGAAATCGTGCTGTGGGAGCTTCCCTGTCCACCTGAGAGGGCAAACGAGACCTGATCCAGTGTCTCATCTGAGAGTCAGCATCTCCCTCAGCATTGGCGTGTCGATCCAGGTGTAATCTTTCTTTAATTTGAAAGGCAGAGCTATTGTACTATTTGAGTATTTGTAAATTGTAAGATGGCTGTTGCCAAATACAATTATGATAGAAACAAAATGATGTCACTTGGTTGCCTTCATGATTGAAAAAAGGATCTCTCTGAGGCCTGACTCTCTTTGACTGTGGCCCTTGGCAGATCAGCTGTCTGTGTGTTTCTGGGCCTCCATTCATGCCAGAGCTGTAAATTGTTACTGCTGTCTTCCCTTGCTGTCTATCAATAACACTATTATGTATGTACGCTCTCTTTTCCTAATGGGAGGCAATACTCTCCCAGCATTTTATCAAAGTTATAGGACCTACAGATTTAAGAAAACTGTTGGTCCTATAATCTCATATGGCAATCACCTGTGTTTGACAGGGACAGGTAGTGTTTTCAGATAAAAATCAGCACACTGGGTGTGACCATCACTCTAGGACATCTAGCTTCTGTCACTGCTGCATAGGGTTAAACTCCTGAACACAGTGGACAGTTAATCCTCTACAGCAGCAGCAGCAGAAGGTAGGAGCTACACTGTGGCAGAGGGCATGACCGAACCTGTATTAACTTTAGAGGGGAGGAAAGGAAGCAGAGTTTCAGCTTTAACTAGGGGACGGAAGCAAGAAAACTGCCAGTATTAACTGGCGGGGGTTGGTGGTGGTGGTGGGGAGTGTCAGCATTAACTAGTAGGGGTGAGAGCTGTTGGAGAATGAAGGAAAAACATTCTTCTTCCTAACTACGCACTCCATCCACCAGGTTCAACATTCACTCCCTCCACCACTGGCGCACAGTGGCAGAAGTATGTACCATCTACAAGATGCACTGCAGCAACTCACCAAGCCTCCTTTGACAGCACCTTCCAAACCTGTGACCTGCACCAGCTAAAAGAACAAGGGCAACAGGCACATGGGAACACCACCACCTGAAAGTCACACACCACCACAATGTGAACATACGTCATCATTCATTCATTGTCACCAGGTCAAAATCCTGGAACTTTCTCCCTAACAACACTGTGGTTGTACGTACACAACATGGACTGCAGCGGTTCAAGAAGGTAGCCCACCACCCCTTCTCAAGGGCAGCTAGAGCTAGACAATAAATGCTGGCCTTGGCAGTGATGCGCACATCCCATATGAATTTTAAAAATGTCTTTGTAGAAACAAATCAGCATTTGGAATGGAGCTCTGGAAAGGATGAAGATGAAATCGTGGAGTAAGTTAGTAGCCATTTGGATGCTGCAATAGGGGTTTGGGGAAGGGAAGAGTATTGTGATTTCTGCTGGGCGGAGGAGCTAATATGATCTTTCTCGTATTTATCTTGTGATTTTGTGCTTCAGTATCTGTGTTTTCTGGCCCATTGATGGAACAAAACAAAAACATTTGCTGCTACACACAAACCAGAATTATGGGGTGGAATTTAATGGATCCTTCGGGGAGTGAGCTGAGAGGCGGGAGAGTTTGGTGGCATGCCCACCGCTAAGGTATTTTGCCAGCGGCGGGGAAGGTGGCAGATGGTCTTCCCAACTAGAGACCAATTAAGTGGACCCTCTACCATGTAGGGAGACTGCTAGG
Organism: Heterodontus francisci; assembly: GCF_036365525.1. Lineage (NCBI taxonomy): Eukaryota > Metazoa > Chordata > Chondrichthyes > Heterodontiformes > Heterodontidae > Heterodontus > Heterodontus francisci. The sequence goes on from NC_090382.1 coordinate 22,073,844, forward strand.
TAAATCCTGGCGGACTCCCTGTGGGTTTGGGGTGGGCAGGCCCTCCTGATCAGGCACTCCATGGCCTGCAGAGGGCTCCCCCACATGGCGAAGACCCACCTCCTCTCCCCACAACCCGCACCAACCATACTCCCAAACCCTCCTTCGCCAGGGCCTGCCTAATTGACTGACCGCAGCGAGCCAGACCGCACTGGCTGGGTGCAGTCCCAGCAGTGGCCCCCCTGCTCCTGGCCTCCGATTGGTCAGCAGCTCTTGGTGGAGAGCGCCCGTCTTTTAAAGGGACATGAGTCCCAGTGCCGGGCAGTTAATTCCCTGAGCACTGATAAATGCAACCGGAGTCCCCCAAATGGCCGAGGCAGGGTTGCTGCTGGCTTTGCAGTCCAAAGCTGGGACCCCCGCCACACCAACAAAATTCAGTCCATGTTGCCACCTTTCCTAGTAGTCGTAATAAAGGGAAGTTAGCTTCGGAGTGAATGGTTGATTACTTGGTAAGAGTAAGTTGTCCCTTTAAGAGGAGGGAGGAAGAATGAAGCATAAGACTACCAGATTCCCATGAATGCAGTTCTGCAAACAGTTCACAGCTAGTACTAAAGCTGGTTTTCATGTAATACATCAGCCACATCTCCATATCCTTAAAATTAGAGCTCAGCCATTTCGGAGCGAAATTAGGAAGCATTTTATCACACAGGATGGTAGAATTCTGGAACTCCCTCCCTAAAAGGCTGTGGATCAATTAGAGCTTTCAAGACTGAGATCGATACATTTTTATTAGTTAAGGATTTCGAGAGATTATGAAACAAAAGCAGGCAAATGAGTTAAAGGTGCAGATTAGCCATGACCTAATTGAATGGTGAAGCAGGCGCAAGAGCCTTTTCCTCTTCCTATGTTCCTACAAAGAATAAATATAAATCAATGCAGAGAGTGTCTTCATGAGAATAATACAGTTCCTGGTCGAATTCCAAGGCACCCAATTTGGCCTCAGTGACACAGCCCTCATGGACTATGTTAAAGGCAGCATCTAGTGCTGGCAAAAGGGCAGAATATGGGCTTTTCTGCTCTCTGACCTAAAGGGCTTCAGTGCTTTGCTTAATGAGCGTAACCTTAGAAATAAAGCCAGATTAAATGAAAATTTAGGTCACCATTCACTTAGAATATGCAGTATATCAAAAATATGAACCTCAAGTGTCACTGCTCTGTTGTCCATTGTGGAACTAAGCCACGCTGAGTTAACTGATAGCATCCAGGGAAGCTGTAAGTTAGCCACATTTGGCATCACTGAGCTAAAGAGGAGGAAAAGCAGCAGGAAAGTAGGTACAATATGGGCTCAGCTGTGATCCCCCATGCGGTGGAACAGTTTGTCATGCCTCACTGTTGAGGCTGGTACAGAATGGCCACTTGGGTGAGGTAATGGAAGGCTGGGTGGGGGTGTGAAGCCCATCATTGTGGACCTTAATGTAATGGGATGTTTGCATCTGAACTATCTGCTTCTACAGGATACAGACCTTGCAAAACCGCATTAACCCGGCCCATGAGCAGGCTTTAGTAAACCCATTATCAATTATCTCCTACTCCCTTCCACCATCCATACTACACCAAGGATGTTAACTGAAGAAATCTAATTATGAAGCACATTGCTAAGAGGAGAAGCTAATCAAGAAGATTACCAACCTGACACACATCAGGCAAAATGAAGTCAAGAAGCTTCTAATTGTTTGACAAAATTTGTTGGCTCTATTCTTAGTGTTACAACAAATTCCACTCAGTCACATGGTTCAAGAACAGAGAATGAATCGATTTCTAATTTGGGGGAGGGGGGGTCAGTAGCATTTGTCTTAAAGTAAATGTATTTCTAGTTACTTGGTGCTTGGAGACTAGTCACTAAAGGAACTGATGGCTTTCATCTGTGGCAAATGCTAGATAAGACGTTCTGTGGCTTCATATGGGAATGAGGTGTTATGGTTTTGAGTCTCCTACTAGATGCATGGAGTAGGCTAACTCCAACACAATAAAGAAGGAACTTGCATTTATATAGTGCCTTTCACAACTACAGGACATCCCAAAGCAGTTACAGCCAATGAAGTATTTTTGAAATGGAGTCATTGTTGTAATGTGGGCAACAAGGCAGCCAATTTTCACACAGAAAGGTCCCACAAACAGTGATGTGGTAGTGACATCTCATCCAAAAGATGGCATCTCTGACAATGTAGCACTTCCTTGGTATTGCACCGGCATGTCACCCCAGATTTTGTGCTCAAGTTTCTCGAGTAGGACTTGAACCCACCACCTCCTTACTCGGAGGCGAGAGTATAACACTAAACCATGGCTGACACTGAGAGAGTGCTATATTGTTAAAGATGCCATCTTTCATGTTGGATGGAACAGCAACATGTTGCATTTAATTATGTTAACTTTAAAGATTTCTGGGTACAATTCAAAGAGCAGGAAGTTCTCCTGGTGTCCTCGCCAACATGCTTTCATCAACCAGACACCACCAAAACTAACTAGTGAGCTGGTGATTCCATGTTTGTGGGGAATGGCTGCTGCATTTGACTACAATACTGTGATTCTAAAAGTAGTTCACTGCAAATAGCTTGAAATGTTTGGAGATACAGCTCGGCCATGATCTAATGCCAGAACAGGCTGTTAGGGCTGAATGGCCTACTTTGTGTGATAAAAACATGTGGAGCACTGTATAAATGCAAGCATTTCGGATGGTGACAATTTCTGAATTGACTGGTAAATATTACTTCACGTAAAGGGGAAGTTTAAGGACTTTTATTTGCAAATCAAAGATTGCCCTTGCAGAAACCAGAGTGTCTCAGAAGGAACTCCAGCATAGACTGTTCAAAACATAGTAGATTGTTCTTAACCAACTGTTTTGATGACTCGACTGCTTTTGTTGGGAGTCAGTTACACATAGCCTTATTCTGTTGAAACAAATGTCTTATAGGAATGACTCCTTCAGCACCTCGTGGATTGACCATATTTCCTCCTCCTCTCCTGTTGCGGCTGCCTCTTATTGAAGTAAGAGTTCATGGGCACTGGACACTCTGTACTTGACCCAAAGTGGCCATTCAACATTTGGGAGGCAAGAGAGCGCGAGCCAGTAGACGGTTGCATTGAGATGGTCATTCTGGGTTGCATCCATTTGGTGCATGTAACACTAAGTTATTGAGAAGGCCAAAACACAAGCAGCACCACTCCGTACTACTCTTATTTACTCAGATTCTAGATATCTATCAAGTGTCGTTAAGCGGAAACGTGTACCAGAAAGCCATCCTGCTCTGAGTTTCATATTAGAAGTCATTTGAGATATTAATTGTGTTAATTGTTTTATTGTGTTGTAAATGATTCAGAAGTTGCTTAAATTTAAAGTAAATGAGAATAGCCACACAGCTCTGGAATGGATCTATTTCAATGTCAGAGAGGGAAATGAATTGTGGCAGAGAGGAAGAACACTACCAGTTAGGAAAACACTCCCTTACTGCAAATGGCTTTTGTGTCAGTGGAGATTCCCAGCAATATGACATTAAAAATCTGTTGTGGTAAAATTACACTCTGCAATATTCACAACCAAATACGTAATGCATTTGCACAAAAAATCCTCTTTCTGCTATTTTAACAGAGGCTTTAATCTGCTTACCTTAATGGATGAACAGTTCTACTGAAACAGTGAACACATTAAGCAATTGAATGCTAATATCGTGCAGTGCAATTTTATCTCGCATGTTATTCTAGCTTTCTCTAAATGGCACAGTACTAACAATTCTACATTCTGTAATACCTCCCACAGTTGAATAGACAGCTGACACTCGCTGCCCAGTCTCCACTGAGAAGTGTGGGTGAGATCTACCCCAGTAAAATTGTAATCCGAAGCCTGTGCCTTCAGGAGAGGAAGGGAAATTAAATGTTAGCTGAAACTAGAGAAGAAGGGAAATGGGAACTCACAGGGCCCGAGGCCGATCCATATCTCTGTAACCTCCTACAACCCTCTGAGATCACTGCACTCCTCCAATTCTCGCCTCTTGTGCACCCGGATTTTAATCACTGCACCATTTATGGTTGTGCTTTTAGCTGACTAGGCACAAAGATCTGAAATTCCCTCCCTAAACCCCGCTATCACCCTGCTCCTTTAAGATGCTTCTTAAAACCTACTTCTCTTACGAGCTTTTTGTCACTTGTCCTTATCTCCTATGTGGCTCAGTGTCAGATTTTGTCTGACCACAATCCTGTGCAGCACCCTGGGACATTTTACTACTTAAAAGGTGCTATAGAAATGCCAGTTGTTCTTGAAGCAGTGAAGAACAGAGAATAAAATGGAGCCCAGGTTGTCTTGAAAGATCTGAGGGGCATCTGTCTGACTTTCAGAAAATGAGATATTATTAGTACAACACTGGCATTTGTTTTTATGGAAGTGCTAATAAATGCAGGAAGAAAGTTGAGACAGGAATTATACATGAATATTAAAAGTGTGTACAAGAATATTAAAAACATGACCACTGCAGTATATCAATAATTTATGCGAGCTTTTAAAACTGAAGTATCATTTGTTTTTGATTCCTACAGTCACCCCTTAAATCCCAACCATTTGGAATAAACCAGCCCATTGATCTGGATGAGAATCATGGCCCATCCATAACTCAGACTGTTACTGAAACATAGGGCTGGATTTTACATAAGCAGCAGTGGTTCCACTGCCAGGGCCAAAAACTGGGGACATGCGGGGCTGCATTTTGTCGGTGGCAGCCAATTAAGGGGCTGGCGCCCCTATTAAATATGGCTGCCTGCTTCCAATCAGAGGGTCAGCAGCTCAGCGGGCTCAGTAGCGCCATCGCTAGTGATGGCTACTACTGGGGCTGCAGCTGGAGGATGAGGGAGCATTTATGGAAGGCAACCTCAAAGTCAGATAAGTGGGGCCTGGCTCACCAGGCAGGCCCTGGCAAAGGGGCAGTGGGGGGGGGGGGGAGGGAGGGCATGGTGGTCACTGGGGGAAGGTGGTACCATTGCCACTGGAGGGCCCCTCCTGGGCCAAACAGTGCCCAAAAAGGGGGCCTTCCACCAGAGCCTGTCAGGAGGCTCCCAGGATTTAGCTGGCAGGCTCCCCACACAGCGTTGGGCTCTTTAGCCGCTGGTAAAATGCCAGTAAAAGTGGAAAGAGGCCCTTAATTAGCCACTTAATTGGTCAGTTGGGCTCCGTGTGGACAGGCCGTCAGTCACCTTTCCCACTGTTAGCAAAATTTTACGGCAGTGGAAAGATGACGAGCACGCCAACTGACGGCTTCCCACGCTATTTTGCTAGTCTTCCCACCTCCCAGCCCATCACCAAAGGGCTGGCAAAATTCAGCCCATAGTGTAAGTAATCCCTTGGCAAACAATGACTAATTGTTGTGGGTATTCCATGTATCCCTTTTTCCTACATTTTAGTTTACCCGAACTTAACATAATATACTTTGGTTCATGTAATGTCTTGTAAGATGTGAAGCATCTCAAAGCGCTTCGCTCTTACAGTACTGCACTGGTGTGTCAACCTAGATTATGTGCTCAAGTCTCTAGAGTGAGACTTGAACACGCAAACTTCTAACTCAGAGGCAAGAGTGCTAATCATAAGCCAAGGCTGACACCTATCATAGCATTATACAGCTCAGACAGTACAGTGCAATGGCCTCTTTAACAACCTCTTGGAACCACTGAAGCATGCAGAAAGGGTCTTGATTTAGCATCCCATCTGAAATATGGCAGCTTGAAGCATAGCTAAACCTAGACTATTGGATTAGGAGTGCCCTCATTCCACACCCTCCCAATTCACTGTGCTATTCCCCTCCTCCCATTGTACAGTGATTTGTTTTCTTGGTGAATTGGAGTATACCGATCATCATTCATCACTGCAGATACTTGGAGAGGATCCCAAAGTATATTTCATAGAATATACAGCATAAAAACAGACCTTTCAGTGTTCATGCTTCTTGCAAGCTTCCTCACCCCTCTTCATCTAACCCTATTAGCATATCCTTCTCTTCCCTTCTCCCTCGTGCTTATCTAGCTTACTCTTAAATGCATCTCTGCTATTCGCCTCAACTACTCCATATGTTAGCGAGTTCCACATTCTAACTACTCTATAAGTAAAGAAGTTTTTCCTGAATTGCCTATTACTTTTATTAGTGACTATCCCATATTTATGGCCCCGAGGTTTGGTCTCCCTCACAAGTGAAAACATCTCTGTCTACTCTATTGAGTCCTTCCATAATGGGCAGTGCAGTGGTTAGCACTGCAGCCTCACAGCTCCAGCGACCCAGGTTCAATTCTGGGTACTGCCTGTGTGGAGTTTGCAAGTTCTCCCTGTGACAGCGTGGGTTTTCGCCGGGTGCTCCGGTTTCCTCCCACAGCCAAAGACTTGCAGGTTGATAGGTAAATTGGCCATTGTAAATTGCCCCTAGTATAGGTAGGTGGTAGGGGAATTGTGGGGATGTGGTAGGAATATGGGATTAATGTAGGATTAGTATAAATGGGTGGTTGATGGTCGGCACAGACTCGGTGGGCCGAAGGGCCTGTTTCAGTGCTGTATCTCTAAATAAATAATTTTAAAGACTTCTATCAGGTCACCTTCTCGAGAAAAGAGCCCCAGCACATTCAGCCTTTCCTGCTCGGTATGACCAATCAGATTGAGGAATGAAATCTAGAAAGATTTACAATACAGAAGGAGACCATTTAGTCTGTCTTGCCCATGCCAGCTGAGGCACACACAATCGAAACCAGAAAGTTAGAATAATGAATTCAATGTAAAATCATATAAAGTGAAATAAAGGAAAAACGATTCAATCAAGGGAGGGAAATAAGAGACAAAGAAAAATATTTTAAAAGCTTAATTTAAAATTTTAAAATCTCCAAAATTAATTAAAATTTGAAGGAATGAGACTCCCCATTTGCATAAGTAAATTTTCAGTGCCAGAGAGATTTTTAGTTGCTGCCAAACAATTATCATGCTGTTAAAAATTCACTTACACTTGAATGGGCAAGCCTAGCTTTTTATGATGCATTTAGTGGGTAAGTACCACAACTCAACGCTGTTCCATGTATCTCAATGCCAAGTCTCTCAGCCATATACTGTTATCGCTCAGCTTCTGGAGGAATGGCGCAACTCAGACAGCAACTTACTGATTTTCTTGTTTACCTGTGCATGTGTGGTTGCTGGACATTGCTGTTCAATTTATTTCTTAATGATGGTGAGTGCTGATAGTCTCACCATTATTCCTACCACAAAATCCAGGCTATTGCACTCCCTGCGTGGCAAGAACATCCTTTCTCAGATAAGGAGACTGCACACAATACTCCAGATGTGGTCTCACTAAGGCCCGGTATAACTGCAGTAAGAAATCATTGCAAGAAGATTTGAGTACAGGAGCAATGAAGGCCAACATACCATTCACCTTCCTAACTGCTTGCTGCACCTGAATGCTTGATTTCAGTGACTGATGTACAAGGACACCCAGGTCTCATTGCACCTCCCCCTTTCCCAATCTATTACCTTTCAAATAATCTGCCTTTCTGTTTTTACAACCAAAGTGGATCACCTCACATTTATCCACATTATACTGCATCTGCCATGCATTTGCCCACTCACCCAACTTGTCCAAATAACATTGGATCACTCACCAATGCAAGCAAATGGACCACTGGTTGGAGCACTACCTAGAACTGTACTCCAGGGAGAATGTTGTCACTGAGACCGCCCTCAATGCAGCCCAGTCTTTGCCAGTCATGGATGAGCTGGACGAACAGCCAACAAAATCAGAACTCAGTGATGCCATTGATTCTCTAGCCAGTGGAAAAGCCCCTGGGAAAGACAGCATTACGCCTGAAATAATCAAGAGTGCCAAGCCTGCTATACTCTCAGCACTCCATGAACTGCTTTGCCTGTGCTCGGATGAGGGAACAGTACCTCAGGACATGCGCAATGCCAATACCATCACCCTCTATAAGAACAAGGGTGACTGCAACAACTACCGTGGAATTTCCCTGCCCAGCATAGTGGGGAAAGTCTTCACTCGAGTCGTTTTAAACAGACTCCAGAAGCTGGCTGAGTGTGTCTACCCTGAGGCACAGTGTGGCTTCCAAGCAGAGAGATCCACCATTGACATGTTGTTCTCCCTTCACCAGCTATAGGAGAAATGCTGCGAACAACAGATGCCCCTCTGAGTTGCTTTCATAGATCTCACCAAAGCCTTTGACCTCGTCTGCAGACATGGTCTCTTCAGACTACTAGCAAAGATCAGATGTCCACCAAAGCTACTAAGTATCTTCACCTCATTCCATGACAATATGAAAGGCACAGTTCAGCATAGCGGTGCCTCATCAGAGCCCTTTCCTATCCTGAGTTGCGTGAAGCAGGGCTGTGTTCTCGCACCTACACTGTTTGGGATCATCTTCTCCCTGCTGCTTTCACATGCGATCAAGTCTTCAGAAGAAGGAATTTTCCTCCACACAAGATCAGATGGCAGGTTGTTCAACCTGTCCTCATCAGGGAAATCCTCTTTGCTGACGATGCTGCTTTAACATCTCTCACTGAAGAGCGTCTGCAGAGACTCATTGACAGGATTGCGGCTGCCTGCAACGAATTTGGCCTAACCATCAGCCTCAAGAAAACAAACAGCATGGGACAGGACGTCAGAAATGCTCCATCCATCAATATCGGCGACCACGCTCTGGAAGTGATTCAAGAGTTCACCTACCTAGGCTCAACTATCACCAGTAACCTGTCTCTCGATGCAGAAATTAACAAGCGCATGGGAAAGGCATCCGCTGCTATGTCCAGACTGGCCAAGAAAGTGTGGGAAAATGGCGCACTGACATGGAACACAAAAGTCCGAGTGCATCAAGCCTGTGTCCTCAGTACCTTGCTCTACGGCAGCGAGGCCTGGACAACGTATGTCAGCCAAGAGCAATGTCTCGATTCATTCCATCTTCGCTGCCTCCGGAGAATACTTGGCATCAGGTCGCAGGACCGTATCTCCAACACAGAAGTCTTCGAGGCGGCCAACATCCCCAGCATTTACACCGTACTGAGCCAGCGGTGCTTGAGATGGCTTGGCCATGTGAACCGCATGGAAGATGGCAGGATCCCCAAGGACACATTGTACAACGAGCTTGTCACTGGTATCAGACCCACCGGCCTTCCATGTCTCCGCTTTAAAGATGTCTGCAAACGCGACGTGAAGTCCTGTGACATTGACCAGAAGTCGTGAGAGTCCGTTGCCAGTGATCGCCAGAGCTGGCGGGCAGTCATAAAGGCGGGGCTAAAGAGTGGCGAGTCGAAGAGACTTAGCTGTTGGCAGGAAAAAAAACAGAAGCGCAAGGAGATAACCAACTGTGTAACAGCCCCGACAACCAATTGTATCTGCAGCGTCTGTGGAAGAGTCTGTCACTCTAGAATTGGCCTTTATAGCCACTCCAGGCGCTGCTCCACAAACCACTAACCACCTCTCGGTGCTTACTCACTGTCTCTCGAGACAAGGAGGCCAAAGAAGAAGCAGAAGACTGCATCTGCCATGCATTTGCCCACTCACCCAACTTGTCCAAATAACGTTGGAGCCTCTTTGCATCCTCCTCGAAGCTCACATTCCCCCCCCCAGCTTTGTGTCATCTGCAAACTTGGAAATGAAATACTGTGAATAGCTGGGGCCCAAACACTGATCCCTGCGGTACCCCACTAGTCACTGCCTGTCACCTGGAAAAAGTACTCTTGTTAATACCTCGCCTCCCAAAATTTGCTGAAAGGTATTTCCTTTGACTATTACCCTTGTTTAACCCCCATCTGCCAACCAAATGGATGCGCAAACCATTCCTTTCTCCTCCTGTTACAACTCCATTGCAAATGCTAACTCCAAGGTAAGCTACTGTGAGTGAACAGTAGCAACTTGCATAATGTATCTCCTTGAACTAAGAAAAAGTCCTGAGGCACTTCACAGAGGCGTAATGAAAACCAAACTCCTGAGCCAACAAAGGGAAAACTGAGGGTCAAATCACAGCTGGTGATGTCAGGAATGGCGGTAAAATGTAGGCATCTCTCAACGATGTGGCTGTTTGACAGACATACTGCTCAACAGTGTAATGAGAGATTAATGTGCAATGTTGTGGATTTGTCAACCCAGATATCGGAATGCAAGGGCACCTTTAATACAGTCTCTATTCAGCAACAGGCCCCGTCCATAGGACCGGTGGTCCAGAGCGTAAAGCTCCACACAAGCAACAGTTCACTCAAACAAAACGTTAACATTGCATATATTCCAATGCACTTTATCAACTGAGGTGATAGGGTCGCTGTGACATTGATTGGAGTATTTTTGATAGCTGTGCAATCCTTCCTATTTACACTCAACTAACAAGGCCAACCCACTTTTGAAGAATAAAAGGCCATGTGACTCCAGTGACTGTCATCCACTACCTATGATAATATGACCTCCCCCCATGAGGTAATGGCTGTGCTGTCAACTGCACCATGAATCATTCTGACCTGCAGGCTAAGCCTTTTTATGACTCGGCTTAAAAGGATAGATGTTCTTCCCCAACCCCCAGCCTCGTAAAAGAAAACAGCGATAGAATTCATCCAACTCAAACCCAGAATTAAATTGGGAGTGGCAGGAAATTGAAAAATGTCAACAATTAAAAAAAAAAAATCACAATGTATGAAATCAGATTAACCTCCTGGTATGCTGCTGACACAGGTTTTTTAGGTCCTCCAATCAACCTTTCATCCTTTCTGTCTGTTCAAACATTTTCCACTCCAATTAGTCCTTTGTTTTCCCCTGTACGCTACTGAAGTGCATAAGTAAGTGCTTTGCATCACTGGTATACTGTGCTAGTCAGAGCTGGAATTGAAATTGGTGGCATTAAACTGTGAGAAAATGTCATCTGCTTGTTGCTGGGATCCGACTGGGCTGTCTCTGAGAGTATCAGCCTATCTAAAACATTTTTCTTTCATCTTGTCCAGCCATTCTCCTCTCCTAGAAATGCTGACTTGTCCCAGGGTGGGTTGTGGGGGATGGGGGAACAGTTCCACACAGCCCACCTCCCAGTACTTCTCACATGGCCATTCTTCTTGTGCAAGGCTAGACGGTGACTATTACCAGGCTATTGGACCACGGCAGGAACATCACAGTCGACCCCTATCATGTCCTCACTATACAGCTTTCAGTAGGTGACATTTTTGAGTAGTGATCAACAGAGAGAACCATTAGTGACCTTTTCCCTTCCTAACCTAGGGGTTCTGTGGCCTGTTGTAGCATCATAACTGTTATATTGTCCAACGTTAGCTAATTCTCACTAACCAGGAATCAAGCTGCACCTCCAACAGTGAAGCACCCACTCAGTACTGCACCACAAGTGTCTACAAAGAAGAAGAAGAAAATTACAGCACAGGAACAGGCCCTTCGGCCCTCCAAGCCTGTGCCGATCCAGATCCTCTATCTAAACATGTCGCCTATTTTCTAAGGGTCTGTATCTCTTTGCTTCCTGCCCATTCATGTATCTGTCTAGATACATCTTAAAAGACGCTATCGTGCCCGCATCTACCACCTCCACTGGCACCGCGTTCCAGGCACCCACCACCCTCTGTATAAAGAACTTTCCACGCATATCCCCCCTAAACTTTTCCCCTCTCACTTTGAACTCGTGACCCCTAGTAATTGAATCCCCCACTCTGGGGAAAAAGCTTCTTGCTATCCACCCTGTCTATACCTCTCATGATTTTGTACACCTCTATCAGGTATCCCCTCAACCTCCGTCTTTCTGATGAAAATAATCCTAATCTACTCAACCTCTCCTCATAGCTAGCGCCCTCCATACCAGGCAACATCCTGGTGAACCTCCTCTGCACCCTCTCCAAAGCATCTACATCCTTTTGGTAATGTGGCGACCAGAACTGCACGCAGTATTCCAAATGTGGCTGAACCAAACTCTTATACAACTGTAACATGACCTGCCAACCCTTGTACTCAATACCCCGTCCGATGAAGGAAAGCATGCCCTATGCCTTCTTGACCACTCTATTTACCTGCGTTGTCACCTTCAGGGAACAATGGACCTGAACACCCAAATCTCTCTGTACATCAATTTTCCCCAGGACTTTTCCATTTACTGTATAGTTCACTCTTGAATTGGATCTTCCAAAATGCATCACCTCGCATTTGCCCTGATTGAACTCCATCTGCCATTTCTCTGCCCAACTCTCCAATCTATCTATATTCTGCTGTATTCTCTGACAGTCCCCTTCACTATCTGCTACTCCACCAATCTTAGTGTCGTCTGCAAACTTGCTAATCAGACCACCTATACTTTCCTCCAAATCATTTATGTATATCACAAACAACAGTGGTCCCAGCACGGATCCCTGTGGAACACCACTGGTCACACGTCTCCATTTTGAGAAACTCCCTTCCACTGCTACTCTCTGTCTCCTGTTGCCCAGCCAGTTCTTTATCCATCTAGCTAGTACACCCTGGACCCCATGCGACTTCACTTTCTCCATCAGCCGACCATGGGGAACCTTATCAAACGCCTTACTGAAGTCCATGTATATGACATCTACAGCCCTTCCCTCATCAATCAACTTTGTCACTTCCTCAAAGAATTCTATTAAGTTGGTAAGACATGACCTTCCCTGCACAAAACCATGTTGCCTATCACTGATAAGCCCATTTTCTTCCAAATGGGAATAGATCCTATCCCTCAGTATCTTCTCCAGCAGCTTCCCTACCACTGACATCAGGCTCACCGGTCTATAATTACCTGGATTATCCCTGCTACCCTTCTTAAACAAGGGGACAACATTAGCAATTCTCCAGTCCTCCGGGACCTCACCCGTGTTTAAGGATGCTGCAAAGATATCTGTTAAGGCCCCAGCTATTTCCTCTCTCGCTTCCCTCAATAACGTGGGATAGATCCCATCCGGACCTGGGGACTTGTCCACCTTAATGCCTTTTAGAATACCCAACACTTCCTCCCTCCTTATGCCGACTTGACCTAGAGTAATCAAACATCTGTCCCTAACCTCAACATCCATCATGTCCCTCTCTTCGGTGAATACCGATGCAAAGTACTCGCTTGGAATCTCACCCATTTTCTCTGACTCCACGCATAACTTTCCTCCTTTGTCCTTGAGTGGGCCAATCCTTTCTCTCGTTACCCTCTTGCTCCTTATATATGAATAAAAGGCTTTGGGATTTTCCTTAACCCTGTTTGCTAAAGATATTTCATGACCCCTTTTAGCCCTCTTAATTCCTCGTTTCAGATTGGTCCGACATTCCCGATATTCTTTCAAAGCTTCGTCTTTCTTCAGCCTTCTAGACCTTATGTATGCTTCCTTTTTCCTCTTAGCTAGTCTCACAATTTCACCTGTCATCCATGGTTCCCTAATCTTGCCATTTCTATCCCTCATTTTCACAGGAACATGTCTCTCCACGCTAATCAACCTCTCTTTAAAAGCCTCCCACATATCACATGTGGATTTACCTTCAAACAGCTGCTCCCAATCTACATTCCCCAGCTCCTGCCGAATTTTGGTATAGTTGGCCTTCCCCCAATTTAGCACTCTTCCTTTAGGACCACTCTCGTCTTTGTCCATGAGTATTCTAAAACTTACGGAATTGTGATCACTATTCCCAAAGTAGTCCCCTACTGAAACTTCAACCACCTGGCCGGGCTCATTCCCCAACACCAGGTCCAGTATGGCCCCTTCCCGAGTTGGACTATTTACATACTGCTCTAGAAAACCCTCCTGGATGCTCCTTACAAATTCTGCTCCATCTAGACCTCTAACACTAAGTGAATCCCAGTCAATGTTGGGAAAATTAAAATCTCCTATCACCACCACCCTGTTGCTCCTACATCTTTCCATAATCTGTTTACATATTTGTACCTCTATTTCATGCTCACTGTTGGGAGGCCTGTAGTACAGCCCCAACATTGTTACCGCACCCTTCCTATTTCTGAGTTCTGCCCATATTGCCTCACTGCTCGAGTCCTCCATAGTACCCTCCTTCAGCACAGCTGTGAAATCCTCTTTGACCAGTAATGCAACTCCTCCACCCCTTTTACCTCCCTCTCTATCCCGCCTGAAGTATCGATATCCTGGAATATTTAGTTGCCAATCATGCCCTTCCCTCAACCAAGTCTCAGTAATAGCCTAGATTATGTCCCCAAGTCTCTGGAGGGGGTGCTTGAACTCTCAACCTTCTGCCTCAGAGGCAAGAGTACTACCATTGAGCCAAGGCTAACACTCCCAATGTTGCACAGTGACACTGGAGAGAAAAGGGAACAATGCAGGTAAATCAGTTCAGCATTAAAGTTCAAGTACCAGACTTTATACTGTAGCTTCGTCTCACTGTTCATCCCTTTGAAAGTGTCAGTCAAAAAAAAATTTAGTTTAGTTTAGTTTAGAGATACAGCACTGAAACAGGCCCTTCGGCCCACCGAGTCTATGCCGACCATCAACCACCCATTTATACTAATCCTACACTAATCCCATATTCCTACCACATCCCCACCTGTCCCTATATTTCCCTACCACCTACCTATACTAGGGGCAATTTTATAGTGGCCAATTTACCTACCAACCTGCAAGTCTTTTGGCTTGTGGGAGGAAACCGGAGCACCCGGAGAAAACCCACGCAGACACAGGGAGAACTTGCAAACTCCACACAGGCAGTACCCAGAATTGAACCCGGGTCGCTGGAGCTGTGAGGCTGCGGTGCTAACTACTGCGCCGCTGTGCCGCCCCACTGTGGGTCTAGGGGTTTCCTCTCGGCCTGTGCCTGGCTTAAATGTAATGGTTTAATTTTAGAAACAGTGTTTTTAGCTCTCCCTCAGTGAATCCTTGTTCACTTCTCCAGTTGTAAGGAAAAGACATCAGACAGGTTTCCTTCGATTTAAACAAGAAAGGTGGAAGTTTATTAATCTTAAACTCTAATCTGGTTAACCACTACAAATGAGCGATGCGACCACGCCAGCATTCATACGTGATAAACACACACGCAGATAGAGACAGAAAAAGTAGAAAAGAATAAAGGGCAAAAGTTTGAGGTAATATTGGGACTATAATTACAGTCCTTTAAGTTCGATGTGGGGACTTTGGTTGCTGGTAAGACCTGCTGTTTGTTGGGGCCCAGTTCACGCTTCAACTTGTTTCGATGCAGGAGTCTTTTCTGTCTTGAGGTTTACGTGTCTTCCGTGGGTCCGGTGACTTAGAAAGTGAGAGAGAGACAGGAGAGAGGCTTCCTTGTTCCAGCTTCAGTTGCAAACTGCCTTCTGTTCCTTTCTGTGTGGCACAATTCAAAAAACCAAGTTGGCTGCAGGTTAGTCATGTGACTAACTGGCTTAACCACTCCTGCGTTTGTGGATTGTGTCATCTCAGTAGTCTCTGGAATGCGCTTGCTTACACCTTCAATGTCTGGTGATCAAAACACCATTTGGGTTAATTGGCCCAGGAAGTAGTCCTTTGTTTCCACAAGCACCATCTCTTAGTATGCAAATGTCCTCCAATCAAAGGTCTGCCGATCTCTTTAACAAGTCATTTCTTCACTCCAGCAACAGTTTAAAATCAATGTTCATATGACGAAATTAATATACCTCATTCTTGGCAGGTGGGGTTATGCATGACAGCAGGTAGAATCTCCCCAGATGTGGGAGCTGTGCAATATAACCAGTTAAAACAATAAAGCATAGGTTATTTGTTAAAGGTAATTCATCTTGCTCTGGCGTGTGCACTGTCTGACAGCCATGTTAAACAGATCAGTGCTTGATTCATTGTGCTTGGAGACCTTTGAAGTTGTATGACTAATTAGAGATGGGTCACTGGGTTTCATTCAATAATTTAGTAAGAACTGTCTCAGTCTTGCCAGTAGATTTTGCCAGCGAGGTTTTGATGCCCTTCTCCTACAGAGGTGACAGCATGAATGACAGTCAAGTTTGCTTCATCTCAGAATAAACAGCTCAACCTGCTTCCCCAGGCACTCGGCAATATCCAACCCCGCCAAATGATGCATCATTGATTTTTGTCACGCTGAATTAGCCAGAGTGCCTTTCACAGCCACAGCTCAGATAGAGGGCTGGCAGGTTCAGTGCTCTGCTGTCACTCACCCTTGGTGCCCTAACAGCTACCCAAAATCTGGGGCTGAACTCTCTCCGAGATAGGTATGTGTGCACTCACAATCACACATACATACACCCTTGCGCGCGCATATGCTTGCATCCACACACTCTCTGACTCACGTGTACACACATTAATACTCAGACGCACATACCTGCAGGCACGCACACTCATAGTCACATACACGCACATTAATACTTGCACGTTCACACATACAATCATACTCACTCACAAACGCAAAACAACTCACTGGACTCAATTGGAAGGTAATGTTCTAGATCATTTGGAGCGGCCCAAGTGAAACTTGAATAAGCCACCTGCTGTTATAATGGAACTGTTCTGAATTAGAGGTGAAAAATTCCAGATTGTTTATTAAGGTCTTTCAAAATCCAGGAATATTTTAAAGTTACAGTAATCCTTATCCAATAATTTACACTTTTTGGAATTTTTGAAAATGAAATGAACACTGATCATTTAGAAATTTTACCATCATTAATTAGGTCACAACAATAAAATCTCCCTCATTCCCTGCCCTACCCCAGCTCTTCCACCTTTCTCCCTCCTCTTCACTCCTGAAAGACCTGGCTTGTACTGAGCACCACATCCACCTGCAGTTCCCTTGCCCCTGAGCCCATTGGCCACGTGTGGGTCTAGAATGAGTGTTGGCAGAATTCAACAGTACGAGACATCACAGGTGAGCCATATCCTGCCCTCAGCCAAGAGTCGCGCATAGCTGCACTTTCCAGCAGGGACCACTAAAGAATGATCAGGAGCAGGTAGTGCTGGATGACCTTTAGGCTGGGATTTTATGCTGGCGACAGGGGTCTCGACTTCCAGAAAAAGCGACGCCGAGATCCCCGTGTCCCCTCTTTTCCGGAAGGGCCACCAAATCTAGTGCCAGTCAGACACTTAAATGGACAGTGGAGGGCTTCCACAGGATTAGGGACCCCGTCGCTGGAAGTCCCACCCTTGGAGAGCCAAGTAAGTCAGGAAATGGAAGGGAGGGAGGAACTCAAGAAAATTACAATCACCAGGGAAGTGGTACTGAACACATTGTTGGAGCTGCGGACTGACAAGTCCCCGGGTCCTGATAGACATCATCCTAGGGTGTTAAAAGAAGTGGCTAGTGAGAAAGTTGATGCGTTCGTTTTAATTTTCCAAAATTTCCTAGATTCGCAGAAGGTTCTGTTAGATTGGAAAATAGTGAATGTAACTCCTTTATTTAAAAAAGGAGGGAGACAGAAAGCAGGAAACTAAAGGCCAGTTAGCTTAACATCTGTCTTAGGGAAAATGTTAGATGCTATTATTAAAGACGTTACAGCAGGGCATTTAGAAAAATTCAAGGTCATCAGGCAGAGTCAACATGGTTTTGTGAAAGGGAAATCGTGTTTAACTAATTTATTGGAGTTCTTTGAGGGAGTTACATGTGCAGTGGATAAAGAGGAATCAGTGTATGTATTGTACTTGGATTTCGAGAAGGCATTTGATAAGGTGCCACATCAAAGATTATTGCAGAAAGTAAAAGCTCATGGTGTAGGAGTTAACATATTGGCATGGGTAGAAGATTGGCTAGCTAACAGAGTGGCATAAATGGGTCATTTTCTGGTTGGCAAGATGTAATGAGTGGTGTGCCACAGGGATCTGTGCTAGGGCCTTAACTCTTTATAATTTATATAAATGACTTAGATGAAGGGACCGAACATATGGTTGCTAAATTTGTGGATGACACAAAGATTGGTAGGAAAGTAAGTTGTGAAGAGGACATAAGGAGGCTGCAAGGGGATATAGATAGGTTAAGTGAGTGGACAAAGACCTGCAAATGGAGTATAATGTGGAAAAGTGTGAAAGTGTCCACTTTGGCAGGAAGAATAAAAAAGAAGCATATTATCTAAATGGTGAGAGATTGCAGAGCTCTGAGATGCAAAGGGATCTGGGTGTCCTAGTGCATGAATCACAAAAGGTTAGTATGCAGATACAGCAGGTAATTAGGAAAGCTAATAGAATGTTATTGTTTATCGCGAGGGGAATTGAATATAAAAGTAGGGAGGTTATGCTTCTGCTATACAGGGCATTGGTGAGACCACATCTGGAGTACTGTGTACAGTATTGGTCTCCTTACTTAAGGAAGGATGTAAATGCGTTGGAGGCAGTATAGAGAAGGTTTACTAGACTAATACCAGGAATGGGCGTGCCGTCTTACGAGGAAAGATTGGACAGGCTAGGCTTGTATCCGCTGGAATTTAGAAGAGTAGGAAGCGGCTTGATTGAAATATATAAGATCCTGAAGGGTCTTGACAGGGTGGATGTGGAAAGGATGTTTCCCCTTGTGGGAGAATTTAGAACTAGGGGTCACAGTTTAAAAATAAGGGATCACCCATTTAAAACAGATGAGAAACCTTTTCTGTCAGAAGGTCGTGAGTTTTTGGAATTCTCTTCCTCAAAAAACAGTGGAAGCAGAGCCTTTGAATATTTTTAAGGCAGAGGTAGATAGATTCTTGATAACCTGTCAGGGGTAGGTGGAAATGTGGAGTTGAGCCATGAACTTATTGAATGGTGGAGCAGGCTCGAGGGGCCGAGTGACCTCCTCCTGTTCCTAATTCATATGTTCGTATGAGCCACTGGCCAATCAGAGGCCGGCAGATCTTCCACTGAGCAGCGCCACTGCAGAGGCTGCTGCTGGAGGAGCACCTACCAGAGATCCAGGAGCGGTGCTGGACCCAGGCCACAGGTGTAGTTCAAGAGTGAACTATACAGTAAATGGAAAAGTCCTGGGGAAAATTGATGTACAGAGAGATTTGGGTGTTCAGGTCCACTGTTCCCTGAAGGTGGCAACGCAGGTCAATAGAGTGGTCAAGAAGGCATACGGCATGCTTTCCTTCATCAGACGGGGTATTGAGTACAAGAGTTGGCAGGTCATGTTACAGTTGTATAGGACTTTGGTTCGGCCACATTTGGAATACTGCGTGCAGTTCTGGTCGCCACATTACCAAAAGGATGTGGATGCTTTGGAGAGGGTGCAGAGGAGGTTCACCAGGATGTTGCCTGGTATGGAGGGCGCTAGCTATGAAGAGAGGTTGAGTAGATTAGGATTATTTTCATTAGAAAGACGGAGGTTGAGGGGGGACCTGATTGAGGTGTACAAAATCATGAGAGGTATAGACAGGGTGGATAGCAAGAGGCTTTTTCCCAGAGTGGGGGATTCAATTACTAGAGGACACGAGTTCAAAGTGAAAGCGGAAAAGTTTAGGGGGGATATGCGTGGAAAGTTCTTTACGCAGAGGGTGGTGGGTGCCTGGAACGCGTTGCCAGCGGAGGTGGTAGATGCGGGCACGATGGCGTCTTTTAAGATGTATCTAGACAGATACATGAATGGGCAGTAAGAAAAGAGATACAGACCCTTAGAAAATAGGCGACATGTTTAGATAGAGGATCTGGATCGGCGCAGGCTTGGAGGGCCGAAGGGCCTGTTCCTGTGCTGTAATTTTCTTTGTTCTTTTTCTTTGTTCTTTGTAAGTCAGGGCAGGAGGGGTCTTGTCGGGTAGGGGTTGGAGGGGAGAGGGGTGTAGGGTGTTGGACAGCATGGGCAGAGAGGTTTCTCCCAGAGGGCCCTCCTTCCTGATGCCAGGTCCCTCGTTCAGGCACTAAGTGCCTTTTATCAAGGGCGCAGTGGTTAGTACTGCAGCCTCACAGCTCCAGGGACCCGGGTTCGATTCTGGGTACTGCCTGTGCGGAGTTTGCAAGTTCTCCCTGTGACCGCATGGGTTTTTGCCGGGTGCTCCGGTTTCCTCCTACAGCCGAGCCTTGCAGGTGATTGGCCATTGTAAATCGCCCCTTGTGTAGGTCGGTGGTAGGGAATAAGGGATTACTGTAGGGTTAGTATAAATGGGTGGTTGTTGGTTGGCACAGACTCGGTGGGCCGAAGGGCCTGTTTCAGTGCTGTATCTCTAAATAATAAATAAAATGAAGGGCCCCCTACCACACCCCCCCCACCCCCACCCCCCCCCCCTCCCCCACCACCACCGGTCCAGAGCCAGGAAGCTGCCAGCATGGTTTTACTTCCCATGCAGCGACAGGGCTGCCCGCCACACAGCTATTTGCGGCAGCAGCGGGATGAGCCCTTAATTGCAGTTAATTTCTCAGTTAAGGGCCTCAGTTGGCAGCAGGGCGGGGATGCTATTCACAGGCTTACCTCCCCGGACTAAATTTTGGCAGAGGCGGGATGGGAACCCCCACCGCTACCATCCCACCCAATTTTGTGCTCTCCCCGCCTCCAAGCCCACTACAGGAGAGAGCATAAAATTCCCCCCTTGGTCTGCTGCTGCAGCCCAGAGACCAATTGTAGCTGTCTCTCCACCTCCCCCCACCCCCAACCCCAACCCCAACAGCCTACCCCATCCCCCTTACCATCCGAATGTAAGCCAAGCATGAAATGCTGGGAATTTTCTCAACTCTGGCTCAATCTCGTAATGAGGCAGAAAATTTAATTCACTGAGCTGCAAAAACTTTTTTTAAAGTGTGATATGGTATTTCTCAATTAAGGGCAATGCTGCTGATTTTGCAGCCTCGCAGCTTGGGTAGGAATCTGACACAGCAGAGCATCCACCAAATGCCAAACCCGCTTGATTGCAATCCCATTGAAGCAGGTTGAATATTGGGCAGGTTTTATAAAATGCGAGCAATGCACTCCATCAGGTGTTATTTACCTTTCCTTTTTAATTCCTGTGGTCACTGTGTTTCATTATGGTAAAGTAGGGGTTATGTGACTGGACAAATCATCCAAAGATTGAGAGTTCGAATCCAACATGGTAATTTGAAAGTTTGAATTCAGCTTAAAAAATCTGGAATTAAAAACTTGGTAGCAGTAAAAGTGGCCATGAAGCTGTTGAATTGTTGTAAAACCCCAACTCGTTTCCTCATGTTCTTTAGGGAATACCTACCATCCTTATCTAGTCTGGCCTTTGAGTGACTCTGGTCCCACATTAATGTGTTAACTCTCACCGCCCTTTGAAGTGGCCTAGCAAAGTCATTCAGTTGTATCAGAGCAACTAAGGTTGAGCAATAAATGTTGACTTTTCCAGCGACGACCACATCCCAAGAATGAACATTTTTTTTTAAAAAGGGTTCTGTTGAAGTTTTCCAGTTTGTCCTAGTCAACCATTTCTGGTGGTGATGGAAGTTGTACATTATGCCTTTATGGACTCCTCCACCTCCCAAACTGCATGAATCATCACAGATTAGAAAAGTCATTCCTTCCAAATGGCTCTCCCTCCAGTCATTCCCCATGTGCTGCCAGTCAGTCAACAATGGGCAGCATTAGGGCACTTTGTGCTGATCAACCAACATCTAAAAGTAGATTCTACCACACGGCTTGTCGAGACGTTAGTATACTCTTTTCTCTGTCATTTTCTTTCTATCTTCCCCTTCAGCTTCTTCAACTTTCTGTATTTTGCCTTTTCTTTCTTTTCCTACATCTCTGGATGATGAGATAGCCGTTCCACCATTACCACCCCCCACACCCATCTCCAGTGTGAAAACCATAGACTAGTGAGAATGTGAAACTTACTATCACAAGCAGCAGTTGAGGCAAATAGCATCGATGCTTTTAAGAGGAAGCTAAATAAGTACATGAGGGAGAAATGCTGATAGGGTTAAATGGAGCAGGTTGTCGGATGCTCGTGTGGAGCATAAACTAGAGCGTGGACCAGTTGAACTGAATGGCCTGATTCTGTGTAAAGACTATGTGGGGAGATCACAGCCCTTAGACTGAGGATTGATGTACTGTTGAATGCTGCACTTTCTTTCTTAGACTGATGTATATTCTTGTCCCCAGGTACCAGTGTTGAGGCCCATGGATCTGATGGTGGAGGCCAGCCCTAGAAGAGTGTTTGCCAATGCTCATACATATCACATCAACTCCATATCAGTAAATAGCGACTATGAGACGTACATGTCAGCTGATGACTTGAGGATAAACCTTTGGCACCTGGAGATTACCAACCGAAGCTTCAGTATCCTTGAACTGGAAAACATTTTGCATCAATAACTAACCTTTTTATGTTACCGTAACCAAGGTCAATGGAGTAATGGTGGATGAAACCGTCTGATAGGATCCTGAATTGGCTTGGGGCCAGAGACAGAGTAAATAGGGACCTTTTTTTTGTTACCTATAGCTTCAATGAAAATTCCAATTTGCTTCCCCATTTTCTCCCCTCCTCTCCCAAAGGTTTTGACTATCACTGGCGAATAGTTCCACAGGTGTCAGCATATTCTTCAGTACCTCAACCAAGCAGCCTTTCCTCATATGAGCAGAATAGTGAGTATTGGTAGCCTATTCAACTGTGGAGAGTATCCCAGCCAAGGCTGATTCAGCTCACACACAGGAGAAAATTAGGCAAGTGGAAGATGGTGAGTTTTCTTTTATAAGTCCTTAGCTTGCGAAGGGAAATGCCTTGTCCTGTCAGTGCAAGTAGCCAAGGGTTAATTGAACTTATTTTTCAACTTGCTTTCTCAGTATAGTGTATGAAACCAGTTTTGATGTGTCACTGTTACCCTCCCCCATGTCAATTGTGACAGTTGTGCTGTGAGATTTAATAGGCCTTACCCTGTCTCGATCTCGGTATTGTCTGAGGGGGCTCAAACAAGTCAGTGACAGCTCCTGATTGATGAAGGTAATTATTGATGCTGATTCTCTGGTAACGGGTCTCGTTCCATTTGACACCAGCCCCTTTGCGTCTAGTGCTAGGGAGAGGAGCAATTAAAATCCTGATCAATAGTAAGTGGATTTAAAGGGCCCTGTAGTACTCAGAACTGTGGCCTTATCGAGCCTGGGAATGGGTTTGCCCCAAGGCATTACTTACACCTCTGCTATGTTGACTTTTATTTGCCCCTGGGTGGCTTCTGTTTTCGAGAAAGAGAAATCCTTGGAGGGATAATAACCACTTCAGTTCTGTTTAGAGTTGTTTTTCCTCCTTTAGCTTTAACGAAAAGTTACTGCTCCAGGAATAGAGTTCTTTCATGCCTGCTGCATACTGTTCTTTCAAATGGCTATAAGAAAAGGTTTTGTAATATATTCTGTTATTAAAGATTAGTACAGAACTAGAAAAATCAGATGTATACTTTTTAAGAGGCTTTGAGGGTGGAAACCATGCTTTTCATTATTTAGACCACTTTCTTCATGTGTTAACTTACTTCATATTATTTCTGTCATCTCTAAGTATGCTTTGACCTCTTGGTAGATAGAGTGAGAGAAAACTTAAGTTGGCTAAATAAATACATCATAGTTCTCTATTTTACAGAATTTGTTGAACACCAGTTTTAGCTTTCAATGTCTGTCTGAACTGCAGGTAAACTTTACAGCCTATTAATAGTGATGGCAAATGTTTTTAATTTTGGTGTTCGATGAGGAAGGACGGGAGGAGGCTCAAGTGGAGCATAAATAGACCAGTTGAGCCAAATGGCCTGTTTCTGTGCTGCATATTCTGCGGCATTCCTTTTGAAGGTGTAGCAGTTTGGCAGAGGCACAGTTGACCCTCCGATGAAGGTTGCCGACTCTGTTTCAACGTTTTCTAAGAGGTATCATCCTGGACATTGCTGTCCACAAGGGTGGTGGAAGCGGAGATCATCAATGACTTCAAAAGGAAATTGGATGGCCACTTGAAGGAAATAAACTTTCAGGATTACGGGGATCGTGCAGGGGAGTGGGATTTACTGGGTAGCTCCGTGGAGAGCCAGCATGAACTCGATGGACTGAATGGCCTCCTTCTGTGCCATAAATGACTCTATGATATCCTGCCTCCGTCTGCACCTCCCCCAGATTCCCACCTTTGGCCACCCAACACATCCAGTCTTGCTGCGCATTGCCTTCCCACGGCCAATGGGAAGTGAATAGACTTTTCACGAACCAAATGGACAAGTCTTGCCCGTCAATCAGCTCTTCTGGTTTTTATGGTGTAACCAATAAACAAAGGTCTCTAAATTGTTTTCTTAGTCTTTTTTTTTAAATGCTCCTATGATTTTTCTCTCCGGTTTGCTTGAAGCAGTGTCCTGGGAGGAATTTTATGCTCTCACCTGCGGCGTGTTTGGAGGTGGGAAAGCATAAAATCAGGTGGAATGGTGGCGAGGGGGGTTCCTGCCACCATTCTGCCTCTGCCAAAATTTAGTCCGAGGCAGGAAGATCTGTGAATGTCCTACCCACCCTGCTGCCAATTGAGGCCCTTAACTGGGCAATTAACCCCCAATTAAGGGCCTCTTTCCACCATTTCCACAATTAGCCGTGCGGCGGGCGGCCCTGTCGGCGCACAACAAACCGTGCGGGCTGCTTCCTGGCTTCAGGGGGTGTGGGTCCCTTGTTAAAAGGCATAGTGCCTGCAAGAAGGACCCAGCATCGGAAAAGAGGGGGCCCGGCTGAGAGCCACCCCCCTGCCCTTGCTGCTGCCGCTGCGGGACCCTCCCACCCTGACCTACCTGAGGCCTGGTTCCAGTGATGCTCCCTGGCCTCCGATAGGTGCACCTCCAGTAGCAGCCACCGCCTCCACAGTGGCACTGCAACTTCCTGCCTCTGATTGGCTGGCAGCTCTCCAGGGGCAGGACTTCCATAGATGGGGTCCTTGATCCTATGGAAGGCCCACCGCTATCCACTTAAGTGCCTGATTGACAATAAATTTGGCAGGCTTTCCGGCGAAGAGGCGACACGGGGATCTCAGCGTCACTTTTTCCACACGTTGAAACCCCCTCCACCAGGATAAAATTCCCCCCCCCCCAGAGTTTAATCTTTAAATCCTGGAGGGTTGGCAACCCTATCTCCAACATAAAGTGCAGTATCAAAGCCCCTTCTTTTCATAGCTGAGTGAGCTGATCTCTGCTGAAGCAGTGCTCCGACACGCTACACTTTCCTTCAGTACCCTGGGTGTTAAATCCTTGCGTATAATGTGCTTTAATACAGTTGCACTAACTTCCACACGTTTATTCCAGTCCCCTTGAGATTCCATCATCCATTTTAATTAGTGACATGTAAAGAAAGAAGAACTTGCATTTATATAGCACCTTTCATAATGTCAGCATGTCCCAGACCATTTCAGAGCCGCTGAAAGACTTTTTGAAGTGTAGGCGCTGTTGTAATATAGGACAACATGACAGCCAGTTTGCACACAGCAAGGTTATGGAAGGTGTTGGTCATTGACTCAAAGCCCATGCCCCAGTCAGTTTGCCGTTTGAGTGCATCCAGGACACAGGAGGTTAAGTATAATGTTGTATTTTTATATTTGGAAGCATAGGAAGTGGGGTAGTGGACAGTGTATTTGAGGCTGGTTATTTCCTTAAATCGTGGTCTTTCAGATATTGTAGATATAAAGCCTGCCAACATGGAAGAGCTGACAGAGGTGATCACAGCAGCAGAATTCCACCCACACCAATGTAACATGTTTGTGTACAGCAGCAGTAAAGGAACGATCCGACTGTGCGACATGCGGGCATCAGCGCTGTGTGACAAGCATTCCAAACGTAAGTGTCCGCCACCATGCCACTTGCTAACAGTTTTGGCCACAGGCCAACACCTTGACCGGGGTTTTCCCTCAATGGGTACTAGGAGCGGGTTGCGTTTCTGCAATTCCCCCTGTGCAGCGGAGCTCTGTGAAGAGAGAAAGATACAGGTCAATGAGCTCTCATCAAAATGGAAAAAGTTAGAGATGTAACAGATTTTCATCAAGTACAGAGGCAGGGGGAGGGGAGGAAAGAACAAAAGGGAAGATCTGTGATAGGGTGGAGGCCAGGAGAAATTAAATGACAAAAGTGATGATGCAAGGCTAAAGGGGTAGTAATGGAACAAATAAAGAAACAAAAGGTGGGTCTTCAGGAGGTATAAATGGCAACAACAGAATCATTATCCTGCTTTCCAAAAAATGGGAATGGTGGTTATGATCTGAAATTATCGAACTCGCTATTGAGCCCGGGAGATTGTCGAGTGCCTAATTGAAAGATGAGGTGCTGTTCCTCGAGCTTTTGTTGAGCTATTAAATAGTTGTATTTGAATAGAACCCTTCCATCAGAAGAGAGAGAGAAAAGGAGAGAGGGCAACACAAAATCACAGCTCTTTCAATATCCCACAGCCAGACTTGCCAAGAATACAGTCTCTGGAGTACATGGAGGAGCATGTCTGACGAGGGCCATCGAGAAACAGGATTCAAATAGGCTCTAAACCATTCCTTTGAATACTACCAATACTGAGGATTCATCTTGTGACCTGTTCACAATACACCAGTCAGCTAACTAGTGTAGTCATTAACCTTCTGGAGCCCATAATGCAGGATAAAATTAATACTCAGCCAGAAAGACATGGGTTAATTAAGGACTAGCAGCATGGATTTATAAAAGGCAAGTCATGTCTGTCAAATGTAATAGAGTTCTTTAAGGAAATAACAGAATTTAATGATAATGGTAGTGTCATAGACCTTATGTATGTGGATTTTCCTTGACAAGTTGCCACATAGGAGACTTGTTCATAAAATGAAGGCTCAAGGCATTAAAGTGAGTGGGACAGAATGGAAAAGGAGTTGGTTAAATTACAGAAAACAGAGAGTAGTGAAAGGATGTTTAGGGAACTGGAGGGATATAATTAGTGGTGTCCGCCCAAAGTCACAGTTGGTCTGGTGTAGTTTTAAACCACATAAATCTGAAGGTCCTGGGTACAATGCTTGGTTTGCGCTGGTTTAACTAGTCTTGCTCAGGCAACAGAGTGCTCCAATTGCCTCAGGGATTCTGGACTAGGGAGGGAATTTTTTTTTAGCTACAGTTCACACCGGGGGCGTGTGTGTTTGTGTGTGTAGAGAATGAGGTTCAGCTGTGAGTTTCTGCAGCCTGCTCCATGATGAACTAGTTGACTGACACTGACTGTCTGCCTCATATGTGAAGTGTGGTTACTTGGGGCTTTACTGTGGGATTGCAGGCACCCACACTGCAGTATCAGCTAATGCCTTCAGCCCAAACAAAAAGAGCCCTAAGTGGATAAGCACTTCAGAGCCAGCACAAGCTGGGTGGGCCAAGTGGCCTCCCTCCCTACTTTAAAGTTCTGTGATTCCAAGTGATGATGGTGCACAGCTCTGTATATGAGTGTTACACAGGTGCTGACCAGAGCAGATGGATGTAGCCTTGAGGGCTAAATGCTCTGAGAGAATATTTCATGACGATCTTGTATAATACAATTTAAAGCCAGATCCTCAGGCCCACTCATTCGTGAAAATAAACACAGTACCTCACAGAAATCCATCCCACCTTGTCTATCCGCCCCTCTTCTCACTTTATCCTGCATTTCTATTAGATTTGTGATATTTCCTCTATTATTCATTTTCCAGCAATGCTGCCTCTATTTCCCCTGCAGTCTGCTGAAAGCACCAGCTCCCAGCCTAATTCTTTAACCTCCCTTTCTCCTCCAATAAACAGACTTTTAAATGCTTGGAATTTCCCAACCACCACTTCTTATCTTGCTGCCTCCATTTTGAACCTTGGCAGTGTCCTGCACTGTAGGCCTTAGTCTTTCATCTTGGTTTCTTAATGTTTATTTTAAAGCTCATTATATGTTCTAGCTTTTTGCCTTGCACTGTAACAAATTCTCTTGAATTTGCAATGTACAATTAATGAAGTGGCACAGAGCATTTCCCAGCTCACAGTGTACCTTAAATACTTTGCCAGCCTTCGCTCTGCCCCATTGTCAGTCCCCATCTCACAGCTTTCCCCCCCCCCCCCCACTCCAGGATTAGGTTGGAGGGGCCTATCTACCATTCATTGTCCATCAGTGCTTTCCAAGTGAATATTTCATCATGTTATGATTGCAATATTTGATCAGCAATATACATCATTCAAACCTGTCAGATGAAGGATGTCATTAAGAGATTGGATCACAGCAGTGGTATTTCATCACTCAAATCCGACAGAGATATGAGTATATGAAAAATACACTGTTTTATATCAATAATATGTTACAGGGAATAAGTGTGGCACTTAAAGGATTTATGTGGCTTATGCAAGGCTTGGAATATATAATATAGATAGCTCTTTGAAATATGTTTGGGTGAAATGTTATTCTGGTTTAAAAATAAACTATTGCATTTTTTAAGGTAATTAGCAAAAGAACTAGAGTTGAGAAGAGAAATTTTTTGAAGCAGTGAGTTGCGCTCATCTGGAATGAAAGGGCAGTGGAAGCAGATTCAACAATAATTTTCGAAAGGGAATTAGATAAATACATGAAGGGGAAAAATTTGTAGGGCTCTGGGGAAATAACAGGGGAGTGGAACTAACTGGATAGCTCTTTCAAAGAGTCAGTAAAGGTACGATGGGCCAAATGGTCACCTCCTGTGCTGTATGATACTACGATTCTATTGCAATAAAACTGCAAGAGAATAAAACTCAAATAAATCAAATCATCCAGGAAGGAGATTATTTTGAACCTCAACTAAGGAGAAAACTGAAACATAGAAATAGATCAAATTAAATCATAATGATGTAAAATGGGAATAAGAACAGGAAATGCTGGGAACACTCAGCAGGTCAAGCAGCATCTGTGAAACAGAAACAAAGTTAAGGTTTCAAGTCAATGACCTGAGTTTTTAAAAAAAATCCATGTATGACTGAGTTAGGAGCACAAGGTGAAAAACTGGAGCAGAAGAAACGCAGCTCAGTAAGCGGGCATTAAAAGATTTATTGAGCTTTAAGTTAAATAAAATGCAAGGCGTGAAGAAATCGTATGTATTAGTCATTAAACAAGTTAATGATAATAACCACATGATGGGAAACTGAGCATTGTAAAGTTAAAGAGTCCAGGAATGAGACTAGAAGTAAATGTTATTACTTGCCATATATGGCTGTTGGTGTAAAGAAAGCACAAGGACTTGCCATTTGTATAGTTCCTTTTACATTTCATGACATCCCAAAGCACTTCACAGCCAATTAAGGACTTTTGATTGTAGTTACTATTGTAATAGGTTCACGGAATCAGAAGTAGGCCATTCAGCCTCTTGAGCCTGGTCTGCCATTCAAATAAAACATGGCTGATCTGTATCTCAACTTCATTTACCCACCTTAGCTGTGTATCCCTGGATACCCTTACCTACCAGAAATCTATCGATCTCAGACATGAAAACATCAATTGTCCCTCAGCATCCACTGCAAGCCAAGTTCATGCAATCTGTCCTCATAATTTAATGCTTTTAGCCCTGGTAAATCTGTGTTACAGCCCCTCCAAGGCCAATATAACCTTCCTGAGGGGTGGTGTCCAGAACTGAACGCAGTTACTCCAGATGGGTGTCTAACCAGAGCTCTGTACAACTGAAGCATCACTTCCTCCCCTTTGTAATCCAGCTCACTTGAAATAAAGGCTAAAATTCCACTAACCTTTTTGATTAAATAATTTGTGTATGTGGAAGCCCAAATCTCTTTGTTTCTCCATAGTTAGAGAGAAAAATGGAAGAGGATGGCAAGATAAAGCAGCAGGAGTGGTCTAAACAGCCGCAAGCCAACAATAGAGAGCAAGTGGTCTCTCACAGGTCCAGGGCAGGGTGATGGCAGCTAGGGCTCACAAGAGGATTAAGAGTGGGAGTAAGGAAAGCACAACATTTTTTTAATGAACTTACTTGACTTGGAGAACAGAAAAAAAATTAACTTAAGTAGCAAAATGCTGGTCAGACTAGGCTGCTTCATTTGACACTACCACCAGTGGTAGGCTTGCAACTGCATCTTGACAGGCAGATGCGCCTTTTGTATTGAACAAAATGTGGCCAAAACGCATTCTCATAAGGGTTTCCAATGTGAAATGTTGGCCTGTTGATATTAGATATTTGCCATTCTAAAATATTGATGCAAAATTGTGACACAAAGTAAGCATACATAAGAGAGATACACAAACGCTTGTATTTATGATCTATATATTTTTTTAAATTGAAGCTGCCCTAATTTTCGTGGGGATAATTGCACCACTTGATGTTGTACTGAGCTAGATGGCTCAGTCTCTGGACTCTGCTGAGTTATTTGGTCTTAGCTGGGTCAGTAGTAGAGAAAGAAAGAAAGACTTACAGTTATATGGCGCCTTTCATGACCTCAGGGCATCCTAAAATGTTTTACAACCAATGAAGTACTTTTGACAGAGTGACTATTGACCCACTGTGTCAGCTAATAAGTTGGAGCTGGGGTGGAACTTATAGCAGGATTTGCAGCCAATAGAATCTACTTACTCCATGAACAGAGTCTATTTAACCAGAATGTCGACACACTACAGCAAAGAGAACTCATGATCAAAACACTGCTGAGAGTCTCTCGGGATTATTTCTCCCCCAAAATGCAGTGAGTGGAACGTAATTGCATGATGCAAATTATATAGTGAAATCAATCCCAGTCACTTGCAGCAATGTGGTCTCCAGGCGTGATTGAGGGAGGAATTACCCAATTGGCTCCATTCTGGCTGAGACTTGTGGTATGACTATATTTTTGAAGGATAGTCACTGTTGTAATTTGAGAAGCCTCCGACAGTACAGCACTCCCTCAGTACTGCACTGAGGTGTGAAGCTGGATTATGTGTTGAAATCTCTGAAGTGGGACTATGAACCCACAACTTCCCTGACCCACTGAGTCAAGGTTGACACCTTGTTAATCATGGGTAAAGCACCACTATTTTCCAGTAATGCAGAGACACTCCGTGTTCCTACAGTTGGAATGGAGAAAGTATCAATCAGAGTTCCTGCACCTGATAACTATCCAGTGGTCCCAACTGAAAAAGTGTGTCTCTGAATGACAGGTGAGAGCAGAGTCGAAGTTGGCTGTGAAGCTCTCTGTGATTGGATAGCTGACACTCAATGGCACACGAAGAATGACCTCTCTGAAAAGGTTGCAAACTGATGCATTAAACTTCTCAAAGATCTTAACTGGGTAACGTATCATAAGGGAATCTATGTAACCTTGTACAACAAGCTGCAAAAGGATTTAGTGGACGAGTAGAGAGAAATTGGGGAAGCAAAATTGAATAAATAAGTGGAGCATGAGGCTCAAGATACTATCGATGTAGAGTAGTAGTTTTTATTTGTTGAAGAGACTGAAATTAGGAGCCCTAAATATAAGATAGCCACTAATAAATCCAATAGGGAAATTCAGGAGAGTGGTTAGAATGTGAAACCCACTACATAAGGATTAGTTCAGGCATATAGCTTAGATGCATTTAAGGGGAAGCTGGAAAAGTACATCAGAGAGAAAGGAATAGAAAGTTAGGTTGACAGAGTTAGATGCAGCGGTGGGGGAAGAGGCTCATGTGGCACATAAACACCACCATAGACCAGTTAGGCCAAATGGCCTACTTCAGTGCTGTAAACGCAATGTAATATATGCTTAGAAATATAAAGATAACTCTTCAACATTGCCTCTTATTACCAAATGACATACCTCAACGTGTGCAGGTTCATCAGTGAATTTTATAGAATCTCATTATCAAAACTGTAGAGGCATCCCACAAGTAAAACAATTCCGATATAAAGTACATGGTTATTTTCTCCGAGTCTGTACCGACCTCAGGTAATAGCAGTGTCAACTTCAGCTGTCAATAGTCAACAACAACTTGCATTTATATAGCACCTTTACTGTAGTAAACTGTCTCAAGGTGCTTCACGGGAGCATTATCAAACAAAATTTAACATCAAGCCACATCAGGAGATATTAGGACAGGTGACGAAAACATTGATGAAAGAGGTAGGTTTTAAGGGGTGACTTTCATTTGGAAGGTGGAGGTTGCAATAGAGAGAAGAATTCCCTTGTAGCATGACTAACGGGAGCCAATTTCGCAGCCTCAAATTTCTCCTGCATAGCTCCTATATCATTGATTGATAACATTAACCTTGCAGCATGGAGTGTTTAAGCCTGAATAACTATCTTGTTCAGAAGCTGTGATCCCATTTTCCCAATTTCCAGATTAAATGGATGTGATTGTTCCACCTCTCCAGGAATGGAAGGATCTTGTCCGTGATCAGCTCATGCGCCGTGGGCTCACGTGCAGAAGTGACCCTTGTATGGGACACCTCAATCTGTCAGGGCAGACTCTATTAGATTTTACGAGGTGATAATTGCATTCCGCAGCCTTCAGTTGTCATGGGATTGAACCGAGACCAATTACAGGAAGTTGTCGAGCCAAATGAATGGGAGCTTGTGCTGCACGTGTAGTTTGTACATAATTCACTTCAATAAAATTCTATCCAGCATGTTCATGGAAGGACCTGAACGTGCTGAACTCTATAATTTAGAATTAAGAGGCACCATTAAGGAGTTGATTTTGTAATTCAAAGTATGCACAGAGATAGCTACTCCTTTCTATGAAACCCAGTGTATTGTAAGATATTTTATAGAGCCTAATTATTACATAGAATTTACAGCACAGAAACAGACCATGCCAGTGTTTATGCTCCACATCTCCCCAGCCTTCTTCATATAACCCTATGCTTTTATTCCTTTCTCTGTCATGCACTTATCTAGCTTCTCCTTAAATGTATCTATACTATTTGCTTCAAATGCTTGTCACAGAGAGTTCTACATTCTAACCACTCTCTGGATGAAGAAATTTCTCCTGAATTCTTTAACTGAACTGTGCAGCAATGATATGCTTTCAAATAAGCATTCAGGCACTCACTGACTGCAATGTGTACTATATCTACAAGGTGAACTGCAACAACTCATTGGGGATGGTGATGGTATTAGTCACCCAGAGACCCTGGGCATTGCTCTGGGGACATGGGTTCAAATCCCACCATGGCAGAAGGTGGAATTTGAATTAAATTAATAAATCTGGAAATAAAAGCTAGTCTCAAGATGACCATGAAACCCTTGTCAATTGTTGTAAAAACTCATTTGGTTCACTAATATCCTTTAGGGAAGGAAATCTGCTGTCCTTACCTGGTGTGACCTACATGTGACTCCAGACTCACAGCAATGTGGTTGACCGTTAAATGCCCTCTGAAATAGCCTAGCAAGCCATTCAGTTGTACCTAACCGCCAGGAAGTCAATAAGGAATGAAACCGGACAGACCACCCGGCATTGACCGAGGCACCGGAAACGACAATAGCAAACCCAGCCCTGTCGACCCTGCAAAGTCTTCCTACTAACATCTGGGGGGCTTGTGTCAAAGTTGGGAGAGACTAGTCAAACAACAATCTGGCATAGTCATACTCGCCGAATTATACCTTACAGACACCGCCGTCACCATCCCCAGGTATGTCCTATCCCACTGGCAGGACAGACTCAACAGAGAGGTGCGGCACAGTGGTATACAGTCGGGAGGGAGTTGCCCT
Organism: Heterodontus francisci; assembly: GCF_036365525.1. NCBI lineage: Eukaryota > Metazoa > Chordata > Chondrichthyes > Heterodontiformes > Heterodontidae > Heterodontus > Heterodontus francisci. The sequence goes on from NC_090382.1 coordinate 22,107,289, forward strand.
GGGAGTCCTCAACATCGACTCCAGACGCCATGAAATCTCATGACATCAGGGAAACCTCCTGCTGATTACCACTTACCACTCCTCCTCCATGTTGAGCAGCACTTGGAGGAAGCGCTGAAGGTGGCAAGGGCACAGAATGTATTCTGGATGAGGGACTTCAGTGTCCATCGTCATAGAGTTATACAGCACAGAAACAGGCCCATCGTGTCCGTGCCGGCCATCAAACACCTAACTATTCTAATCTATTTTCCAGCACTTGACCCGTAGCCTTGTATGCTATTGCGTTTCAAGCGCTCATCTAAATACTTCTTAAATGTTGTGAGGGATCCTGCCTCTACCACCTCTTCAGGCAATACATTCCAGATTCCAACCATCCTCTGGGTGAAAATGTTTTCATCAAACCCCCGCTAAACCTCCTGTCCCTTACCTTAAATCTATTCCCCCGGTTATTGACCCTTCCGCTAAGGGAAAAAGTTTGTTCCTATCTCACCTATCAATGCCCTTCATAATTTTGTATACCTCAATCATGTCCCCCCCTCAGCCTTCTCTGCTCTAAGGAAAACACCCTAGCCTTTTCAGTCTCTCTTCATAGCCGAAATGCTTCAGCCCATGCAACATCCTGGAAATAAAAGCTAGTCTCATGGTGATCATGAAACCCTTGTCAATTGTTGCACCCTCTCCAGTGCAATCACATCCTTCCTATAGTGTGATGCCCAGAACTGTACACAGTATTCCAGCTGTGGCCTAACTAGCATTTTATACAGCTCCATCATAATCTCCCTGCTCTTACATTCTGTGCCTCGGCTGATAAAGGCAAGTATCCCATATGCCTTCCTAACCACCTTATCTACCTGTGCTGCTGCCTTCAGTGATCTATGGACAAGTACACCAAGGTCCCTCTGATCTTCTGTACTTCCTAGGGTCCTACCATCCATTGTATATTCCCTTGCCTTGTTAGTCCTCCCAAAATGCATCACCTCACACTTCTCAGGATTAAATTCCATTTGCCACTACTCCGTTCATCTCACCAGCCCATCTATATCATCCTGTAATCTAAGGCTTTCCTCATCACTATTAACAACACCAAGAGTGGCTCGGTAGCACCACAGCTGGCCGAGTCTTGAAGGACATAGCTGCTAGACTGGGTCTACGGCAGGTGGTGAGGGAATAAACAAGCGGGAAAAATATACTTGACCTCGTACTCACCTATCTGCCTGCCGCAGATGCATCTGTCCATGACAGTGTTGGTAGGAGTGACCAATGCACAGTCCTTGTGGAGACAAAGGGCTGGATTTTACTCAGGCGGATGGGAATTCGCCACCGACGTAAAAGTCGGTGGCGAACCTGCTTCTGGAGATCCGTCACACATTTTACGGGTCCCCGGGCTTTAATTGTCGCGAGGCGGGACTTCCACCCATTTGAAGGCGGAGGTCCCGCCTCAGTTAGCTGCCGGCTAATCAGCGGGCCGGCAGCTCTTAGTCCCAGCAGCGCCACCAGGAGCGGTGGCCACTGCTGGGACTGCAACCCAGCCAACCATGATAGCCATGAGTGAAGGTAAGTTGGGCATGCCTCACCAGGGGATTGGTCCTTCCCTGGTGAGGCTGGAGTTGTCGTTTTGTGGGGAGGGGGGTGTGTCTTGGTTCCCGGGGGTGGGTTGGGAGGCGGGGGCGGCCCTCAATTGGGCAGCCTGTGCCCGACTGCCATGGCCCCCCGGGCGCGGGGAAAAGTCGACAGCCATTGCTGGGCGGCCTTTCGTCCCCAGCGCCCCTGCTTGCCATGGGTAGAATACCCGTGGAGGCAGGTGAGCGCCCTGAAGTGGTCGTTAATTGGCCATTTAAGGGTCTTGATTGACCTTGGGCAGGTCTTCCCTCCCCCACCTGACCGCTGTAAAGTTGACCGGAAGCGGGAGTGGGGCAGGTAGGCCTCCTTGACATTCAATGTTATGACCATCGCTGAATCCCCCACTATCAACATCCTGGGAGTTGCCGTTGACCAAAAACTGAACTGGAGTAGCCATATAAATACCGTGGCTACAAGAGCAGGTCAGAGGCTAGGAATCCTGTGGCGAGTAACTCACCTCCTGACTCCCCAAAGCCTGTCCACCATCTACACGGCACAAGTCAGGAGTGTGACGGAATACTCTCCACTTGCGTGGATGGCTGCAGCTCCATCAACACTCAAGAAGCTCGACACCATCCAGGACAAAGTAGCCCACTTGATTGGTACCCCATCCACAACTGGTGCACAGTGGCAGTAGTGTGTACAATCTACAAGATGCACTGCAGCAACGCACCAAGGCTCCTCTCATTGCGCTCGAGAGGGTACAGAAGAAATTTACGGGGATGTTGCCAGGACTGCAGCTATAAAGAAAGATTGGATAGACTGGGGTTGTTCTCCTTGGAACAGAGAAGGCTGAGGAAAGATCTGATTGAAATATACAAAATTTTGAGGGGCCTGGATAGAATGGAGGTGAAGGGCCTATTCACTTTAGCAGAGGGGACAGTGACTTGGGGGCATTAGATTTGAAGTGATTGGTAAAGAAAAACTTTTTCACCCAGAGGGTGCTGGGGGTCTGGAAGTCACTACCTGAAAGGCTAGTTGAGGCAGAAACCCTCAACTCATTCAAAAGGAGTCTGGATATGCACCTCAAGTGCCGCAATCTGCAGGCCTACGGACCAAATGCTGGAAGGTGGGATTAGAATAGTGGATTGTTTTTCGGCCGGCACAGACATTACGGGCTAAGTGGCCTATTTCTGTGTCTTAAACTTTCTATGATTCCTAAGACAGCACCTTCCAAACCCACGACCTCTACCATCTAGAAGGACAAGGGCAACAGATGCATGGGAACACCACTGCCTGCAAGTTCCCCTCCAAGCCATACTGCCACTCCCATGCCCTCGCCCCACATCCCTGCACAGTATTGTTAGATATTTCATTGAGCCTAATTATTACATCGAATTTACAGCACAGAAACAGACACTTTGTCTGTAGTGTTTCAGTAATAGTCAAGTGGTAGCCATGGCTGAAAGCTTTCGCAGTTCTGCTTATAGGAGTTAAACTAACTCATCACAGACTGAGCACCAAACGGACTTTGCTTAATAAAAACAGAAAATGCTGGAAATACTCAGCAGGTCAGGCAGTATCTGCGGAGAGAGAAACAGAGTTCACGTTTCAGTTCGGTGGCCTTTCATCAGAAGGTTAGAAATATAATAGGTTTCAAGCAAGTGAAAGTGGGGAGGATGGAAAAAGAACAAAGGTGAAGATCTGTGATGGTGTGGAAGATAAGCGATATTAAATGACAAAAGGGTTGGTGGTGTAATGGGACAAGTAAAGAAACAAAAGATGTGTCTAGAGGAGGTGTGAAAGGCAGAATGATGAACAGCTGCTGTCCAAAAGCAAAAACAAATGAGAAATGAGATTAAAGCCAAAGCCTGCAAAGAGAAAGGAAACCAGATGTGGGCAGAGGTTACAGTCCGAAATTATTGAACTCAGTGTTGAGTCCAGAAGACTGTAAAGTGCCTAATCAAAAGATGAGATACTGTTCCTCAAGCTTTCATTGAGCTTCATTGTAACACTGCAGGAAGCCGAGGACAAAGAAGTCAGCGTGAAATCGAGGCAAATTAAAATGACAGGCTACTGGAAGCTCAGGATCATCCTTGTGGACTGAATGGAGGTGTTTCATAAGGTGGTCGCCAAATCTGCCTTCGGTCACTCCAATGTAGAGCAGAACGCATAGTGAGCAATGAATACTGGATACTAAATTGAAAGAAGTCCACGTAAATCCCTGTTTCGCGTGGAAGGAGTGTTTGGGGCCTTGGATGGTGAGAGAGGAGGTAAAAGGGCAGGTGTTGCATCTCCAAGGTGGGGGAATCCTCAATTGAGTAAAAAGGAAGACATATCAAAAGTGCTGGTATGGAAGGTTGCATTGTTAGAACAGATGTGATGGAGAAACTGGGAGAATGGAATCGAGTCCTTAGAGGAATTGGGGTGTGAGCAATTGTAGTCGAAGTAGCTGTGGGACTCAGTGTGGGCTTATAGTGAATGTCCATCAATAGCCTATTCCCAGAAATGAAGTCAGAGAAGTCAAGGAAGGGAAGGGAAGAGTCAGAGATGGACCATGTGAAGGTGAGAGAAACCTTTGGAAGCAAAGTTTGTTTAGCTTACAGTTACACTGGCAGTGCCTTTACTCGCTATGCCATAGAGATGCTCACTGTCAGTTTTTTGAGAGAATGCTTTAAAAAAAAAATTAGAAAATTGCTGCTTTTGGCTCGTTCAGAGAACGGAATGTTTCTTATTTTGGAATTTCAGGTAAAAATCACCCCACTGCAGTACAAAAACTATCAAATCTAATGGCCAGTCAAAAATCTCCGGTCATTGCGGAAAAGCAATCTATAAAATAGATAACACAGAGGGTTATTAGGACTTTGAATCCTAGAATAGTACAGCATTAAAGGAGTCCATTCAGCCCATTGAGTCTGGACCAGCACTTTCCCACGTGGAATTGCCTACCGAAACAGATTGCAATCATAGCTTTTAAAAGGGAAGTGGATAAATATATGATGAAGAAACATTTGAAAGGGTATTAGGATAGGACAGGAGAATGGGATTAAGTGGATATCTTGATCAAAAAGCTGACATACGTGTGATGGGCCAAATGGCCTGCTCCTTTTTCTGTAAGATTTTATGGTTCCAAGAATTTTTTTATTTTAAACAAAATATAGATTTCATAATGAAATTTTCATTCATTCTTACTTTGCTTTAAATGATTGGTGTTGCTGCTGAAAATGCACCACTCAGTGTAAAACTGAACCATATAGTTTAGGAAGGGCCCAAATTCAATCTCTGCTCTATGCTGACTTTGCTGATCTCAGATCACTGTGGCTTGAACAAGGGAGCTAGAGAAAAAGGACAGTCAGGGAGCCTCCTCCTGACTGGTATCCAGTCACCTCCACCCCATCCCCATTATCGGGCTTGGCTGTGATGCTATGGTCAAACAGCCTGCCCACACTCAATTGAAAGTGGGCTACATGGCATTTGTGGGGTCATTGCCCACCAAGCCTCCTTTCTTGAGGGATTGTACAATATCAGCAGCATGGTGATCTTATTTGAAAATGCTTTATTTTAGCTAGCTGGAGAAGAATTCAGTTTCATCTTAAAACTCCACTTTTTTAATTCCATTTTTTCTGCCCACCCTGGCTCCCATCCAAAGACACAGGGAAGAATATTTCTTAGGCCCTGTGGTGCCAGTGAGGCTTCATGTGCATTGGGTAGCTTATCAGGAAATCATGGATGCAGTGCCCATAAGTTGCCATCTTTTGACGTTAATAGATGTGTGAAAAGAAAGAACTTGCATTTATATAGAAACTTTCACAACCTCTTGACATCCTGAAGGATAATCGTTGACGGCTGATTTTGGGACTGTTTCCAGTAGCGTTCTGCAGGGTTCAATACTGGGTCCGCTGCTTTTTGTGGTATAAACGATTTGGACGTAAATGTAGGGGGCATGATCAAGAAGTTTGCAGACGACACAAAGATTGGTCATGTAGTCGATAGCAAGGAGGAAAGCTGTAGGAAGATATTGATGTCTGCTCAGATGAGCAGAAAAGTGGCAAATGAAATTCAACCCGGAGAAGTGTGAGGTGATGCATTAGGGGAGGTCAAACAAGGCAAAGGAATACACGATTAATGGGAAAATACTGAGGTGTAGATGAAATGAGGGACCTTGAAGTGAATGTCCACAGATCCCTGAAGGTAGCAGGACAGGTCGATAAGGTGGCTAAGAAGGCATATGGAATCCTTTCCTTTATTAGCCAAGGTATAGAATACAAGAGCAGGGAGGTTATGCTGGAACTGTATAAATCATTAATTAGGCCACAACTTGAGTACTGTGTGCAGTTCTGGTCACTTCATTACTGAAAGGATGTAATCACACTAGAGAGGGTACAGAGGAGATTTACGAGGATGTTGCCAGGACTGGAAAAATGCAGCTATGAGGACAGATTGGATAGGCTGGGGTTGTTCGCCTTGAAAAAGAGGAGGCTGAGGGGAGATCAGATTGAAATGTAGAAAATTTTGAGGGGCCTGGATAGAGTGGAGGTGAAGGCGCTATTTACTTTAGCAGAGAGGGCGGCACAGTGGCGGAGTGGTTAGCACCGCAGCCTCACAGCTCCAGTGACCCGGGTTCAATTCTGGGTACTGCCTGAGTGGAGTTTGCAAGTTCTCCCTGTGTCTGCGAGGGTTTTCGTCGGGTACTCCGGCTTCCTCCCACCACCAAAAGACTTGCAGGTTGATAGGTAAATTGGCCATTATAAATTGCCCCTTAGTATAGGTAGGTGGTTGGGGAATATAGGGACAGGTGGGGATGTAGTAGGAATTATGGGATTAGTATAAATGGGTGGTTGATGGTCGGCACAGACTCGGTGGGCCGAAGGGCCTGTTTCAGTGCTGTATCTCTAAATAAAAAAATAAATAAATAGAGAGGTCAGTGACTAGGGGGCATAGATTTAAAGTGATTGGTAGAAAGATTAGAGGGGAGATGAGGAAAAAAGTTTTCACCCAGAGGGTGGTGGGGGTCTGGAACTCCCTGCCTGAAAGGGTTGTAGAAGCAGAAACCCTCAACTCATTTAAAAGGTAAAGTGCCGTAATCTGCAGCACTATGGACCAAATGCTGGAATTAGACTGGGCAGACTGGGTTTTTTGGTCGGCACAGACGCGATGGGCCAAGTGGCCTCTTTCTGTGCCATAAACTTTCTATGAAGCTTTTTACAATGAGATACTTTTTTGAAGTGTAATCACTGTGGTCCTCCAAAAGACAGCACCTCAGACAGTGCAGCATGTTGGAGGATTAGCCTGGATTTTGTGCTTAAGTCCCTGGAATGGGGCTTGAACCCACAACCTTTCTGATTCAGAGGTGGCAGTACTACTGAGCTATCGCTAACAAGTGTTTCAACAGAGCTACTAAACTAATACCTGGAATGGATGGGCTGTCTTACAGGGAAAGATTGGACAGGCTGGGCTTGTATCTGCTGGAATTTTGAAGAGTAAGAGGGAACTTAATTGAAACGTACAAGATCCTGAGGGGTCTTGACAGGGTGGTTGTGGAAAGGATGTTTCCCCTTGTGGGAGAATCTAGAACTAGGGGGTCACTGTTTAAAAATAAGGGTTCGCCCATTTAAGACAGAGACGAGGAGAAATTTTTTCTCTGAGGGTTGAGGGGTTTTGGAATTCTCTTCCTCAAAAGGCGGTGGAAGCAGAGTCTTTGAATATTTTTAAGGCAGAGGTAAATAGATTCTTGATAAGCAAGGGGGTGAAAGGTTACTTGGGGTATGTGGAAATGTGGAATAATCAGTTGTGCCATGACTTTATTGAATGGCGGAGCAGGCTCGAAGGCCCGAGTGGCCAATTCCTGCTCCAAATTCGTATGTTCATATGTACTTTGTTCGGATTGGAACAAGGGCCAGAAATTCAGTGGGTGATCGATTAGAGTGTGTAAGGGGAGTTGAGAAACGAAGCTAATGGCAGTATTCACTGAAACAATTTGGAGTAAGCGAGAGACCCAGAGGGAGCAGCGCAAGAGGATTAAGAAAACTGGAGATTGGAGAAAAGGATTGAAATAGGAATCCTGCCCTGAGGAGAAAGCAGGGAGACAAAAGGCAGGATTGTCTGCTTTGATTTCAGATTTCCTGTCATTTGCATTTTTGTTTTTTTCTTTTAATCTCTGCTAATTGTAGATTAATTGCAGTCATAGCATTATTTAGTGGGAGCTGAAAGCACTCAGCACTAAACTACCCCAGACTGTCGCTGATTCCATTTGCAGATGTCAGACTCCTAACCCTGCGCATTGTGTGGAATTAATCCTTTTACTGCATTCTCTCACTCAAGGTCCTGCCTGGCATATATCAGATACTCTCTTGCAGATCTCCTCTCAAACTGAATTGATTTATTTGGACTGGTAAAATAACACTCCAGAAGAAACAGCAGTTTCAGATTAAAAATATAGGAATGTACCATTTGTAACAACTGCGTGTAAATCAGCATCAAATTATCACCTGATTTCTAAATGGGAAAGTCTTGCATTCTTTTACTGAAATTGTGGGGAATAATGAATGGATTATTCAAGCAATGTTGTTGTGTGAACAAAAAGAAAACCAACCATCTATAACGAAACAAAGAGCAAAAAAACTAAAAATGTGCCACTTGGTTAGGTAACAAGTAGGTTCTTTGTTTTCCGTTTAGAGCGGCCCATTTGTGTGTAATGAATGAAGGGCTGACTCAGAGCTGTGTGTGTAGGTATTGCAATAATATTGCTGCTTTCTCAGCAGTTCTGTCATTGCTGAAAGCATGGGCCTCTTTTCTTTCCATTTTCTCACCTCCCCTGCTGAAGGTGCCAATTTGTGCAGGCACACTGTCCCTTGGGTATCAGCTACCCTTGGGCATTGTGCCCACAGGCTGTTTATAGTGTGTGACCTTAGGTCATGAGCAAAGCAGAGTAGAGCAGGCTGGAAGGGCTGAATGGCCTACTGCTGTTCATATGTTCTTCTGTATCGTTCAACCGTAGGGTATTCCATCCTCACTGAGCATCCACCAGTGTGAACTTTGCAGCAAAGGGTCCCTGACCAGGAGTGGGAACCCAGGCTGATTTCCCCCTCCTAAATCAGGCCATTGAAGCCTGTTGTCGCACTCCTGGTCGGGATCAGTTAAGTCAGTACAGCCTAGAGAATGAACCCAGTATGCTACTCCCCCTGCCCCCTTCCCAATCTGTTTGACTCAGTCCCACATGACACAGTACAAACTTACCAAGCATCTGGAGGCCAATTCCAACACAGCTAGGCTAAAGTGTGCCATGAAATTCAGTTTAAAATGGTATTGTAGTTGCTAGTGCTGACAAAATAGCGACTGTAACTGAGTCAATCTACATGTCTTTTACATTATGTGAGATCACCCATTCACATGCTGGAGAAGTATTATAGGCTAGGATATGAAAAGTTGTGTTGAATTAAAAAAGACAAACAGGGAGGCCCCATTACAAACTGAATAAAAAGACTTTCATTTCTGTAGCACCTTTCATGACCTCAGGACATCCCAAACTGCTTTACAGCCAATGAAATAGCTTTTGAAATGCACTCACTGTTGTAAAGCTGGAAACACAGCAGCTCTTTCTGCACAGCAAGATCCCACAAACAAAGCAATGTGATAAATGACCAGATAAACTATTTTCTTCAGTGATGTTAGTTGAGGGCTAAATATTTTCCTGTTTCCTTTTCCCTCCAAAAAGACAAAGGCTCCTTGCTGTGGTACAGGCAAGGGCAACGGCTCAATACCATACCCCATCAACATTCTCCACACGTCAACCTTGACAGTGAGTGTCAATAGACTATTCAGTTGACACTGGACACATAGCCTAACCTGATGGCTCCCTCACCCAACATCCACCAATGTATAATCCCAGCAAGGATTGTAGGATAGTGATCAGGGCTCTGGCTGATTTTTTTTCCCCTTCCCTAACCCCAAGGACAAGTGGGAGATACATTCATCCATTCAGCCACCAGGAGATCCCAGAAAGATATTTTCTTTAAAATAAAGGAAAACCTTTGTGTAGATCTTCCTCTGAGCAGTAATGTGCATGAAAAAATAGATGTAAGCATAAGATACGTCTCCCCATTTTATACTCACATCAGCTTTTTGTGATTTTGACAGATGAGAGCAAAGCATACTGGCTTTTCTGTTTTTGAAGCAACTATTTTAATTTTGTTGGGGGAGTGGGGGTAGCGGGAGTTGCGTTGTTGGGTTTGTATTAGTAACATTGTAGGGTGTTCTAGAGAAAATCTTAGACTCCGGTAAAGGTTGACTAACAACTATTATTTACAGTTACTATACACACTATTCAAGACCTAAGCTAGCATCTTTTATGTTGCTATACCTCCTTCTCTCAAGCCTATCTCATGTGATTGTTAGATCATCGCTCGTACAGTGGGAGGGGTCTCTCTCAGTCTTCGGTATTAACCCTTATCCTTATACTTCATTTCCACCCAAGTCTTTATCCAACATTTTTCCAAACATGTATACATTTATGACCTCTCTTTCTCTCTCTCTCCCTCCCCCCTCCCTCCCTCTCTCTTTCTCCCTCTCTCCCTCCCCCTCTCTCCCTCCCCCTCTCTCCCTCCCCCTCTCTCCCTCCCCCTCTCTCCCTCCCCCTCTCTCCCTCCCCCTCTCTCCCTCCCCCTCTCTCCCTCCCCCTCTCTCCCTCCCCCTCTCTCCCTCCCCCTCTCTCCCTCCCCCCCTCCCCCTCCCCCTCCCTCTCCCTCTCCCTCTCCCTCTCCCTCTCCCTCTCCCTCTCCCTCTCCCTCCCTCTCTCCCTCTCCCTCCCTCTCTCCCTCCCCCTCCTGCCCTCTCTCCCACCCCCCCTCTCTCCCACCCCTCTCCCGCCCTCTCTCCCACCCCCCTCCCTCCCTCCTTCCCTCCCCCTCTCCCTCCCTCCTTCCCTCCCTCTCTCCCTCCCTCCTTCCCTCCCTCCCTCCTTCCCTCCCTCCCTCCTCTCCCTCTCTCACTCTCCCGAAGTCTCTGACTTTACAGATGCAGTCTCTTCGGAGGTTTAACAACTCTCCCCAATCTGGTTGTCATCTGTCTGGGATGGTCACTGGTCTTCGAAGGAGGTCTGGGTTGCTGATTTGGTTTTTCTTTTCTACGGGTTGTCGTATTTGGTTTGGGTTTGTTCCTGTTCATCTGGGTCTTGCAGATGTATTACTGGCTGTTGCTTCTGCGGAATAGGAATGAGATTCCTCCGATTCCTTCGTATGTTCCCTTCATTCGTTTGTATAACATACGATTGCTGATAGTCTTCATGTTTATGGATTCCTGTATCTTCCCATTCCAGGTCATGTATCCCAACTTTTTGACCATTGTTAATTGGATAATCTTCTCCCTCAAAATCTCCTATTGTAATTCAGGGCTTGTTTTCTTCTGTAGGAGTTCTCTCTTTCTTGAACTTTCTCATAGCCTTAAGTCTTCAATCCAAGCATTAATTGTTGAGCCAATGCTGAAAGCAGTGTTCTTAACTTCCTTCCCATTAGTAATTCTACTGGTGATAATAAGGAATTATTTACCTTTGTTTGCTTGACTTCTGCTACCTCTTCAAGCATTCCTGTTCAGTAAAGAAAATTCTTGATTGTGTAAGACATATAAGGTCTCTACCAGTTGTCTGCCTCTGTGCTGAAGAGTTGTTTGGAGTTTGCCTTTCACTCACAGTTGTGTACCACCTGGACCATGCAGCTGTATTTCTGTCAGTTGCAGGTAATGTCTCCTCATCCAAGGCAGACAATACCATGATGCTAGGTTCCTGTGTCAAGCTTAAAATTCATGAGATTTCATTCACGTAGATGTCTGCTGTCCAGAAATCTTGGTCTGGATTACTGATTTCTCCCAAGAAATTTCTCCTCATTCTTTCTCCAGTACTCTGGAACCACCCCCCATATCTTCTGCCAATCTATATAGGTCAATAAAATAGGAGTGTACTGGTTCGCTTATTAAATTTGACTCTTTCCAAGATTTTATTGGTACGCAGATTAAAATATTTATCAAAGGCTTGGAGTACTTTGAATTTATCGGTAGCCTCATTGATGCCTTTTTGGACATTTACGTTGTCAGCAATCACTCCAACTGAACACAGGAGGGTATTCACTTGTTCCACTTCAGATTTTGTATGGAGTTGAGAAGCGATTCTAAACCTTAGGAACCTTTTTCTCCATAATCCCTAGTTTTGAAACAAATTGGGTCCCTCCTAATTTTGGAAACACTCTGGCATTCCCAATTTTGTATCCATATTGTTTTAGACTCTCTTCGATTGTTCCCCTTTAAGAAACTTTTTTTTTCAGGCTGGGTAGCTTTAATGGAGGTGACACAGCTGTTCTCGAGCGTTCCCTGTTGTTTTGATAGGCCAGTGAGATAGTTGATGCGTTGGTTTTAATTTACCAAAATTCCTTAGATTTGGGAAGGTTCCATTAGATTGGAAAATAGCCAATGTAACTCCTTCATTCAAAAAGGTAGGGAGACAGAAAGCAGGAAACTACAGGCCAGTTAACTTAACATCTGTCACAGCGAAAATGTTAGAAGCTATTATTAAAGACACTATGACAGGGCACTTAGAAAAATTCAAGGTAATCAGGCAGAGTCAACATGATTTTGTGATAAAGAGAACAAAAAGACAAAACGAAAGGCTCTGAATCTGAATGCACGTAGCATTTATAACAAAGTAGACATACTGATGGTGCACAGTGAAGTCAATAAATATGATCTGATAGCCATTACGGAGATGTGGCTGCAGGATGACCAGGATTGGGTCCTGAATATTGAGGGGTATATGACATTCAAGAAGAATAGGAAGCCATGTGAAGGTGGAAGGGTAGCACTGTTAATCAAGGATGGCATTGGTGCAATAGTTAGAGTTGACCTCAGTTCAAGAGATCAGAATGTAGAATCAGTTTGGGTGGAAATGAGGAATAGTAAGGGAAAGAATTCACTAGTGGGAGTGGTCTACAGGCCCCTGAACAGTAATCACAATGTAGGACAAAGTATACAAGAAGAAATATTGGGTGCTTGTGATAAAGGGACGGCAGTAATCATGAGTTCGCTTTTATTAACCTGCTCGTTAATGTGGATCAATTCCTTTCGCACTCTTACCTCTAAGTCAGAAGGTTATGGGTTCGAGCCCCACTCCAGAGATCTGTGCACAAAACCTAGGCTGACACTCCCATTGTAGTACAGTGGAGTGTTGCATTATCAAAGGTGCCATTTTTCGGATGAGATATTAAACCGAGGCCCCATCTGCACTCACAGGCAGCACTATTTTGATGAAGAGTAGGTACTATTTCCCCTGTGTCCTGGCCAATATTTACCCTTCAACCAACATCACTAAGACAGGTCATTTGATTATTCATCCCATTGCTGTTCGTGGGAGCTTGCTGTGCGCAAATTGGCTGCTGCGTTTTCTACATTACAACAGTGACTACACTTCAAAACTACAAAGAAAAAAAATGGTGCAGTCAATAATTGCACTCCCAGAGCCAGAGAGATAAGAAAGACTTAATTCCCTCTCTTCCCCCCCCCCCCCCCACCATTACCCCCCAACCCTTTAATCTACGTTTTTATCTGGAAAAATCACATTGACAATAGTAGCTTGGAAGAGGAGTTCATAGAACGCTTTCGAGATAGTTTCTTAGAGCAGCACGTTCTGGAACCAACCAGAGAGCAGGTTATATTAGACTTGGTATTGTGTAATGTAACAGGATTAATTAATGACCTCAGAGTAAAAGGCACCTCGAGGTAGCAGTGACCACAATGTGATTGAAGGAGGTTGTAGCTGGGCACTTAGAAAAACTCAGGTTAATCGGGAATAGTAAGCATGGTTTTGTGAAAGGGAAATCATGTTTAACCAATTAGTTGGAATTCTTTGAAGGTTTGACATGTGCTGTGGATAAAGGGGAGCCCGTTGACATACTGTACTTGGATTTCCAGAAGGCATTTGACAAGGTGCTAGTTAAAAGGTTATTGTGCAAAGTAGGAGCTCAGTGTGTAGGGGGTAACATATTAGCATGGATAGAAGATTGACTGGCTGGCAGAAAACAGAGAGTATGCATAAATGGGTCCTTTTCTGATTGGCAGGATGTGACGAGTGGAGTCCCGCAGGGGTCTTTAGTGGGGCCTCAACTTTTACAATTTATATCAGTGACTTAGATGAGGCAAGCGATGGCATGGTAGCTAAATTAGCAGATGACACAAAGATAGGTAGGAAAGTATGTTGTGAAGAGGACATAAGGTGGTTGCAGACCGATATAGATAGGTTGAGTGAGTGGGCAAAAATCTGACAGATGGAGTATAATGTGGGAAAATGTGAAGTATTCTGTTTGACAGGAAGAATAAAAAGCAGAGTATTAATTAAACAGAAAACGACTGCAGAATTCTGAGATGCAGAGGGATCTAGGTGTTCTAGTACAGGAGTCACAAACAGTTAGTATGCAGGTACAGCAGGTAATAAAGAAGGATAATGGACTGCTATCCTTTATTGCGAGAGGAATTGAAAATAAAAGTAAGGATGCTATGCTTTAATTATACAGGTTATTGGTGAGACCACATCTCGAATATTGTGTGCAGTTTTGGTCTCTATATAAGGAAGGATGTGAATGTGTTGGAGGCAGTTCAGAGGAGGTTTACTAGATTGATACCTGGAATGAGCAGGTTGTCTTATGAGGAAAGGTTGGACAGACTTGTTTTCACTGGAGTTTAGAAGAGTGAGGGGAGACTTGATCGAAGTTTATAAGATCCTGAACAGTCTTGGCAAGGTGGATGTGGAGAGGATGTTTCCTCTTGTGGGTGAGTCCAGAACTTGGGGGCGCTGTTTTAAAATTAGGGGATGCCCTTTTAGGACAGAGATGAGAAATTTTTTCTCTGAGGGTTGTGCGACTTTAGAACTCTTCGCCTCAGAAGTCGGAAAAGGCGGGGTCATTGAATACTTTTAAGGCGGAGGTAGATAGATTCTTGTTAGGCAAGGGAATCAAGGGGCATCGGGGGGGGGGGGGGGGGGTGGGGGTAGATGGAATTTGAAACACAAACAGATCAGCCATGATCTTATTGAATGGCAGAGCAGGCTTGAGGGGCCGAATGGCCTACTTCTGCTCCTAATTCATGTGTTCGTAAGTGTGGATTAATCAAGGAAAGTCAGCACGGATTTGTTAAAGGCAAATCATGTTTAACTAACTTGATTGAGTTTTTTGATGTGGTAACAGAGAGAGTTGATGTGTATATGGACTTCCAAAGGACGTTTGATAAAGTGCTACTTAATAGGTTTGTCAGCAATGTTGAAGCCCATGGAATAAAAGGAACAGTGATAGCATGGATACGAAGTTCACTGAGTGACAGGAAACAGAGTAGTGGTGAATGGTTGTTTTCCGACTGGAGAAAGGTATACAGTGATGTTCTGCTGGGTTCAGTACTAGGCCCATTGCTTTTATTGATTTATGTTACTGACTTAGTCTTGGGTATGCAGGGCACAATTTCAAACTGTGCAGATGGCACAAAACTTGGAAGTATTGTGAACTATGAGGAGGACAGTGATAGACTTACATAGACAGGCTGGTAGAATGGGCAGACATGACAGACGCAACTTAACGTCGAGAGGTGTGAAGTGATGTATTTTGGTAGGAAGAATGAGGAAAGGCAATACAAAATAGAGGATACAATTCTGATGGGGATGCAGGAACAGAGAGAAGTAAAGGTATGTGTGCGCAAATCAGTGAAGGTGGCAGGGCAGGTTGAGAAAATGGATAAAAAGGCATGTGGGATGCTGAGATTTATAAATAGAGGCGTGGAGTACAAAAGCAAGGAAATTATGATGAACCTTTATAAAACATTGGTTTGGCCTCAACTGGAGTATTGTGTCTAATTTTGGGCACCACATTTTAAGAAGGATGTGAAGGCTTGAGAGAGGGTGCAGAAAAGATTTACGAGAATGGTTCCAGGGGTGATGAACTTCAGTTACATGAATAGACCGGAGAAGCTGGGATTGTTCTCTTTAGAGAAGAGGAGATTGAGAGTAGATTTGATAGAGATGTTCAAAATCATGAGGGGTCTGGACAGAGTAGATTAGAGAGAAACTGTTCCCATTGGCAGAAGGGTCGAGAACCAGAGGACACAGACTTAGTGATTGTCAAAAGAACCAAAAGCGACATGAGGAAAAACTTGTTTACACAGGTTACAATCTGGAATGCATTGCCTGAACGGGTGGTAGAGGCAGATTCAATTGTGGCTTTCAAAAGAGAATTAGATAAGCAATTCAAAGGAAAAATTTGCAGGGCTACGAGGAGCGGGCCGGGGAGGGGACTAGCTAAATTGCTCCTGCAGAGAGCCAGCGTAGACTTGACACTCTGAATTACTTCCTTCTGTGCTGTAATCATTCTGTGATTCTATAAACAATAATGAGATGGATGATCCATTTTGGATTGTGTTGGTTGAGGGATAAATGTTTGAGAACAGTGGAAGAAACTCCCCCTGCCCCTCTTCAAAGAGTGCAATGGGATCCCTTACAGCCAACTAAAGAGCCATGTGCGGCCTTTGTTTACCGCCTCATCTGAAAGACAGCTTGAACCCACAACCTTCTGACTCGGAGACAAAACAACAACGGTTGACACTTGTAAAGGAAATTAACCAGCAAGAACTGTGCCACATGGACTGCGATCAATGCAACCCATGGTCCAATTGGACCCCACTGATGTGACTGTTTTGGGCACTCAGCTGATGGATTTAAGAGTAATGAAAACTGAAGGGGAAGCCTGAAAATATTAATGTGTGGTGTGAAGAAATTGGAAAATTACAGCACCAATATCATTGGGATTGTGCAATTTAAAAACATGCATACACAATTAGAAAGAATATTATACTTCATTTCGTATTCCACTTGGTGAATTGCACTTGCAATATTGTAATGACCTACAAAGATGTAGCCAGGATAAATCCCGGAAAATTTACACTTTTTGCACTAACTATGTTGTGTAAGTCCATTTATCTGGCAGTATTTTCTATAGCATCATCTGCCAGAGAATTGTGGTGCAAATTGAAAGACTTGCATTAATTCATTTTTTGAGCAGCTTTCAAAGCAATTATGCAGAAGTGTCTGCAACATAAGAAGTCCCCATAAAGAATGATTGCATTTTTTCCCATCTGACTGTCAAGGCCTCAGAGAGGGTGCTGAAGAGATTTACCAGAATGATGCCCGGGATAGGGGATTTCATTTCTATGGAGAGACTAGGGGAGCTAGGATTGTTCTCCTTAGTGCAGACAAGGTTACTGGGAAACTTAATAGAGGTATTCAAAATTATAAAGAGTTTTGACAGAGTAAACTGTTTCCACTAGCAAAAAAAAGGGTGATTTTTTTTTTTTTACGCACTGAGTTATGATGATCTGGAATTCACGGCCTGAATGGGTAGTGCAAGCAAATTCAGCAATAGGGAAGTGGATATATAATTGAAAAGGAAAATTTTCCACATCTATTGGGAAAGCAGGGGACTAATTGGATAGCTCTTTCAAAGAGTTGTCACAGGCACGATGGGCTGAATGGCCTCCTTCTGAGATTCTATGGTCTCTCCAATTGTCCAGCTTTGCTGAAGGTGCTAATTGGACTACATTGGCTCCCAGTCCACCAATGTCTTGATTTTTTAAATTTTCATTCTTATTTTCAAATCCCAACGTAGCAATGTCCCTCTCTATCTCTGCAACCTCTGATAGCCCTCCAAAAACTTTAATTCCTCCAACTCTGGCCTCTTCTCTATCCCCCACTTCTTCCAACTTCTTCCAACACTGGCAACCATACTTTCAGCCACCTAGGCCTTAAGCTCTGGAATTCCCTTGCAACCCCTCCACCTCTCGGACACTCCTTCACACCAACCTCTTTAAACTTAGGTAGCCTTTCCTAATGTCTCCTTCTTTGGCTTGGTATCTGTTTTTATGTGATAATGCTCCTGTGCAGCATCTTAGGCTGTTTTATAAGATCAAAGCTACGATATAAATGCAAGTTGATGTAATATGTTAGGTTTTGGTACTATCAATTATATAATTTAAGCAAAGGTTTTTTTTTAAATTTCTAGCATTGTGAACATGTTAAAACTTGTAAAGTGACACTTTCCTTTAATTCAAATGAAGTTACTAAAGCCTTGATCAAATTATTAATTGGAATAAAAATGTCTAGGAATTATTTGCTATATTTGTTATACTTAAATTGAAAGCTGAAGGGAGGGGAGGACCAATCGTTTGAAAGGAGGCCAGTGGCTCTTTTCTTTAGAGAGGGAGAAATCATCTTTTCTCTTGCACTAGATGTTTTTTTGCGCTCAACCAAGGCTTTGGGAGTGATCTATGGATAGATTGTCTATCACACCTTGGCTAGTAAGTGAGTGAGACCCAAAGGGAGACTTGGGAAGGGCGTTTGGAAAGAAAACAGGAGGATATGGGTCTAAAATTAAAACATGGCTATGGCAGTTTGCAAAAAAAGGGTCCAGTCAATGGCAGTTGTGTTTCGATCTGACAGTCAAAACACTCCGCCTCTGGCCGTAGTGGGTGGTCAGCACACTGGGAAAAGACAATGAAATGTCTTGGTCAACCCTCACTGAAATACTGTGTTCAGTTTTAGGCATCGCATCTCGAGAAGGATGTATTGGCCTTGGAGTGGGTACAGCGCAGTTTCACCAGAAGGTTAAATTTTTAAAGGAATGAAACTTCTAAATGTTGATTTTCATAGGGACTTGGAAGTACTCGTACAAGAAATACAGAAAGTTAGCATGTAGGTACAGCAAGCAATTAGGAAGGCAAATGACTTGTTGGCTTTTATTGCAAGGGGATTGGAGTACAAGAACAGGGAAGTCTTGCTAACATTGTATAGGCCTTTGGTGAGACCACACCTGGAATACTGTGTGCAGTTTTGGTCACCGTATTTAAATATACTTGCATTGGAGGCAGTGCAGTGAAGGTTTACTAGATTGGTTCCTGGGATGAGAGGGTTGTTCTGTGATGAGAGGCTGAGTAAATTGGGCCTGTACTTTCTGGAATTTTGAAGTATGAATGGTGATCTCATTGAAACCTACAAGATTCTGAAGGGGCTTGATAGGGTAGACACTGAGAGGTTGTTTCCCTGGCTGGGGAATCTTGAACACGGGAACACAGTCTTGGTATAAGGGGTTGATCATTTGGGACTGAGATGAGGAGAAATTTCTTCACTCGGAGGGTTGTGAATCTTTGGAATTGTCTACCCCAGAGGGTTGTGGATACTCCATAGTTGAGCATATTTAAGGCTGAGGTAGACAGATTTTTAGTTTCTCAGGGAGTCCTGCAATATGCAGAGCAGGCAGGGAAGTGACGTTGAGGCAGAAGATCAGCCATGATTATATTGAATGGCAGACCAAGGGGCCGAATGGTCTATTCCTGCTCCTATTTCTTATGTTCTTTTGTAAACTATGCATAAACTTGGCTTGTATTCCCTTGAGCTTAGACTGAGGGATGATATGATCAAGGTGTTTAAAATGCTAAAAAGGCAAATTTTAAAAAAAACTATTCCCTCTGGTAGGGAAATAAAGAACAAGGGAGCACAACCTTAAAGTTAGAGATAGGGAATTTAGGAGGGAAATCAATAAGCTTCTTTTCGCACAAAGTATATTAGAAATGTATGAAATTCCTAATTTCAGACGAATACCATTGTGACTTCCTCCCAACCCCCTCAACCCAATTTATACAATCTGGTCTTTGTGACTCCTCTGAGATTGCCAGATTCATCCTGAATTGTAGCCATTTTTATGCTGTACACTGACACCATCTATGAGTTTCAGTTGAGAATAACTCAACTAATTTCATGTGGAGCCCTTACCTTCAGCATTAGTTTGGTTTTGCTTTGTTCTGATATCCCAGTGGTGAGAGAACAGTTTCCAGTTTTGAGATTTCTGCTGCTCTTGTTAATTTTAATGTTCCTGTGTTCTTTTCGATAGTTCATAGAATCTTCTGAATGAAGAGCTACTAACTTGTACATTTTACTTCTCTCCTTATGCCTGTGTCAATCTCCAGTTTTTGAAGAGCCAGAGGACCCCAGCAACCGGTCGTTCTTCTCTGAGATCATTTCCTCAATATCAGATGTGAAGTTCAGCCACAGCGGTCGGTATATGATGACGAGGGATTACCTCACCGTCAAAGTTTGGGACTTAAACATGGAGAACAGACCAATAGAAACGTATCAGGTACTTGTTGAAAGGAGTTTGAAAAAGGAGGCAGCTGGCGGTTTTCCATTATGGATGGAGGGCAGGAATTTTAGATAGGTGGGAGTAGTTAGTAATTTGACACAGCTGTTCAGCCAAAATCAAAGCCATGAGGGTAAAGATCTTGGGGGTGTTCGGTAGACCACAATGTTGAAATGAACCTTATAACTTAGTATCTGCAATCAGAAGTTTCTGTTTAATACAACAGTATAGACAATGATTTCAGAATGCAGGTAAGGGTCATGAAAAGTTTGACCGAACACAGTTTGACAGTTCGTACTGTAAATTTATATTGTTGCATGATAGTAAAGTGAGATAGTCTTGTGATCAGCAATCTCTCTTTCAGCTCTGGACTTTGACCACAAGCGTGCTCTCAATCACAGCCTTTCCTGTATTTCTTTTCATGTTATCATTATCTGCTCAATTGGGACCCCATCCATCACCTTATTCATTTCCTCCACCACTGGCGTACCATGGTTGCAGTGTGCACCATCTACAAGATGCACTGCAGCACTTGTCAAGGTTTCTTCAACAGCATCTTCCAAACCCGCGACTTCTACCAACTAGAAGGACAAGGGCAGCAAATGCATGGGAACACCACCACCTGCAAGTTCCCCTCCAGGTCACATACCATCCTGACTTGGAACGATATCGCTGTTCTTTCACTGTGTCTGGGTCACAAACCTGGAACTCCCTCCCTAACAGCACAATGGATTCACCTACACCATACGGACTGCAGCGGTTCAAGAAGGCGGCTCGCCACCACCTTCTCAAAGGCAATTAAGGATGGGCAATAAATGCTGGCCTCACCTGCGGTGCCCACATCCCACGAATGAATTTTTAAAAATGCATGGACCTTCTCTGAAATCTCCACTTTCTGCTCCAAAGCTCAAGCTGTGCCCTCTGACTCGTTCCTTCTCCTGCCCGCTTCCCCACTGTTTTCAAATCCAAAGTGACTCCTGACAATGCAGCATCCCGCCGACGTCATCAGAGCGCTCCAAGCTTCATACATGCAAATGGTCTCCTGGTCTCAGTGAGATGCTGCGCATGCGCAGTCTACGTCTTGCCAGAACTAATTGGCACATGCGCAGGAAAACGTCATCAGCTACTCGCTCCCCTCGCCCACTTCCAGCGCCTGAGGAACTTTACCCCAGCAGTCAGTTGGTGCCTTTGGGAGGACAGTGGGAGAAGGAAGCAACAGGGGTAAGATTAGATTGTTGGAGAAAGGAAAAGCTGAGAGAGGTAGGTGTTTTCACGGTTTGAGTGTGTGAGAAAGAGTGAATTAGAGCATGAAATAGTGGGGTAGATTTTGAGGCCTGCTACTTGGCAGAAATGGGATAGAAGCACACAGAAAATGTCACTTTGGCTGCTGCAGTATTTCCCTAGGTCTACTGCCAGATGACCAGAAATTTCACTGGAGTCAGGCGGAAGGATCTTTTAATGTGCAAATTGGGGCACTGTGTCGTACGTTGGAGTCCTATGACTTTGTTAGTCCACCCAGTATAAACTGGTATCCAGGTGAAGAGGAGCCCTATATAAGTTTTATTTATTCTTGTTGGGCTGGGAGGAGCGGGATTACCTTCTCCCAACCTGAAAGCTGCCTATATTGCTGCGGTTTAAAGATGGCAAGTTGCCCGTCTTCTACCTCACAGCTCGCCGGCCAAATGCTAGTGAGGCCCTGCCCTGAATATGGGCTGGCCCTCCTGCCAAGACAATAGGGAGTTGCCAACCAGTCGTCCAACACTGAGGGAAAAATGTATTCCAGTGAGTCCTGATTTTGTAACATTAAGGATCTCGGTGTATGGGGAAGCTGAAGAGAAGTTTAATTGGGTTTGAGGCAGTTTTTAATGTTTCAATGGAATTAGTTATTTTCATCCCTCCTCCTTCCATTCCATATGGGCAGCTTTTCCAGCCAAAAGGACTGGCTAGAAGCTTACCCTCCTGCTACTCTACTGGTCCTTGATAGAAGATGTGCAAGAGCAGGACAGTGGTTCTCCTTTGCTTGAAGGTACATAGCACTCGCTCAGCACCTAACAATGACAACACTGCAGAGATTGGAATACATCTTGGGATCTTTAGTCACTTAAAATCCCAGGGTTTTTTCCCCGAAGCTTTTCAGTTTTAAATTTATAGCATCAAAAAGCAAGAGGAAAAAATTTGAGTTTTTTTTTAGAAAAGGATAAATTTGGAGAAAATTGTTTTTTATTTTGAAGATCATTGACCTCAAGAGAACAGGTAAGAACGAGACACAGTTAAACTAAATGGATCATTGAATAGTCACCAAACATGCAGCAGACGAAGGGATAAATCAAAACACTGACATTTGTTCAGGCTTTGGAGCATGTAAGATTAGAATTCATGAAGCTTAATGATCCAGCTCCAAACCTAAATGGTTGAAAGTTACTGTAATTCTGCACTGTAGGAACCCGTGCAGTAAAAGATTTTATTCCATATTCATCAAGGAATAAATTCCGAGCAGTTGGTCAATTCCACGTATCCGTGGACTACAGCAAAACACTTGAGTTGCCCAGTTTAGTAAGTTTCTTTCAATATTTCCAACTTTTCCCAGTATTTTTGTAGTTACTTAAGACTGGATGAATCAATACTTCAATTCTTCTTCCTGTTGTTACACAGCCCATGAGCAATATCAGAAAATAATTTGCCTCCAGTTGCTTTCCTTCCCAAATTTGTCACTGGAAGTTGGATCCAGGCATTATCACGTGTGTCATCGTGCAACACGTGTGACGATCTCACCACTATTGTGTGCTCACCTAACAATCCAATGGGAGCAAGGAAAATTCAGATTTCACCAATCCAACATCCAAGAAAAATCTGGGCATTTATCAATGGGTATGACAGGATTTCTAGTAGAAACCAGTATTATTAATAAGACTCATCCCTGTTGCAGCAAAATTGGGGCTTGATGCAAGGCTTCTGTCTGATGGTTTAAGCTGGTGTTAAGTGACTTATCTGAGGGTCGCTGCATTTCAGGAAATGATTCTGTCCATGGTTTCAATCATTACTAAAACGATTTCAAGGGTTAAAGACCTGGTCACTTGGTATCCAATCAGGATTTTATGATCAATATAATCTCCCACAGAATCGTAAAATAAACCTGGATCGATTACTGAGCAGTGTCCCTCAACACAGGCCACTGTTTGGATGAGATGGAGATGTTCAAAATTATGAGGGATTTTGATAGAGTAAATAAGGAGGGTTGGTAACCAGGGGGACACAGATTGCAGATAATTGGCAAAAGAACAAGAGGAGAGACGTGGAGAAGTTCTTTTATGTAGCAGACTGTTATGATCTGAAATGCATTGCCTGAAATCGTGATGGAAACAGATTCAATAGTAAAAGGGAGCTGGAAATATACTTGAAAAGGAAACATGTAAGAGCTGTGGGGAAGAGTGGGGGAGTGGGACTCATTGGTTAGCTCTTTCAGAAAGATGCAAGGGGCTTAATGGCCTCCTTTTGTACTGTAACTGCTTACTGATTGATGTCCCCGCCCACCACACCCCACCCCCCCCAACCCAACCAACTGTTCTCTCCTCTTTCAGATAGTAGACAGACCCACTTGGCCAAAAATTCCTACACGTAACACCTCTTCATGGCAGTGCTACATCGACTACATCGATTTCCCCCAGGGGAAGACAGCATGGCTGGCCAGTACCTGGGCAGCCCACACAGGTGTCCTCATCGATATCAATGAGAGAAACCATGCAGATAGCGGCCAGCGGCATTGTCTTTCCCCCGGGGAATCGGCGTAGTCTACGTAGCACCACTTTGAAGCAGCATTACGTGAAATAATTCTTTAGCACAGCGGTTCTTTCAGACATTTTCTGCTTTTTATTTCTACACACCCTTACTGTGCCTGGCTGTGGTCTCACCTTGTACTGCTGCTTCTTGTCATGTCACTACACCTTCCCTTGCCATTGTTCCAGGCAGCCTCTGGCTGGGAAGTTGAAGACCTTCAGATCTTCAGGGGTGCTTAGCTCTAGTAGTAGAGAGCATTCTAGAAGATGTTTCATCGCTTTGTAATACCTCTCTGCAGTCACAATTGACAGCTGTATTGGCTGTATTCCCAGCTGCATAAGGGTTTTGCAGCGACTGACACCAGTCCTGAGGCAATTGAGACGCAGCCTAGTAGGCGATGTTTCATTGGCTCCTGATGGAAGGGATTCCTCTGGGTCATTAGACAACTCATGTGCCTTCGTCTGTAAATGTGTTGACTAGTCAGCAAGGCGGCAGCTGTGGAGCTTACAGTCTAGGGGCTGGACAGTATGTAAGAAGCTGCTCCTCGACTTGAGCCTTTTTGTTGCTGGCTCTTTCTGGAAGTGAGGATGGCAAGGGTCACCAATCTGCTTTGTCCATTATATTCTTGATGTAATGTACCTCCTTATGGCAGATGGAGTAATACGAGCAAGCAATACCTTGTGCTGTGTCCCATTGAGGCTGTTTCGGTTTGGCCTCGAGTAAAGCACAGGTAATAACTATAGGTTTTTTGTTCTAAATTTGTTGGCTTTTTTGGTGAGCTCACATCTATGTAGCTTATCTAGGAGTATTGCAGAGCCGTCTTCTTTCTCGCATAATCAAATGCATAATAGAATGCCTGAGCCTGTTGTTGGTGTACAAGATTCACAGTACCTGTCTCTCAGCATTCAATGAGGCTATAAAAAGGCCAACATGTCTTTGTTTGAACAACTACTTACCACAAAGTATGTGCTATCATGCTACTTCATCATGACCTCTATTTAACCCAGAATTGAGCTGGTTGAGTGCCATCCATGTCTGCTCTAGGCAGGGTTTGCTTGGTAAATGAACTTTGTCAGTCAGCTCAATGCCCTAGCGGATAAGATTGAATACAAAGAGGCAGTGATTTCTGCAGCTAGTGCAGGTTCTGGAATGGGGTGACACTGAATAAATAATTATATTTACTAATTTTTGTAGCTGGAAATGGTTATCGAAAGAATATTCATTATACATCCAGGACCTAGTTGTGAGCCTTTCCACTCCCCTCTCCCACCCTATGGCCACTGTAGACTTGCTTCCCAGCGATCCTTTGGGTCTCTGCTCACAGGATGTTGCTGAGGCTGGAATTTAGGGCTGTTTCCTCCTTTTATAGCAGAAGACAAATCCATATCCCAGAATCCACTTTATCACTACTCCTGATCATAAAATAGGATCAAATGAAAAAAGGTCTGACACCCATCTGATTCCATCCTTCCGGAATGCCAAGCCTACCATCTCCTCATTATAGTATATGGCTGTTTCTTAAATGAGTCAGTTGCCAGATCTTAACCGGGTGTCAGCTTTGGTTAGTGACAGCACTCAGGCCTCCGAGTCAGAAGGTCATGGGTACAAGTCCCCTTCTAGGATCTCAGCACATAATCTAGGCTGGCATGTCAGAGAAGCCATCTTTCAGAAGAGATGTTATGACCTCTCAGGTGAACGCAAAAGACCCGACAGCGCTATTCAAAGAAGTGGAGGGGAGATCTCCCCGATGTCCTGGTCAATATTTATTCCCCAACCAACATCACTGAAAGAAAGAAATAATCTCATTATCACATTTCTGTTTGTGGGAGCTTGCTGTGCACAAATAGGCTGCCACGTTTCCTACATTACAACAGTGACTACACTCCAGTAGTACTACTTTGACTGTAAAGTGATTTGGAACATCCTGAGGTCATAAAAGGCGCTATATAAATGAACGTTGCCCATTCAACTACTATTCCTGTCACCCTAACCCAATTCTTTAATACTTTGTGTAAAGAAATACTTTCTTGTGTCTATCCTGCTCTCATGCCCTCTTGTCCTATTGCTCGGGTGTCTCAAAGAGCACTCTTCTGGGTTTGTCTTCTCTATCTCATTAATATCGTATGAAGTGAATTGATGCTTGGCAATGGTTCATTACTAAGAATTCAAGTACCAAGAGCAAGTTACAATAGGGAAATTCAGATTAAAGAGAAAAGTCACCTGAGATGTATTGATATGAAAAGCGTAACAGAATTGTGAAGTAAATTGTTGAGGAAAGCCATTGAAAGGGACAGTATAGTGTATTCAGGAACCAATCAAATTTGTTTCCGGAGGAAAGAGATTAAAGGGTATCATTAAAAGATGGATAGATGAAATTGAGATCTGTCAAAAAGGGACAGTATTGTCAGTGAAATTATCTTTTCTGGTTGGACTAGTTCCATTCTTATGTATCTATCATTCTTGTGTATAATCATAGCTAGACAATCACCCTCAATGGCTTTATCCTTGAGCCCCCCTCCTATTTCTCATTTGCATGTTGCCCCTCGGCGACATCGTCTGAAAACACAGTGTCAGATTCCACATGTACGCTTACCAAACCCAGCTCTGCCTCACCACCATCTCTCTTGACTTATCAGTCATCCAGTAACGGATGAACAGAAATCTCCTCCAATTAAGTATTGGAAAGACCTATGCCATTAACTTCAGTTCCTGCCACAAACTCTGTTTCCCAGCCACTGACTCAATCATTCTCTCTGGCAACTGTCCGAAGTGGAACGAGACACTTTGGTGTCTTATTTGACCTCAAGAAAAGCTTGCAAACACATATCCATGCCATCACTAACACCAGCTGTTTCCACCTCTGCAACATCACCTAACTCTGCCCCGCCTCAGCTCAGCTGTTGCTGAAACTCTCATTTATGCATTTGTTATCTCTAGACTCGACTATTCCAACAACTCCTGGGTGGTCTCCCATGTTCTACCTTCCGTAAACTTGAGGTCATCCAAAACTCTGCTGCCCGTGTCCAAACTCGCACCAAGTCCTGCTCGCCCTGCTGGCTGACCTACATTGACTCACAGTTAAGCAACTCCTCAGTTTTAAAATTCTCGTCCTTGTTTTCAAATCCCTGCGTGGCCTCACCCCTCCCTAGGTCTGTAATCTTCTCCAGCCTCACAACCCTCCAAGATTACTACACTTCCCCAATTCTGGCCTCTTGAGCAGTTCCGATTTTAAACGTTCCACCATTGGCAACTCTGCCTTCACCTCACCTATGATGCTGGCCATGGCCAAATAGCCTACTGACATTCATTGTCAACGTCCATACGTTAATGGTGTCCGTGAATAGTGAATTTGGCCTGAGGTGCAATACCCAGCAGGGGGATGATACCCTCACGAGTGGGGAATAAAGTTAGATTGTGAATGGGGCTTGGGGAAAAACTGAGAGCAGGGAGCTCAGCTGGCCCCCTAGCACTTAATAATTGAACAAGTCATCCCTGTTTCCCACAATTATATGGGAGTACTTGCCAATCTAAACCCTATTTCTTTCCTGTTGGTATTTTGTCAGGTGCATGAATACCTGAGGAGTAAGCTGTGTTCTCTCTATGAAAACGACTGCATCTTTGACAAGTTTGAGTGTGTGTGGAATGGCTCCGACAGGTAAGTGATTTGCCTACACGTATTGACTGTAAATAACAGACCAGTGAAGTAGCCTGCATTCCTTACCCTTTCTGCCTGGACTGTCGCTGTCATTTAAATGACCCCTTTATAGGTCCATGTGCAATTACTTCTATACTGTGTAAAAGAAATTGGAACCCTGCATGTTGGTATATTTAATCAATTGTAAAATGTAACCAGCAAGAATGGACCTCTAATGGCTTTGTGGTTATGTGTACTGTTGATTGTAGCAGAGAGGAGAGGGTCCCTGGTTCAAGATCTATTGGCCTCAGTACCCCTGCACGAGGGAGGGAAGATGATCCTTCAGGGTTGCCACCCCTAACTACCATCAGTGGGCTGAATTTTGTTGAGCTCCTGACATCGGGCTCTGTGGCAGGGGACGGAGGGGTGGCCAGAAGATCACCGCTGGGCCCAATCTTCCTGGCGGCGCCGAGGCTCTGTGCCGACCCCCGCCACTCCGCGGGACCCAACTTTAAACATTTAAATAAAGGACGTGAATAAATCAACATACCTTTCACTGCGATTTTGCTGGCTATCCGTGATCTTGCATACAACAGCCGGCACTCGCGCCTTCACTTACCCGTCCAGGGTAAGCTGGCGCCACCAAGGTGGGGAAGTGGGGAGTTTAGGATTTTTTGTGTAGTGGGGGCCGGGGGGGGGGCGGGAACGGGGTCAAATCTGCATGTGTAGTGTAGTGGGAGAGAAAGGGGTGACCTCTGTGCTTTGTGCAGTTGGTGGGGGGCAAGGTCACATATTAAATACAAGTGTTTTGGTGGGGGGAGAACGGGGAAGTCATTTATTTTCTTTGTATTGGGTGGGATGGGGGGGGTTTACAGGCTTCAAATGTGCAGGTCTGGCAGCCCTTTAAAAATGACGCCAGCGCCTGCGCGCAGAGGTAGCTGGCACTGTTGCCGGCGTCGCAGAGCCCGGCTCTACCACATGATTGGGAGGGGCGGGTTGCAGACCGCCCAGCTGATGCAGATGAGCAGCCGCGCAGCCCGCACTTGTGGGCTGCCATTTTTTGGAGCAGCAATGGGAGAACAAAATTCAGCCCAGTGACTCCTACAGTAATAGGTTGCATTTCGTGAACGCACTGTAAATCACAGCGGCGCACTCTGATCTCAGCAGCCCGGTCACGCGGACCCACCGTCGCTGACCACCCACAATATTTCGCATGGGGGCTCATTTAAATGGAGGGGGAGGAGCGGCTGCCCCCGATGACATAGAGGAGGCGGCCGCAGCATCCTGGGTAACGGCATCCGGCGCCACCAAGCAGGCACCGGTGCCATTTCTAAAGGGCGTCAGGCCCTTTACTTTCATTTACATGTTTAAAGGGAACACACGTTCAAAACTAAAGTTACACATGCTTCATTCCCTTCACCTACACCCTCAAGGAAGAATCGATTCATTAATTTCCCATTCCCCTCCACATAAAACTTCTATGCAGATTCAGCCCTTCCCCCACCCCCCGACTTTTATTAACTTTAAACCTTCACCCCTGCCCACCAATCAAAAGACTGTTCCCTGCTCTCCCCCTGACCCCCCACCACCCTGAGAATTTCACTGCTTCGCCACCCCCCCACAAGTGTCACACCTCGGATGTCCATGCGGACATCCAAAGGCACGGGAGTTCCGGCTGGTGACCGGCATATTGGTGTGGGGACTAGATAGGTGATTTGCATGTTTTAAAATTAATTTTAATATTAACATGAAGGCCCTGCCACTGAATGGCCGGGGGTGGGTGGAGGAGGCTGCCTTGAGGCCTCGCCGCCACCGGTAAAATGCGGCGGGGCCTTCTTGGCGTCGGGGGTCAAGGTGGGCCTCTCCAGGAAGAATTTTTTGGGCCCCCTCCCCCCCCCGCCACGACTCCTGACATCGGAGGGCTAGTAAAATTCAGCCCAGTGTGTCTGGATATCTGGTGAGGACAGGATCAGGCTCTGCTATGATGGCCGACACTGATAAACACTCACCGTCCAGGCAGGGAATGGACACAGATATGAGGTACCATACCCTGGCAAAAATCCGACTTCAGAAGAGGATATATCATTTGTTGAGGAAATTGCAGGGTATGGATCATGGGAAATGGACTGATGTATGTGGATTTTCAGAAGGCATTTAATAAGATGGTACATAAGAGACTTGTTTCAAACAAAAAAAAAACAAAGGGAATATAACCACATAGAAATGGCTAAGGGACAGAAAGCAAAGTTGCTCAGATTAGTAGAATGAGGGTAGTGGTGCCTTAAGGATCTTTGGCCATTCTTATGATCAATTCATGTAAATGATTTGAGCTTAGGCACGATATTGAAATTCACTGACACAAATTAGAAAATGAGGGGCATGACAAACTGAGGATGAATGCAGGAGATTGAGGGCCGATACAGACAGGTATTGGTGTGTGAAGATAGGGAACGGATGCAGTTCGTTGCTAAGATATATGAAGAAATACATTACATTAGTGGTAGTTCAGCTTAAAATATAAGATGCTGAACAGGTTAGATAAACAGACATAACTGTGGTTAGTAAGAAAATTAGAGACCAAAAAGTAACATGTGGGCATAGTTCTTACTGAGTACTTTGCATCTGTCTTTACAAAGGAGGGAGAGCATTGCAGACATTATAGTTAAGGAGCAGGAATGTGAAATATTGGAGGGGATAAGCATAGTGAAAGAAGAAATATTAAGTTGTTTAGCATCTTTGAAAGTAGATAAATTGCCAGGCCGGATGACATGTATCCCAGGTTGTTAAGAGAAGCAAAAGAGGAAATAGCAGAGGCTCTGACTATCATTTTCCAATCCTCTCTGGCTAAGGGCATGGTCTGGAGAACTGCTAATGTTGTACTGCTATTTGAAAAGGAGAAAAGGATAATTACAGGCTAGTCAGCCTAACCTCCGTGGTGGACAAATTACTGGAAAAAATTCTGAGGGACAGGATAAATCTGTTTTAGAATGAAATGGACAGTCAGGATGGATTTGGATAAGGAAAGGTCGTGTCTGACCAGCTTGATTGAATTTTTGGGGAGGTAACAAGGAGGGTCAATGAGGGTAGCACATTTGATGTCATCTACATGGATTTTAGCAAGGCTTTTGACAAGATCCGACATGGCAGACTGGTCAGAAAAGTAAAAACCCCAGGTAAAGTGGCAAGCTGGATCTAAAATTGGCTCAGTGGCAATAAGCAAAGGTAAATAGTCAATGGGTGCTTTTGGTAACTGGAAGCCTGTTTCCAGTGGGGTTCTGCAGGGCTCAGTACTGTGTTCCTTGATTTTCATGGTATATACCACTGATCTAGACTTAAGTGTAAGGGGTATGATTATCAAGTTTGCAGGTGATACAAAATAGTAGGTATTTGGACATTGTAGCTCTGGGACTGAGTCAGTAAGCACTTTCACATAATTTCACTTCCACCCACCCTCCCACTCCCAGGAAAGTTCCAGTGGACCCCAGGTTGAGAACCATTGGGTTAGGTCACAGTTCAAGCATCTCGGAGCATCCAATTATGGGAAGGGTATTAGAGCCATGGAAAGGGTACAGTAAAAGTTATAGTAATGAAGGAAGGTGTGAAAAATTGGGGCCTTTTCACTAAATCAGGGAAATCAAGAGGGGGAAATCTGACAGAGGTTTGCAGAACTATAAAAGGTGCTATGATAGATTACCTCCACTGGTTGGCAAACAAGGGACTGTAGAATATCACTAGGTGAATTAAGGGGAATGTTAGAACATTTTCTTTTGCAGAACATGTAATGCTTCACCACAAATGGAAGAAGAGGGAGCAAACTATAGCTTGATTTAAAAGAGAATTGAATAAGTATTTGAAAAGGAGGAATTAAAAGCCAAAGGATACAGGGAAAGGTCAGGGAAATTGGAGTAGCATAGAAAGCTCTAGTTGAAGAGCCAGGACCTGGGCGTGATGGACTGAATGGTATGCTTTGATGCTGTCATTTCTATAATCCTAAGAGGGAAGATAATTACAGCAAAAAAAAACATGAAGTATATTAAAATGGAAAAAGAAATTGCTAGGTGCGGAGTGCGCACTTAGCCTTACAGTCGCTTACCTAAAGGTACAGGTAGGTAGAGACCCTCAAGTGTGAATAGGAGTCTGGCTGGAGTTTAACCGGTCAAAATCTTGCTGCTTACCAGTACAGAGTGTCCTGTTGTTTGTCCGCTGGGAACCTTTCAGTGCATTGGTCTATTTTCAATCCCACCTTCCATTTTCCAATGATGAGACAGGTTGGCTGGTCAGTCATCAGCAGGATCCTGTAATATCACTGACCTGCCTGCCTCAGGAATCATATTAGAGAGTTGGCCACAACATGTCAACTTGGTTCTGAGCTCCCGTCATCTTGGAGGCATCACTGCCCCCACTTAATGCCCCCAAGGAGCATAGTCACAAGTTTGATCTCTTTGAAAGAATACCAGGGAGTTCTCCCAATGTCCTGGCCAACATTCCTCCCCCAACTCACAATACCAGAGACAGATTAAAGGTCATTCATTTCTTTATACTGTACATGAAGAACATTGAGATGTTTTTTGAGAAATTATGAAATTATATAAACGTACGTCTACCTTTCTTTTCCCCATGTTCATCTGCTTCACAGTGTAATCATGACTGGTTCTTACAACAACTTCTTCAGAATGTTCGACCGCAACACGAAGCGTGATGTCACGCTGGAAGCATCGCGGGAAAACAGCAAGCCCAGGGCAATACTCAAACCTCGTAAAGTATGCATGGGTGGGAAAAGGAAGAAAGACGAAATTAGTGTTGACAGTTTGGACTTCAGTAAGAAGATTCTGCACACGGCGTGGCACCCATCAGAGAATATCATAGCAGTAGCCGCCACAAACAACCTCTATATATTCCAGGACAAAGTGAACTAGAACATTTGTTGGACTGGTCACCTTAGCACTGCATACAATTAAACATCAAATTATTATTATTTTTTAAAGGAAAACTTGCCCTCTGGAATTAATCCTTACAGTTTTTGTCAGGTTGTCTGTCTTAATGAAGCTGTGGTGCCTTTTGGTATGTGGATCTGTAATTCCCATGATGCATCTATTCTAGAACAAAATGGCTTCTGTTTATAAGGCACTGAATTTACATCTAATTCTTCTGGCTTTTAAAGGTGTAAATATTCAACACTGACTTGTAAATTTTATTTTTTTCCTCTCCTTCATGGAAATAGGGATAAACTTTTATGTTTTGGGTATTTTATTTCTCAGCTGCTAATGCCTTGGACGTTCTTTATCCAAATAATCTTATTTGCACCGATTGACAGCTGCTTCCGGAGGGTGTCAAATGTTAGAGCGTATGTTTATATTTTTTTTGTTCTCCATAAAATGCACCCCTCCTGTTTCTACATACACTGGGATTGAGAGTAATTTCAAGTGTCTGTCAGCATTATATAATGAGTGGTGTTTAACGAATCAGGGAATTTTCAACACAATTCCTCTAACAGAAGTCTCTTATTTGTGAAATGACCCGAGCAGTTTTGTAGCTCATTATATGAAAGATTTAATTTACTTGCATTGTTGAACAAGCAAACTAGAAATTGTTTAAGTTAACTATACTAATGCCAATTTGAAGATGTAATTGTAGATTTTTAAAGCCCTGAGGCTGTCGGGCTTTTGTAGGTAGAGTTTTTCAAGTTTTGCATCTAATAATGGGAGTAATTGCATATAATGACTGAACAAGTTTTACTTTTAAATTATGTCCTAAATATGTCAGATCTCAAAATTGTTTTTTCACCCCCCCCCCCTCCCCTTTCCCCTTGATAGAAAGTTATGTTCTGGTATCCAATTTCTTTGAAATGTCTTCTGTTAATATTGTCCTGGCAGTTTGCACACAGTTTCCTCCATTTGGTTCTTGTCAAGCTAGGCATAAAGTGTGTAGTTACTGTTTCTGATACTTAGAGCCAGGTGTATTCATTAAGACTGACACTACACCAGAATAAAGCTATACTGCTCAGTCAGTATTGACAGAAGGTTTGATTGGAGCCTTTACCAAGAGGGAATAATCTTTTTTTTATATCTATCAAGCCTCAACCTTTTATTATCCCAAGCTTTTGCTGCAGTTAATATGATTTAAATAGATTTAGCAGTGCTTACCCCTATGGCTCAGTTGGTGAAGGCAGTGGGTGACCTACCTATGCAGACCAGAAAGACTAACGTTCATCCTTTGGGCTGCGTTGAGTTAGCTGATCTCAGCTGCATCCACAACAATTAAACTTTCCCCACCCACTCTGCTTAGGAGAGGGCCCGGCTTGACAGTGTTGCCCCCTGTAGTTGAGTAGCTTCACAACGTTTGTCTGGGTTCCAATGTGAAGAATTATCACCCCAGTGAGGTGGAAGGTGCCCAGTACCCCTGGAATCGTGCCACAAAGAAGATTCAGCACATCCAGGAGAGGGAGAAAATGTCCTTATTTTTAAAAAAATGTTAAATCTTTTTATTGCAACAGTGCAGAATCAAATGTCAAAAATAAACACAAATTAATTAGAATCGGCAAAAATAAAAGATTACTTAAATGTTCCTCGATTTTTCAAGGTGCATTTAAAAAATGCTTTAATCAGATCTATTTAAGGTTTAGCAAGTACTTAGTTGTATTTCAAGGTAAAAAAAAAATGAGTGACTGTTTTTCATTATATAGCACATGAACAGCAATTTTAAAAGCACAGGCTCACCAGCCCCTAATCCGATAGGAGTGAATGTTTTTAAACAAAATGCATTGGAAGTGGGATCTGTAAGCTGCTTGGTAAATAACTTGGCATCTCGTTGGATAGAATCTGAAAGTTAATATTTACACACAACATTGCCTAGCTATAGCTTAAACAAACCTCCTTAATCAGTCTTCATCCCCAAAGTATCAAGCCAACACTGGTGCAACATTGACTTATTCAATCCAGATGGCATTAAGAGGAGGAATGAAACTCTGACGCAAATTCTGTCACCAATTATCAGGGCAACTATTGATGAGTTACACAGTAGTGATTAAAACTTTCAAATTTCTCTCCTATCACTGAGTTTATTTTTCAGCATGCAATTAGCTTTTCCTTCAAGGGATCTATGCTATTTGCCTCAACCTGTCCGTGTGGTAGCACGTTCCACATTGTAACCACTCTCTGGGTAAAGAAGTTTCTGCTGAATTCCCTGGTGGACTTAGTAGTGCTCATCTTTTATTCATGGCCCCTAGCTTTGATCTCCCCCACAAGTGGAAATTTCATCTTTATAGCTACACAATCAAACCCTCTCATGACAGCAACTTATATAGCGTCTTTAAGGTAATAAAGTATCCCAAGGTGCTTCACAGGAGCGCCATAAAGCAAAATTAGACAGCAAACCACATCTGCAGATATTAGGGGATATTTGTTGTCTAAAGTTATTAGGTCACTCCCGAGTCTTCTCTTTTCTATTAATTAATTAATTCCATCTCTCAAGGTCTCCACATGCCCTGGCAAATCTGAGCCTCCCTGATTCAGACCAAATCAACTCATGTACTTTGACAAGAAAGCAAACATTGTGCTGAAGGTACTCAAAGAACAGGATTCAATTAAAAATTACCCAGTTATACCCATGTTCATTCTGGCCAGCCTCTTGTCCATTATTCTCGCCTTTTCCTTTTTCTGTAGCTGTTCTTTTTTAAATTACTTTTTACTCCCTAGATCATTTTTTTTCTGCACCTTATTTTGATAGGAACCTGAAAACAGTTTATCTACCCTCTCTCTACCTCCCTGCTGTCACTGACCATTTTACAACTTTGCCAGAAGGTGAGGGTGGTGGGTGTGATATTAGTCTCAGCCAGTGGAGCAAAATGGGCATTCTCAAACTGGCCACCTGTCTTGCACCCTGCTCAATTTTTTGTCTTCGTCTGTTGAAGCTGTTGAAAGTCTGTTGAAGTCATTGGCACCAGCAGATTGGCTATCAGTCGTGGCTCAGTTGGTAGCACTGACATCTCAGAGACAGCAGCTTGTGTGTTCAAATCACACTCCAGAAGCCTGAGCACAAAAATCTAGGCTGACCCAGTGCAGTACTGAGGGAATGCTGGACTCTCACATGTTATCTTTCAGATGAGCTAATAAACCAACCTCTCAACTGCCCTCTCAGGTGGGCATAAAAGATCCCATGGCACTATTTTGAAGCAGAGCAGGGGAGTTCTCCCCAGTGTCCAGACCCATATTTATCACTCAATCAACATTATTAAAACCCAGATGAACAGTCACAGACCTGAAACATTAACTCTGCTTTTCCCTCCACAGATGTTGTCAGACCTGCCGAGTATTTCCAGCACTTACTGTTTTTATGCTAAAACAGATTATTTGGTGAGAGCCTGAGTGGATAAAAAAATTATTGCAGCATCAAAATAAACACTATATCGCAATAACTACTCTAACAGTTTCATTATAAACTACATTTACTTAATCCTTTTCAATTGCCTATAATAACGTGTGTATTTTTTTTATTCGTTGGTGGGATGTGGGCGTCGCTGGCTAGTCCCTTGAACTGAGTGACTTGCTAGGGCATTTTAAGAGGCGGCCACATTGCTGTGGGTCTGGAGTCACATGTAGGCCAGACCAGCTAAGGACAGCAGATTTCCTTCCCTAAAGGACATTAGTGAACCAGATGGGTTTTTAACAACAATCGATAATGGTTTCATGGTCACCATGAGACTAGCTCTTAATTCCAGATTTATTAATTGAATTCACCATCTGGCATTATTATACTGGTTACCATTTATAACCTGGTTGGGCTGGTCAGTTGACATTAACTCCTAACCAACAGTTGCTACCTGAAGTTATCGCAACTTTATAAAACAGTAGCCTACTTACTGAGGATGCTGCCTTTCTGATTAAGCTCGGTACCCGTGCAACCAGTGGACAAGAAGCTAAACATTATTTAAATAGTATTGCAGTGTAGGGCTGAGCCATCGACCCTCAGAGGGTTAGAGTTCAGCTCCTGTTCTGTGCCTCACTAAGGCCATTTCACTGCAGTTCACCTCGCTGTCCATAAACGAGGGAGGGGACAAATCAACCAGGATTCCTGCTCAGGATTGCTATGCACTGACCATATCTGGGAAGTGCACATGTGGAAGTTGGGTGAGAACAGGATCTGGATTGACTGTGATGCCCCACCCCAGACTGAAATAGCTGGTGACTCCCACTGTTTAGGCTCCTGCATAACTAAACTTGGGTGCAGTACTGGAGTGAGTGGATGGAACTGCACACAAACCAGGCCACTGGCTTCAGAAAAAAACAAAAATAAAATGAAAAATCTGTATCCTATATTGCGACAATGCCATTGTTCCAGCCGGGGTCACTGGGCAATGATCTGAGCAGGAATCCCACTTATTCTATTGTTCCCCTTCTCCCTTGTCAATGGGTGCTGAGGCCAAATGTAGCACCCCTCGCAATCTCAATTGAAATAAGCTAAATCGGCATGGATCAGGAGCTAGACTCTGACCTTCTGATCTCTATTGGGGATGGAGGTCTGGTTAGGAAACGCCTCCTTGCACAGTCAGTTCACGATAAGCCAGATCCACAGTCCTAACTCTCAGCAGATATAGTAAGTGTGGCGCATGCTGCTACATAGGAGACTTTTGAATGAGGCGTTCATGTTAGATCAGGCCATTTTCAGTGCTCACCTCATGCACCTCGAACAAAAGTTACTAGCTCATTGAAACTGCAGAATTTTATAGTACAAGAGGAGACCATTCTGTCCATCATGTCAGTGCCTGCTCTCTTGGCAGAGCTTAATCCCATTCCCTAGCCTTTTTCCCATATAATCATTTTCAATTTTACTTTTTCAAATATATTTCACTTCCTTTTTAAAACCTAATGTGGATTCTGTTTTTGGGACATTCCAAATTCTGTCTAAAAAAAAATCTCACAAACTCTACTTTCATTTTAGTCATTGACGAATTGGAAATAACTTTTCACCATTCACCTAATCAAAACGCTCATCATTTTGAGCATTTCTATTAGATCTCGTCTGCTGGTGAAATAAAGATTTTCTTTCATGAAACAGATTAGAAATGTAATTTTAAAACAACAGAAGGCTTTCTTAACGGACAAACACGCAGCGTCTTTATAATGTTGTGCATCCCACTATTTTAGCCTGTTTAACCTGTTTATTTTAAGTAAGTTAACTGCTTCCATTAAAATGGCGAACAGGGAAACGTCATTGGACGCGTGAAATATTCATGCACTAATCTCTGCCGGCAGTCCTTCTAGACTATAGTACTGAATACAGGGCTGGTACAAGCTCCAAGCTATTCCAATAGTCACTTACCCCAATCTCAAAGCAGCAGCTGCCAAAGCAGACTGTGCCCATGTGTGCCCAGAGACTGCCCAACGGACACAGGAACCAAGACATGAGGTACCTATCTACCTGAAACTTGATCAATAGGAGAGACACCAGTGTTGGTGTCCAATGTCATATACTTGTTTCTATGAGTGTACAATTAAAAGGAGGGGGGGTCTATATCAGTATTTTTCCTTTTAAAAAAAAAATAAACACAAGTGAATTTGCAGTCAATGATTCTGTTCTGTATCGCAATGTTTTTTATTGCATGTTAACTGCCAGGCCCTTTTTTTGATTCTGGGAAGGGGGGTTTGGGTGGGGGGGGGGGGGGGGGGTGGGCGTGGTTGGGGGGGAAGCAGTGTTATGGATGTGGCTAAGGTACCACCCTGAGCTTTAGGACATGCTGCAGCTGTTTTGTGTTAGGGGCTTGACCAACTGGTAAAAGTGCTTTATTTATTGGGGAGGGGAAGGGCAGGTTGGGCTGGCTCTTTATTGTATGGGTCAAATGATTCGGCTGGTGTACCTTTGTCCTTGTTACTGTCTGCTTTTTTTCTTAAAGAATAAACTGTTTGCAGCCAAGGCTGCTTCATGAAATGTGAGATTTGCAGTGTTTTGTTCAAGTGATGTGTGTTTATCTGGATACCATCCAGCAGAGAGTCACTGTCTGCTGCCCTGTTTTGGGTTCTCAGTGTCAGCATCAAGCACTCCCATACAATCAGGTGTAGTTGGGTTGCCAACTCTGCTCAGGCATATTCCTGGAGGTGTCATCACATGACCTTCCAACCATTCCTGTCCCCACACTCACATTTGGATGATTCTTGACAGTTTTTCTTCCCATCTGACTTTTTTTAATAGCTAATAAACAAAGGTGTTCCAAGATTTATTTTTGAACACAATATGTAATGTCGCTATGATTTTTCCCCGGGGTTGCTCGTAGCAGTGTCCTGGGGATTAATGTTTACTTCCTGGAGACCCCAGGGCAATCCTGGAGGGTTGGCAACCCTAGGTGCCAAGTAAAGCTCACTCTCTACGTCTCCCTGAGGCCGAATCTGAGAGCAGCACTATTTTCATAGCGAGGCATCCTGTCCTGTGGGCCCTCTGAATGAGATTGCTGGTTCATGAGAATTCTGCATTGCAAGCCCATGCTTATGAGGAACTGGTGAGAATGATGCAAATTCATTTCAGCTTAGTCTCTCACAACGGGTAAAGGAAACATTCATCCCTGCCATACTGTGCTATATTTGAACCAAGGTCCCAGAAACAAAAGGCTGGTGTCTAGCCCATTAAATCAGTTTAGTGCTCCAAAGTATCATCATTTCAGCAGTGCAGGCTGAAGATGAGTTAAAATATT
Source organism: Heterodontus francisci (assembly GCF_036365525.1). NCBI lineage: Eukaryota > Metazoa > Chordata > Chondrichthyes > Heterodontiformes > Heterodontidae > Heterodontus > Heterodontus francisci. Next base: position 22,146,137 of record NC_090382.1, read on the forward strand.
CACCTTTTTAATTGACAGGTGTAAAAAATTCCCGACATTTTTCTGCCTCTTGCTTTGACCTAGAAAATGACTGAGTCTTTTTAAAATTTTCCTTCCTTCTTCATTTAAGATTTTATTTGTCAGCAGTGGCTCAGTAGGTAGCATTCTCACCACTGAGTCAGAAGGTTGTCCCACCCCAGAGACTTGAGCACCAAATGTAGGCCACACAGGTCCTGTGCACATATTCATCAGTCTTCAAACATCCACATGCGACTGCAAGATGGCCCTGCACTCGCGTTCTTTAAATGGCCAGGCACCCAAATTGCAGCTAAGGTAATCTTCAACAACTTGTTCTATTGCAAAGTGTGTAAGTGTTCTGGAGTATACCCAGATGTCTTTTGTGCTGAACTCCTGGATTTTCTGCAGTGTTGCTGCATCCTGGGGGAGGACAGAGGAGTAGGTAACCTGCCCACACAAAGACTGCAAGAGGTCTGGTGCAGCAGTGGAAGTGCCTCTGAGTATGCTGGATAGGGAGATAGAGCAGAGGACAAGCTCTGCGCGATGCCCTCTGCTAAGTTGGAACTGAACTCCTCCTTGCTCCTTGATAGTGACAGGAGGATGTTTGGCATCTCCTGAATGCCACCCGATCAACGTTCTCATGTGTCCTCTGCAACAGAACTCATCTGTGACCTCTTCCTCCAGTGAGCTGACAAACAAAATATCCTTTACCCCTCGCATGCCTGGAGCCCACTCGTGCCCAGACAACTCACCACTGGCTGATCCCAACTCTATACTTGCCTCCAGGGTTTGTGCAGTACAGATATCTGAGCTGGTGGCTGCAAGTGTCAGATCAAGTGACAGGGCTTCTTCGTCAGTGCTGTGTTGTTTCTCTCATCCTCCTTGGGTTGCTGCAGCTGGGCAAGTGACAGTTCTTAAGTGCAGGAAATCAGAAGGGGAAGGTTGGAGTGAGGGAAGGACTGAGGGGGTGTAAAGCAAGAGGTCCACAGTGACACCAATAGTAGCTTGCTCATCATGCCAGATAGTAGGATGAGGGTGTGCTGGGTGCTGAGAAGGGGTATAAGGCTAGAACATGCCATCATCCTTAATGTTCTCAGCGATGCTGGATGCCATAGGCCCTGCCGCAGTTGGCCCCAGGATGCAGAGAGGTATATTCATTCCCTCCAGTTCTGCTCTGCTCCCTTCTATTGTGTGCCACCTTGTCCTGCAAGATAGTGAGTATGGAATGTCAATGATTGTGTAATGCTGGGTTTGATGTGCTTGCCATAGCTGAATAACTGAAGATATGTGGAGGGAGCGAGAGGTGGGTGTGAAGATGGCAGCATTGGTGCGTGTGAAGATGAGGTGGAGTATTTGGATATCAGGAATGAGTCCTGAGTGGCAGGGACTGCTGATGGGTGAAAGATGGGGGTGTAGTGCATTGCGCAGTGTGAGAGGCTGATGGTGTGGATAGGAGATGTCATGTGAAGATGCATTCACTGACCTTGATCACTACTGAGGTCGTTAGAGTTCTTGTGGCACTGCTGCCAGTTCCTCAGATCCAGTCTGCAGGAATTGACCTCCCTGCACACCTGCTCCCTTCTGAGGGTCATCCTTGAGGGCCTCCTCCCACCCACTCCCCCACCAATGGAACCACCTGCACCACTAATGCCTCAGCATCAATTCTGCCACTCTGACACTCTTTCTCTTTTCCCTGGTGTTCAATTTTCTATGTTTTAAATTGCAGCAATTTTCTTCAGTGCAATTCCCTTGAAGAGGGATAGTCTGTCATTAAGAACAGCAGGCTGGCTGCAACACATAGTTTATGAACATCACTACTAGGCTGAGCGCAGAGGAAGCTGACCACATTAAGAGGAAGACAGCAATGTGTACACTTGATCAGATACTAAAATCATGGAGATGAGGTGGGTACACCAAGTTTGCATGTTGCCCACCTCAATCCGAACAGGCACGGATAGGTCATCAGTTGCGAATCGTGACCCCCAAGCCCAAAATACAGGGTAAACCAATTTTTAGCCCACAATATTCAAAGTGCTGGGACGTACAGCCAAGCAATGGTGGTGGCAGGTCAAGAGACAAAGGACTGAATTTTCCCGTGGGCTTTGGAACCCCACCATCTGGCCAAAAGGCAGGTCCCGAGCCGTTTGCTGATAGTGGGATTTTACCACAGGCAGCCTCCTAATTGGCGGTCTGTGGGCCCGCATTCCAAATACGGATGACAGGCAGGCTCTTGATGATATCGGCCCAATCAGAGGGCCAGCAGCTCTGAAACCTCAGTAGTGCCACCGGGAGAGGTGGGTGCTGCTGATGCGGGTCGAGACCTCAGGCCATTGCAGAATGAAGGCGGCCTCAGACAGATAAATACAAATTAAAATTTAGGGGGCTGTGGGCGGTAGGCCCCGCATGGCGAGGGGGCCACTCCTGCAGCAGGTTTGTTAGGGCCATGGGGGCTACCTTCATGCCTGCGGCCCCCTCTTTGTGTCATGGAGCCTTTGGCTCCGATGGCCCCACCCCTAGGCTGCCATAGGGAAGCTACCTTCATGAAGCTGGCGCCCTCCCCACATGGCAGGGTGCCATCCCGCCGTCGGTAAAATCTCGCCGACCCCGTAAAGTGATCCTTAATAGGGCCTTTAATTGTGCAAGCTGGCCACTTGCCTTCGTGATGCAGGCAGCTGATCCACATTCCTGCCTGCCTCTGGGAAACTTCCCCGGCAGCCAGACAGCATCGGGGAGTCATCCTGACATGGCTCCCTGCTATTTTACTGGCTCTCCCACCTCCATTTCCGCCATCCCGGGGCCGGTAAAATTTAGTGAAAGATAGCAATTCCTTTGGCCTGCATTCTGCCTTCAGATATGAGTTCCCTATTTGATTTGCAATATGTCAGGCCCAACAGAAACCAGGTAAGAAGGTAAAAAATTGTCTGCCAAACAGATAACCTTCCCATTGTAACTAGCAGGTGAATTGGATCACAAGAAGCAGCTGGTACTTTTTCTCCACTAAGCTATGTGCTGGTAACTGGTCATTGCATATATAGTCCAGAAATAAGGCTCTTCCTACTTATGTTAACAGATCGAAGTGGATTACTGTGCTTAAAAAAATGAACCAGCAGGAGCTTATATTAAACTAGTGCGTCCTCACAATACTTAACCTTTCGAGAACGAGACCATCGAGCCAAACCTGACACTTGCTTTCGAATCAAACTATACTTTTGGGGGCCTCATTTCAATTTCAACTACAATCCACAAGGCTAATGCTCTGCTAATCAGTCATGTCCACAAGCAGGCATGAACAAACCAATAGAGCAGGAGACTAAGACTTCCTTCGGAGTGAGCATCAGGGAAAAGAGGTTAAAGCAGATGACTAATTTCACCTCGTCATCCCCAACAGTGTTTCACAATTACAGGAGATCGGCTGTGACACTTAAAGTTACTGTGGAGCAGGGTTGTCCAGTCACTGTGGAGCAGGGTTGTCCAGACCAGGGTTGCCAGACTCTGGCCTGCCAAATGTGTTCATCTTGCACAGCAAGGATGAGACATTTCCGCTGGAAATCCGCCATTGGCTTCTTCTGGCCTGCCAAAGCTTTCTGTGACTGACAATGGCTGCAGCTCCTTTACTGACATGGTGGAGATGCCTCACTGTGCATATCTTCCTTTACGAAGATGGAGGACAGTCTTCAGTATTTGATGTTCTGGCTCCTTTAGTAAGATGGCATCCCTCGGGCTGAGCTGCATGTCTGCCAGCGCTTCCTGCCCAATCTCCATTCCCAGTGCGGCCTTTCTGGCCTTGAGCTCAGGCCCCAGGTCCAGCACTGGCTCTGCCTTGCTTGGACCCAGCCTGGGCCTCAAGCCCAGGGCTCCAGGCTCTTCATCTCCACCACCGTCACTGAGGAGGAGCCGCCTGAGGAGGCAGCAGGGCCCAGGCCCGGGTCCTAGGGTGCCAGGGTAACTGTGAGTAGGGTGCTGGGGTAACCAGGCCCCAGGAGCAGGATACCAGGGTAACCAGGAGTAGGGTGGTGGGATAAATGGGCCCTAGCAGCAGGGTGCCAGGGTAACCTGAAGCAGGGTGGTTGGGTAACCGGGCCCCGGGAGTAGGGTGCCAGGGTAACCAGGAGTAGGGTGCTGGGGTAACCAG